>NC_138178.1:22625601-23155881 GCF_964165515.1 Mesoplodon bidens
GGAGCAAGGTGTCGGCAGGGCTGGTTTCTTCTGGAGTCTCTGAGGAGAATCTGTTCTATGCTTCTCTCCCAGCTTTTGGTGGTTGTCGGAAATCCTTGGCATTGCTTGGCTTGTAGGCCTATCGCTGAACCCCTGCCTCGCCTTCACGTGATGTTCTCCCCTGTGTGTCTGTGTCTCTGTGTCCACATTAACCTGTTCTGAAAAGGACATCAGTCATATAAGATATACTCCAGTGTGATCTCTTCTTAATTTGATTATATCTGCAAAGACCTTATTTCCAAATAAGATCACATTCACAGGGCTCAAACGGACATGAATTCAGGGGAAAACTATTTAACCTAGTACACACAGGTTGACAAACTTTTTTTCTAAAGGGCCAAATAGGAAATGTTCTAGGCTTTGCAGGCAGTAGAGTCACAACTACACAACTCTGCCATATTCATGTGAAAGCAACCACATACAACACAGAAATAAACACCTGTGACTGTGTTTCAATAAAACTTTATTGATGGACACTGAACACTGAATTTTGTATAATTTTCACATCTCATGAAATAGTGTTCTTTTGATTTTTTTCAATCATTTAAAAACTATACCAAACATTCTTGTCCTGTGAATCATACAAAAACAGGTGGTGGGCCAGATTTAGCCCACAGGCCATTGTTTGTGAACTGCTGTTTTGTAGTCTTACTGAAGTATTGGACTCCGAATTTAATATGAAGAGTGGTCAGTCTATTCTATGTAAAGAAATCATGGCCGCTACCTGCAAAGTGTTGCCTTCTTTCTGTTTCTGATTTGTAGGTTTTTATAAAACTTTTGTTGGAATAAAGCAAGCACATTGTTAAAAAAATCAGGATGAAACACAAATTTCCTTCCTGATTCCAGTTCATTCTTGATTTCTGCTCCCAAAGGGAAACTACTTCAATTATTCCAGTTATTTTAGCAGTTTCTCTTAGTAGTTATTTCTATATTTTATTTTATTTATTTATTTTTTGGCCACGCCACACAGCATCCACATGGGATGGGATCTTAGTTCCCTGACCAGGGATCAAACCCGTGCCCCCTGCATTGGAAGTGCAGAGTCATAACCACTGGACTTCCAGGGAAGTCCCTATTTCCATATTTTAAGCAGGCATACTTATACAACTATTGCTCAGTGTTTCAGTTTTTGATACATACTGATGTCTTACTAAAAAAGAAGTATTTAGCTTTCTTATAGTTCCTTCCTCTGCTTTCTATCATACTACCAATGCTGTCCACTCAAGAGCAAATTAGAAGGACTTTGCCTTCAGAGAATCTTCCTTTCTAGTTTGGTATCTCCCTATTTAACCAAGGTTCCAAAGGTTTTCACAGAGCTTCAGATCTTATTTTCTATCAGGATCATTTAATTGCTTAGCTAAGAATGACTCAGTTCAATATTTATTCCCCTTGGATGGACATGAAAAGTAAAAGTGCAATATAAGGAGAGGAGCCTATATAGTGGTTCCAAGATGGTAAATGTGTACAGAGCATGCCCTGTGGTTGAGAAGATGTCCTCAAATCCCCCCATAAAGTCGACTTTATGCTTAATGAAATCAGTTCCCTGGTTCGCTTTCACCATCATAGTTCATTTTAGAAATCTCTGATCAGTTTGCCCAGTCACATGGGTTTGTGTGGATTTACATAGCCAGAATTATTTGTGTATGTGAGCATATAGCAATGCACAGCCTTACCTCAATTTATAGGGACAGACACTAAATTCTGCTATAAGGACCTACAGCAGATACAGTGTCTTTCTTTGGCATGCGGCTTTCCAGTTTTTAAAGAGAATTTTAACTGTAACCACATCCCTGCACATATGTGCTGAGAAAGCGTTACAGCCTGTGTGTGTGCCTATGTCAGATTTATATACACAGTGTCATATATGTAATATGTATTTTTAAGTATTAGATTCAGGAATTTCAACTACTCAGTTGTATTGTTTGGTAGAAATGTTTTGAACATTAATGAATAATTAATAACTGAGGCTGAGTAAATCCCTTTGACACTACTAAGTATCAAGTTTTGGTGGGAGAAATACATGTCTATTTAGACTCTCATGAGTGACATACATATTCTGTTATTTTTATCTCCTTTGAATTATTCCTGCATCAGGCATATTCTAGGCCATAGGTTGTTTTTCCAATTGCCTTTTTAAGGTAATGGGGTCATGTAATTTGTTTTAGCTCAAAACTGTTGACTTTGCTGGAATGTGTAGCTATTTTAGGTAATTCGGGCCAATTTCAGTTAATATATTATGCCAATCTTAATCTCTTAGATAAGAATTTAAGATTTAATGTGCCCAGAGCACATGTCAACATCACACACAGAGAAGCAAGCAAAACAGAACAAAACAAAACCTCAGTGTAATAGTGTTCATTATTACTATTCTTCTGGGTGAGAATACCAAAGGGAAGCATAAATGCACAAACTGCCCTAAGCAAGAGAGAAATGTATATGAAATAGTCCTGTTCTGACTCAAATCTTCTTCCAGACATCTTTCCTCTGCACCCTTGTGTTCTTAAGGATCTGAAACTCAAGTGAGAACCAAAACTGGTTTCCCCATGTTGTGTCAGAAAATATATCACCTATTGCTACCTGCTGTATAACAAACAAACTCATCTTGTATAATGACCAATGGTCAGGTTCATAAAAACACAGGCAAGTTGTGTTTCATTAGGTTAGTCAATAGAAAACTCCTGGAATTCCTCCTTAATGATCCTGAGGAGATCTCTTCAAGAATAACGATTGGCTGATGTCACTAGTAGGGACTGTACTCAGATACAACAATGCATTTTGTTCTAAGGTTTTACTTGGTTTACTGAGTTGTGTTAATGCTGTATCTCCACTCCATTTGACTTAATTGGCTCTAATAGATTTTTTTTCACTTTCAAATCTAATGACAGAGTTAGCAGCTTAAGTGTGGAGATATTAATGTTAATACTAGATTAATTGGATCACCAGCTGTTTTAATTTCGTTTGTTTCTTTTTCCTAGTCTTGAATTGAAATTATATGATGTGACCTAGGACATGATCGTTCATGGTGTAAAACAAATAAATGAATAGTTTTATAGAAAAAGAGGATTTTTTTTTTGAGGTAGAAGAAACTTTAGATGATTTAGTCAGCCTCTCAGTTAACATGAGTAAACTGAGGCACAGAAAATCTAAGTGAATTGCCTAGAGGTACAGATTTCCTTAGTGAGAAGATGAGGACCTACATTCAAAGCTCTGAAATCCCAGTTGAACACCCAAGCAAATGTAATTTATTCTAATTGTAGTTTCTTTTTTACATGTAGGAGGAAGCCGTGCTAAAATATTTTCATGAACCACCAGAGGACTACCTTATAGATGAGTCCCAATACAGACATTGGCTAAACTGTGAAATAAAGACAATATGCCCTCTGATGGTTATCTCCCAGGCAGTGTGTCTCTTTAAGGTCATAAAGACCAACTCAAGTCTTTTTACAGCAATAAAATAATTAACTCAAATTCCTGCTGCTAAATATTGCCTTTATAATTCAAAATATGTGATCTTTCTCTGACATAATTACCATTTTAATAGGGAGATCTTAAATATTAAAAACGATTTAGATTCTAATATTCATATTTTATGTGGACTGTAACTATATATACATGTGTAACTATATATATATATATATATACATGTATATGTTCCAGTATTAAATGAAAATATAATACCAATATTTTAAAATAGCTTTTCCTTGCAGGCAAATGAACAAATCTGTATGCAATTATCATTTCTGCTGCTTTCTGTTAATATGATCCTTATTATTTTTCTAGAGGGTACTGTGTTTCTGTAATACAAGATATTGTGTTAGTTTGGGCATACAAATGTTCTATTTAACAAATTAAACATAAGAAAACCACAACTCACCTATTTAACTTTACTTTCCAAAAAAAAGGAGCTGAGCATACATTACTTTTCTTGACTAGTCTTTGATAAATTACGCAGATACTGCAATTTTAAAACTACTTTCTCATTATTGTTAATTATAGTTAATCCTGTGTTCTGAAAAATATTTGTAAATAGAACACACTATTTTAGTTCTGAAATCTTTAGTTTCATGGTAAATTCATACTGATAAAATGATAACAGCTAATTATTTCAAGTTGGTAAGGAAATCTTACTACATCAGGTTCAAGGTATGGTCAACCAGTTCTTTGAGGATCTTCTTATCTGTGATATTCTAACAGAGCAGAATAGTTGATCTAAGGAACCGTCAGTGAATAACATGCCACACAGCTGGGAGTGTGGTCTGGTATGATTTACATGCTGGAACCACTAGCCAAACAGATTACATGTCTTGTTACTTTTAACATTTGTTTCCAGTGGTTAATAAAATGTCCTACATAATCCATTTGAGTTAATCATGTTCCCATCGTAGATTTTGATTTTCAAAGACCAAAAAGTAGTTTAAACTATAAATAACTTTAAACTACATGAAAAATTAACTAGATAGCTTTTTTTAATCTTTCAAATTATTACTCAGCATTTGTACTTTGTGTTTAAAATATAGCCCATTTTCTTAAAGACAGCTATAAAACTCTCCCCGATCCTGACATTTTCTTATATGTATACGCAAAAAGAGAAAATTTGGAAGATTCATAAAAATAAAAATATAACTTTATATATATGTAATCTAAATAATATATTTTATCTACATAACACATTATATACTATAATATTATATACTAATTGTCTATGGATAGAAAAGAACAAAATATATAGATATAAACACATACTATATATCTGTATTTACATCTCTATCTACCTATAAAGACAACATACACTATATAGAGAAAATGTAGTATATAATTACTGGAAAAATGTGCCAAAGTGTAAACAGTTAACATCTTTCATTAGTAAAATTAAGAGCAATTTTTATTATGTTTTGTGTATTCTAAGTTGTGAGCATGTGTTACTTTTTAAAGTAGACTACACACACACACACACACACACACACACACCCTGTATAGCTTCTTTGTTCAAAGAACAACTTTTTGAAATATCAAATACCCCCTTTCACAGATCAGTCTGATGGTTTGCATAAACAGATTAAAGGCATGTGGAATTAATATTCATAGAAATATATTTTGACTCAAAAATTTTTAAAGAACAAAGGGCTTTCAGGAATTATTTAAAGTTTAATTTTATCCCCCAAACAACATTTGGCTACCTAGTTATAATGTGTTTTGAGTACAGTAGGTGATTTGAATGAAGGAATGTATTTTTTTAAAAAATAGGCAGTTTTAAAATGCTTTAACATTTTAATGCTCTGAAATCCTTACACAATTTCCTGTAAACATTTGAATATGATCGCTAGTCACATTTAGTTAGCCCACAATAGTTAAAAATATGGAATTAAGCACCCATTAAAATTGAAAAACACCACTGTTCTTTAATTACTAAATCATTTAAATTGCTATTAGAATAATTAGTTAAGTCGTTTATAGTTTTTAGCATCTCTGACATGTCTGTTGTGTGCAGCATTTACTGAAAACATTTTTTTTAATTCAAACAGAAAGTCACAAAAATTATAATCATCCTCATCAGTTCACTCAGTCCCATGTAATTAATTTTTTTATCTTGATCTTTTGTTAGCACTTTTATGAATTCGTCAGTTTTCCATTAGAGTTTTGAAAATGCTTATTCATTCAGTTCAACAGGATAGTCAGTTACCAGAAACCTGTACTTGTCAGAGTCTTTTCCATGAATTCCTTGAAGATGAAACCCTTTTATAGGAACATTTTTGCGAAAGCATCAGAGTACACCCAGAACTGTCTGTAAATGACAAAAGACTTAAAAATGACCACGGTTAAAGATTTGATGAAAGTTCATAATAATGCAATTGACAAGGAAATTTAGTTATTTCTGAGATATACATTTTAAAGTAATAACTAGAATTATGACATAACATTATACCAGAACATATAAGATTTTTAGAAATTTCATGTAATGTCTGAAACATTTATATTAACATATTTCCATACAAATAACCCAAAGAAAGTTTAGTACTTTTTTTTATACTGCAAGTTCTTATTAGTCATCAATTTTATACACATCAGTGTATACATGTCAATCCCAATCGCCCAATTCAGCACACCACCATCCCCACCCCACCGCAGTTTTCTCCCCTTGTTGTCCATACATTTGTTCTCTACATCTGTGTATCAACTTCTGCCCTGTAAACCGGTTCATCTGTACCATTTTTCTAGGTTCCACATGTATGCGTTAATATACGATATTTGTTTTTCTCTTTCTGACTTACTTCACTCTGTATGACAAACTCTAGATTCATCCATGTCTCAACAAATGACTCAATTTTGTTCCTTTTTATGGCTGAGTAATATTCCATTGTGTATATGTGCCGTATCTTCTTTATCCATTCATCTGTCGATGGGCACTTAGGTTGCTTCCATGACCTGGCTATTGTAAATAGTGCTGCAATGAACATTGTGGTGCATGTGTCTTTTTGAATTATGGCTTTATCTGGGTATATGCCCAGTAGTGGGATTGCTAGATCATATGGTAATTCTATTTTTAGTTTTTTAAGGAACCTCCATACTGTTCTCCGTAGTGGCTGTATCAATTTACATTCCCACCAACAGTGCAAGAGGGCTCCCTTTTCTCCACACCCTCTCCAGCATTTGTTGTTTGTAGATTTTCTGAAGATGCCCATTCTAACTGGTGTGAGGTAGTAGTTGTAGTTTTGATTTGCATTTCTCTAATAATTAGTGATGTTGAGCAGCTTGAAAACATATTTTAATTTTGCCCATCTACGAATTTAGGATGTTTGAGATATGCCAGGGCCATGGATGCATTCAAAGATGAAACCACAGGTAAGGAGCCAATCTTTATGTAAGATATTCATGTGTCTGTTGCTCTGCTTTGCTTCTCTAATTTGAAATGGAATTAAATCTCCTAAAAATTCATATACAAGGTGAGACTTCTACAAAGGCAGAAGGGTTGTCTTTATGTTTTTAATTTGTTATGACAAAAATGAAAAATAAATGTATATCTTATGACAAATTATTTCTGATGATGAAAGGAAAACATTTGGAAATGTTTTTCTTCAAATGAATTTTTAAACATATGCTTCTGATAAAAAACAATTTTTAAATAAAGTTGAACGTTGGTATAGGGTCACTCTAAACGTTTAAATTGAGATGGCAATTTTAGAAGCTGATCCTCTTACCAAATTTCATTGTCCTTAATGTCTCATTAACCTTCTTTCCATCCTAGCCTTTTACTAGTTTAGTTTAAATTCCCCCTAGGTTGTAATTCTTGCCACCTGTAGCTGCCTTTCTATTATATGCCTATCTGCACCTTCTATTTTATTAAAATTATCTTTTTCTTTACTCATCATCTCCATAGTTTCAAGGAAGTGGTTTTTCTTGAAATATGGATTTTAAGAAATAAAGCATGCAACATTAAATTGAAGACATTATGCTAAAATCATAATATCACAATTCATTCACAAAACATGTATCTTCCATACCCCACTTGCATTCCTTTGTGAGATTGTTTGTCTTGTTCTTGAGGGTACAACTAGTGACAGGTGATTCAAAGACCAAAAATAAGATGCCATTCTTTATGACTTGGGATTGTTGTTCTTCTCTTACCTGAGATGTATATTTTACCTGTTGAATAACACGATTTGTGTTAGTGATGATAAGCTACCCAGCTAGAGAGAGTGAACTATTCATATATCTATCTGATCTCTATATCTTTAGAATATTTATCAGAATATATGAAGTGAAACAAACAACACCATCATCAAATACAACAGAGTCAAAACCCATCAAACGTAGCAAAACAGAAGAAACATTATAGTCTAAAATATAAAATGCAAAAATAGGATTTGAGAAATGTGTTATCTGATATTATTCAATTATCTAAAGATTTATAACCTCAGCCTTTATAAATATAGCCATTGAGTACCCAGCAAGTGTTAGGCCCTATGTTAAGTATCTTTACATTTTCTAGGTCTTACCCTCTATGTAGTCCAGCTACCATTAGTTTTACAGTGAGCTAATTTAGGTTTAGATTTTTAATGACTTTGTTAAACTTAAGCACACCTAACTGCTCTTACCAGTACATGCAGCTGCCTATTAGAAAACATGAGGAATTATTTACCTAAGTGAAGTGTAGCAATGAGTTGCAGATAACTAAAAAGTATGAAATAATAATGAGAATATTAGAAAGGCTCTAAAATCTCCATTACATTACAACTCAGCATGCTTCTTACCGTCTTTAAAAATATGTATCATAAACAGGTGCCATTTAAACACCTGGAAGCTAGGTAATAATATACATAGGAAAGCATAACAGACAGTATTTACAGGACATTAATGTCCCATTTGAAGAAATGATGGACATATATCAAGTATTTTCTTAAAATAACATTTCAGAAAGACTAGAAACTCTGTATGAAATGTGAATATTCTAGAGCCATAGGCATCAACCTACTGATTAACATTATGAAGGCCCTTAATTTTTGGTTGATTTGTATATATCATTACAGAGGCTGAAGCAGTGGTTCAGGTTTTAAATCCTCAGAGGGATAAAGAAAAAATGTGTAACAAGTGTTTGATTTGTTTAATGGGAAAATGGATAAAAGCATGATGACAGCATAAGGAGCTATGTATCTCTAGTCATTTGACTTTGCATTTAGAAATATGACCCTCGCCTACTGTAATTGACCTTGTTAACAATATTAGGAACAGTTATTAATCCCTACTGAGCACCTACCAGGTACTAGTTATTTGTCTTGCTTAAGTAAATAACATTAACTCAAAAAGATATCTGCACCTACATGTTCATTTATTGCAATATTACTTACAATAGCCAAAACATGAAAACAACTTAAGTATCCATTAATGGATGAATGGATAAAGAAGTTGCGATATACAGATATCGATATGGAAAGATCAATAGATGGATAGATAGGTAGTTAGGTAGATAGATATAATGGAAAATTATTCAGCCGTAAAAAACGAGGAAATCCTACCATTTCCAACAACATGGATAAACCTTGAAGGCATTATGCTATGGGAAATAAGTTAGAGAAAGGCAAATACTGTATCATCTCACTTATATGTGGAATCTAAAAACAAAACAAAACAAAACCCAAAAAACCGATAGAAAAAATAGATCCAACTTGTGGTTACCAGTGGTGAGGGTGGGGGCAGGGGGAGTTGGAGGAAGATGGTCCAAAGGCACAAACTTCCAGTTATGAGATAAATAAGTACTAAGGATGTAACATACAACATGATACTATAGCTCACACTGCTGTGTCGTATATAGGAAATTCATTAAGAGAGTAAATCCTAAGTTCACATCACAAAGAAGAATTCTTTTTTCCTTTTTTCTTTCTTTGCTTTTTATTGTATCTATATGAGACAATGGGTGTTAGCTGGAACTACTATGGTAGTTCAAACCATCATGCTGTACACATAAACTTAAAAAAAACCAAATGAAGTAGATGGAAAGAATTATTAAATATAACAGCATATGTTCTTTTTTTTTTAAATGAGTATTTATTATCTCCCAGTTTTGAGGATCCAGAATATGGGGATGATTTAGTTGTGTGGTTATGGCTCAGGTCTATCATGGGGTTGTAGCCAAGCTGTTGGCCTAAGCTTCAGTTTTGTAAGGGTTAACAGGACCTGAGAGGTCTGGTTCCAATTTGGAAGGCCTGAGTTCCTCACCAAATAGGCTCTCCAGGGCTCTTAAACTGGTAGGTGGCTTACCCCAGTGAGAGTGATCTGAGAGAGAGTGAGAGACCCAGAAGACCTCCAAGATGGAAGCCACAGTGTCTTTTATAACCTTACCTCAGAAATGACACACTATCCCATCTTCCATATACGATTTGGCACACAGACCACCTCTGGCAAAATGTGGGAGGTGTCTGCACAGGAGTGTGAGTACCAGGAAGTGGGGTTGCTTGGGAGCCATCTGGGAGGCTGACCACCACATGCTCTGAACATGGAACCCCCCCTTAGACCAGTGGTCATGTGCTACTTGCCACTAAGTTCTCAATTTTCAGCAACAGTTCTGGACATAATGAAGGAGAGTACCTCTTCCTTCCTTCCCTCCTGATAACATAAACATATTTTACTACCCAGAATCTTAGAGCTAGCTGGGTCTCAAGAGAAAATCTTAACTAATTCTCATTTTTTTAAAGTAGCAATTGAAATAAATAGGAAAGATGAAGTAAGTAGCACAATGTCACAATGTCATTATGCCTTCAGAGGCATAATCAGAGTGTCTTGACTACAATCCTATCATGTCCTCTACAGCAGCATCCTGAAAGTTATTATTTTGCCATTATTTAATTTTAATCCTAATGATTCATACAGTAATTCATGTAATACTGAATCAGAAAAAATTCCGGAGATAATAGTTGACTGAAGAACTTCTTCCCATTATAATTTTTGTGTCTGGTCCTCCTTGTTTTAATCTTGGTTACATCAATAACCATTTAAACAGACTGATAGGACGCAGCCTCTGCCTTTTCCTTCCTATTTTCATGCTGCCACTGGGGTTTGCCCTCTATAAGCTTACCTGATCTGGTAAATTACATCTTCATTTGTTACCAATGGATTCACCAGGTCAGACAGAACTAAATAATGCTAAGGTCTATGTAAACTTTTAGATCAAAGTTTTTGGTATTTATTTAAGGAAATAGAGGTGGAGGAGGGAGGGAGTGAAAGAAAGAGAGGGAGAAAGGGAGGGAGAAAGAGGGTAGGAGACAGAGAGAGAGGGAGAGAGAGTCTGGTTGAGAAATAGGAAGGATGAGAGAGAGTACATGTGTTTGTAAAGGACTCTATGTGAAATACTCCTACAGAGCTGAGAGGTAGATTTCACTATATGGTTCAGAAAGGTCCATTGTTTGGACAGGAACACTACAGAGCAGGATACGTTCTGTTGAAGAAATTATAAAAAGCGGTTACAAGTAATGGAGAAATTACTTCTCTGTAAAAACTTACCTGAATAGTTATTTACAGTTAATGTACCAAAGCCAAGTGTCTGTATTTTATAGCAGGTTCAGGAAAGCACCAAGAATGTAAAATACTTCACTATGTTTTAAATCATAGTGAAGTTAAAGCATTTTATATTATGAGAATATCTATCTATATATACAAATACCTATATATGCATATTATTTGTTGTTCCATGTGCATGTGTGTATGGTGTGTCTTTTGGTGTGTGCACGTGTTTATATACAAATTTATTTCCTTGGATGGAGTTTCTGTGAAAAAGAACTTGTGGGAAAAAAATCTACTAACAAATTACATACATGTTGGGAGATTGTTTTCTACCAGTTCTGAGTGGAGAGGGTTAACAGGTGGAACAACAGTGGGGCCTGTGTAACCAGGATGCCATTACAGTAAATGAGGTAATACCATTTTGCTGAGACTGGGTAAAGGGTGGCTTAGAAAGGATGAACTCAAGCTGGAGCCAAATCTAAATTAATTAACTCCAGCTACTCTGAAATTCTATTGTGAGAAAGCAGTGGCTTAAGCCAGGACTCAAACTGTACTGTATCCTTTTGGTCAAACAGCAGTATTAGATAACTCTGGTCAAATATGATTTATAGTTAGTTATAATTGCTTAAAAGATTCTCTAATTAGAAAACACAATTCAGAAATAAGTTCACAAACATTAAAATAGTTGCAAGATTTGCTTAAAATGGATGACATGCTTGAGATAATCAGGCATTGTGATCATCTTTACATGCTTTTTACAAAGCCTTATATTAATAATTAGATTTTGGCCTTCTTCAAAATTTCTAAAGTATAAATAAATTGACTAATCTCTTAGATCTATGATGGAGGAGGAATTAAACTGTTAGATTCCCAGAGTGTTAACACTTTATACACTTTAGATAAAATTAAAAAATATGAGATGTAAAACCTATCTGTTTTATCAACAACCACACCTTCCACTTCCACTCTGAGAGTGGCTTTGTTGAGCTGTGAAAAGCTGTTGTCAGGCACTAAAATATACGAGTCCTATAGAAGTGAATAACTAAAACTTTATCCAGGGGAAGAGACTGCACATTGAATCAACAAAATTATGAATTCTTTTTCTGTTGAATCCCTAATGCATGTCCTTTAATGCACATTTCCTCACCATTGGTGTTCAATAAAGTAGTGAATTCACTGATATGATTTAACTTTCATTGCTGCAAGTTGTATATAGATCTAGAAAATGCCATATGAGTATATTAGATAGAAAGAACCTCAAAAGCATTTATCCAAATCTGTCTGGCCCCCAGTTGATTCCTAGGAGCCCTTTTATTTCTCCAAACCCCAAATGACCTTCTCCCCATATCCGTGTTACCACAGCAGTGGTACTGTCTACTTTTTAAATCCCTGAGTTTACCTTGGCCTCTTATAGATGAGATTCAATCCCTGTCAAGTGAACACTCTCAACTTTTCTCAAATAAACAGAAGTAATTGATAATTCTGATTAATTCGGGATGCCTGATCGTCAAATTTTGCTCAGCCTTTTATGGCCTCATAAATGATTGAAAATAGTTGGAGAAGAGAGATGCAAAGAACTAGTTCCACTAACACTTCTCTAAACTGGGTTATGTGTTTGGTAACCATAGAACAAAATATGTTACAAGTGGATACAAATGACTTCTTCCCACTAGGGCACAGTAAACACTGACTGGGATGCCCAATTCTAGTGCACAGCAGCGCCAGTGTGATCACCCAGCCAGAAATGTGACAGTGCCAGTGTGAGGAGGTGTCCCTAGTAGCTATGTGGACATCGGGCATCAGGCTACAATCATAATTATGGTTAGACACAGCAGTAGTGAAACTCAAGAAGATGCCACAAGGTGTTTCATGGGCAGCTGAGATCTCAGTATGCAAACTCATTAAGGTTGAAATAGAAGGGGTTGATCAACCTGCACAAACAAACACACACATACACACACACACATATATGGGACCTTGACTGACTCAGCAAATGTCCTTTCTTCCTTTCCTTCCCTCTAGCAAAATGCCTTGAATAGTTTGTACTTAATAAATAATGGTTGATTTGAAGGTGTATTCAAGATACACATGTCCAATGAAAGAACTTTATCCCTTTCCATTTTGTAGGGCTTTATTTGTATATTCATTAGGATAGAAAAATTTAACATGGTTTGTGATCATTTAAAATTTGCCCCCAGATGTTTAAAAAATTACAATTGTCCCATTCTTTGAAAAAGTGAGATACATAAACGACATAGGTATTTGTGTTACCAAAATGAGAAAGCATTGTTTCCTTGTCCTAAGATTTAACACTTTGTGAAAGGTACCCACGGCCGCTCAGTGGCTATGCTTCTTGCTTCTGAAGCTCCGTGAGTCAGGCTGCCATTAGACACCAAAGGCTGAATTCAGCTTACCAGAAAAGATGAGGTGGCGACCGAGGTTAGAGTTATCTCCTAAATTGGTGTAACTGAAACTCTCTCGTATTCCCACGGTGTGCCTGCTGTCTCCCTTAATAGACTAAACATATGTGTCTTTTCAATCACTTAGGAAAAGATGTTATGAAATAACTATAGTCATAAATGGCCCATAGATGGTTTTAACATAATATCATAATCCATTCATAATTTCTAATTGACTTTCAACTGCATCATAGTTAGCTAAAATATTTATTTTTAATGATATATTATCCAGTAAAGCTCGTAAAAGAAATCATGGATATTTTCTGTTCAGTGTTACAGAAATAACATTATGGTCATCTATTTGGTTTTCCAAGGAATAATAATGTCTTTATGTCTCTAATTTAAAGTTGTTGCTTGTGTTATATTCTTAGGAGCCAAATGAAAGGAGAATGCTATTTTTCATTGGAATTGCATGACATTTTCACTCCAGAGTGATGTTATATATTTTTTGTATACAGTGGTATTGTTTTTTCTAGACTGACAATCGTTTGTTACAATCAGAGTCCCCTTTGGGTGTGGTGAGGGTCTGTCTCATTGTGGATGTCTGCAAAATGTTATTACTATCATTAGATTAGTTACTGTCAAATGAAACTGATCGATGTAATGGTATAATTTTTTTTGAATGAACACATTTGTTCTTTAGCTGAATAGATGAGTTGCTCTTCTTTAATGATCTGTTTGGGCTATTAGCTATTCATCTCATAGCTCTCTAGAAAGAAGCTTTACTTATGACGAGTTAGAGTTTTGTCTGGTAAAGATCTATGTTTTAGTAATTGTAAAACGTATTTTTATATTTATTTAATAATATCCTCTAATGGTTGGATGTTCAAACACATAAACACAAACTAGAATGTCTGAACTTAGGGTGTGTTCTTAATTGTCTTTGAGTCACATACCTCTGGAGCATCAAATAAAGAGCCATGAATGTGCCTTAAACTCCCTTTCAGGGCTAGAAAGAAATTATAGTTTTAAGAGTCCTTTTGCATATTTATCTCCTTCTGGTTGAAAATGCAGAGTTTTCTCTTCCCTTATGCAGTTGCTTATGATGTGGGTTCAAATCACCCCTCAAAACAGGATCTGCAGGGCTTCCCTGGTGGCGCAGTGGTTGAGAGTCCGCCTGCCGATGCAGGGGACACAGGTTCGTGCCCCAGTCCGGGAAGATCCCACATGCCGCGGAGCAGCTGGGCCCGTGAGCCATGGCCGCTGAGCCTGCGCGTCCGGAGCCTGTGCTCCGCAATGGGAGAGGCCCGCGTACCGCAAAAAACAAAAACAGGATCTGCAGAACATGCTTCAGCTGTCACCAGCTCCAGGAGTCCCTGGTGCATCCTTAGAGTTAAGAGAAAAAGTCAGATATTACAGCAAATCATGAAACATAGCCACATCTCTTTGGCTTTTACTCTTATAATGGCAGACATTAAAAAAAAAAGAGGAAGAAAAAAAGAGGAAGAATAAGGAGGAGGAGAGAGGAAAGGGAGGACGAGAACTTAGGGCAACCTCCTAGAGTAGAGAAGGGTTTCTAGCTTTACAAATATTCCTAGAACCCACCTCCCCCTACCTGCACATACAAAAGCCTATCTTGCAATTCACAAAAATGTGGAATTAATTTTCTCTGTCTCCATGAGTGTCTATTATTTGAGATACAAAGTATCAATGCTTCTCTTTCTGGTACTTGGCATAATTCTACTTGGGCTACACAATAAGGGTAAATTACAGAACCTTGTTTGCCCAAGAAGAATGTTTTGGAAGGACTGTTAAGAAAATGTCTCTCTTATCAAAAGAAGGAAGGTACTAATCTATTCTTATCATTAACTACAAATTCCACTTAAATATTATATGTTCAATGTTATAAACAATCAAAAGGCCACAATTTGAACACTTGATATCCTCTCAGTATCTTTATTCCCCTTCCCCAAAGTGGTTTTACCAAGACAAAAGTAATACATGCAGTTTCAGCATCACTGATCATTTTACCTAGTCTCTACTTTCAAACATATTAGCTGTGCTTGCTTCAACAAAGACTTACTGAAAGGAATTCTGTCCAGGAATGATTATATTTCACAGTCGTATGCCTGCTTCACTTGCCTCTACCTTTTGCATTTAGAGCCAAAACGGTTTTCAAGGTTCGCCAGCACACTCAATCTACAGACTCTCTTTTCCCAAACACCCACTATTTTTTCCTAAAAAACTTCTGATATATCTTTAGCTTCTTTTTTTAAATTTCATATTTTAATGCCATGATTTTTCCAGTCAAATTCCAAATCAATCTAAATAATTATCTGACCCACTCAGATCCCAAGTTATGTCTTAATGATCTAGATATTTGCTATGAGTGTCTGTGTGTAAATTTCCTCAATACTTGGTTTTCTTTGTAAATACGAGAAAATGTTACATTTACTTAGATCACCCAGGGCTCTCCCTTCACAGGTAGTTGGGTGAACTTCCCCCCCAAATCCCAGATCATAGTTTTACTTCCCCTTAGCTCCACAATTTGCTTTTCTGAGTTCAAAACTGCACTTTCCCACCAGCTCTGTGAAAATCCAAATTCATCATGGAAATTAGTATTTTTGCAACCTAAATGATTTGAGGAGGCAACAAATGACCATTTGCCATCTTTCTGGCTTCCAATTTTTGCTCTGCCTTACTCTCGATTTTTCTCTCTCCCTTCCCTGTCTCCCTCCTTCTTCTCCCCCTTTACCTTTCTCCAAAGGTTAGGGCCCCTGCAAAACCCACCCTCCTTCACATATCTCAGCTTCTTCACAAAGCAGGGGCATCCCATTAGGCTCTCTATTCCTTCATGTCCTTCTTTGGAGATTCAGAATCTTGTATTGTGATAGTGAAGTTTATAAATTTATGAGCTTTCAGATATATAAGAATGACTGCAAGTGGCATTTATAAAAGAATAATATTGTAACACATATTTGTTTATTACTTGCAAAGAAACAGGAATACATGTATATCATAATCTCTACTTTGGCCCTCAAGTGACTTATAAACTAGCTCAGGCCTAACCTTTCAAGGGTCAGATCTTAATGATAATAAATAGATTTTAAGTTCTTACAAGATATGAAAAGTAAAGAGGAAGTATTTGATTTAGGGCTCGTTTTTTTAAAAATCAGCATTTTGAACTAGTTACAGTGACTTGCATATATACCTACTGAATTTATCCCATGCTACCTAGTTATACAATGTATTGATGTCTTCAAGTAGAGATCTCTTCAAGTAAATAAATTGACAGTATATAGTGAACACACATGTACACACATATATGTAAATTTAATTAAGCATTGTCTTAAAGTTAATTAATTTGTTATCCCACCAAATAGCACATTTAATGGAATTATTTCCAAGAAATAGACTCCCAAATTTTTTAGCAAAGATTTTTCCATCCAAGGATGATTTATGGAAATCTAGATTCCACTCCCCCCATAGGTAATTATGATTGGAACACAAATAAACAACTTCCTCACTTAAAAATATTACCCTATTAGGAAATTTCATTTACTTTATTTTAATATCTGATTCACACTATACTAGTATATTTTGAATACAATTATTTTCATCTATATCTATATTAAAAATATTTTTCAATCCAGTAAAATATTTTCAAGGGATTTCTTCTAAAGATAAGCAATGACTAAAGAAAAGAATAATATGTAGTTTCATTGAGATGGAAATTTTTTTTTAACAAAACTTCATGAAGTAACTGTTTTATAGTTATTTATATTCTGATTCAGTTATGTGCCAAAAAAACCAGCTGAAATATTGTGTTTTTAAGAAAACTGAGAATCGTATCAAGTAACTTAAACCTGCATACTTTTTAACTTAAAAAAATTATTTTGACTCACAGCAAAGTTGAAAAAAATAGTACATAGAGTTCCCTTGTGTGCGATTATCTAGCTTGCCCTGTAATAAGTCACATTAATTTTAATTCTTTGTGGAGGTAATCTGAAAAAAGTAACCTTTGTGGTTACTATTAGCTATTAGCTATTTTTGAGAGAAAAATGTGAAAGTGTTATTTCAAGGCAAACTGTAGGTAAGACACTATGCTATTGAGAACTCCAGCATGTAAGGGAAATGTGCATAGTAAATCAGGGCAAAATGGGATGGATAGCAAGTTATATAAACTTGAGACCATAAAAGTTATGTGTGTTGATTTGATCCTTGGTTCTATGGTCACTCACAGTTTCACTGGACAGTGTTGTTTCCTGTTTACAATTCACTTTTTAAAAATTAGTCAAATATATGTCTTTATGCAAAGCAAGCTACACAGTAAGTATATAAATTAAAGTGCTGTGGGATTCTAATAGACACATATAATGATTATTTTATAACTTTCAGAGTTTGCCTTCTCTGAAACTTGGAGTTCAACTAGGAAAAATTGAATAATTTTGCAAATAGCATTTCTATGCAAAGTAGAATATTTTGCTTTTACAAATCTGTGATACCTAGGTAGACAGGGCACATAAGTCAGCGGTATTTTCATCTCACAGGAATAGAGATATATTGGCCTAGCTTCCTCTAAAGTTAATTGCACTTTTGTGAGTAAATCATGAAAGCTGTGATTTTAAAAATGCATAAGTATACGGCATTTAAGATATCAACTAGCCAAGGCTGACTACTTTTTTTAGAAATCTGCAAAATTCCTGGCTGGAATTTACTTTTGTGGAAACAATAAAGCTAATACTTATAATGAAAAGGACAAAAAAATCATAACTAAAAAGTAAGATGGAACATCCTTGAGTTAAATATTTGATTTTTGCCTATGCAATGATTGCTAAATCTTAGTTTTTCCTTCTTTAATTGGAAACATCATATCTAAAGAAGATGGGAGATACTTGCATGATTAACAAGGTTACAACTGAAAACTCTGAGTGCCATGTCCCAAGTGTAGAAACTCCTCGGGCTAAAGTACCTTTGAAATTTCATGGATTACAGTGAGATGTTGATTTTTATTTCTTTGTAAAATATTCCAGGCAAGGGACACAGTGTGATTCAAAGATAAAATGAATCTTCCTTGGGAGGGATTAAATATGTATAAAAATTTTGATATCAGAAGTAATAAAAATTAGTTACGTTTTTTTCTTACTAAAATGGCAATAATATTTAAAATATGGTGTTGCTGAGAATGTGGAGAAATGATTAGACAAAATAGAATAAGTATGGATAAGGAATGCCAAATATTTAAAGCCTAATGAACAGTAAGAACAAAGGCTTGGAGCTGTGATAGAGAGTTGCACGTCCAAGGCTGGAAATCGGGATTTTTTATAAGAGCATAGTGATAAATGGTATGTGATAGAATGGAATTGAGATCATTCCTGACATTATGAAAATTGTGATTCACTTTATATGCAATTTAAAGCTTTTTTACTTGATAAAATTGTGTCTTTGAAAGATTTTTTTTTCTGAAAATGAATTATTAGTGACATTCCTGAATTTGAAGTGGACAAAACCTAGAAGACTTTTGCACTAGGTCAAATGGGAGGTGTAGCAATCAAGTGGGCTGAATGACAATAGAAATGAAAAGAAGGCTAGAGAAGAGGGATCACTACAAATAGGACTGTTAGCACCTGGTGGTTAATGGGATGTGTATAACTGAAGCTAGATTATGATGAAAACATACCTGATCCATTTTGATGTGTTCATGCTAACTAATAGAGCTTAATGGTAAGGAACTCAAAGTCATGATTCTGCCATTTGCATTTGTAGTGTCCCTGGGAATTTGTCTTAACTAATTTTTTTTTCACACTATTGATGACCAAATTATGAACTGGCCCAAAATCTCATACCAATATGAAAAAATGTGGGTATATATATATATGAAATCCAGCACAGACAGATCCACAATGAGAACAGAATTACTTGCCTTTTCTGATTATAAGTTAAATACTTTTGAATTATTTAAAAATTCAGCATGTAGGTATATGTTGTATATGCATATAAGTGAATACTATACAACTATTCAACTATTTTCAGACTTTATTAATGATTCTGAAATTTTTCATATTTAAAACACAATGGAACTCTAAGGAGAATCTCAGTACTCTGATTCTGTCATGAGATTCCTTTAATTGAACTATTTAATAGCAGTGAGGTAGCTGAGATAAAAAGTTTTTTTCCCCTTACTTAGTACCATAGGTATTTTAAAGATAATTTTGTATGTAATTATTAAAGTAAACATGTAAATATTAATATTTCTCTCATCGCTCTGTTCTCAAAGCACATAACTTACTATTTTGCAAGCTTTTGCTTCCATATATTTCCCCAGATTACAGTAAAAATAATCACTGGGCTATTTCTCTGCCCTTATTTATTAAATGTGTAATCCTTTCACTGGGGAATTAAATAGGGAAAGCTACTTTACACCACTAGCAGATAAAGGAGCCTAGTACGAATTGGTATTATTCATTATCAAGTTTTTGTTGTGGTGGTGGTCTGGTCCTTTTCTGAACTTGGCCTTGCTCTTACTTTACTGAAATCGTATCCCAACAACAGGGAGATGGCTGATACGGGAGAGGCTAAAAAGTTCAGTCTGTTGGGAGAGGGATTCATTTCAGCCCATCAGTGTTGTTATTCTGCTAAGTGGTGACATAATCCCAAATTCACATTCCCAAGAGATTGGCTCTCAGGATCTCTCCCATTTGCTGACTTTACTGCAAAAGAATGCCAGCTTCTGCCGTAATTGAGGAAAAAGGTTTTCAGGCCAGATTATCATTTCTGAAATGGATCAGATAACATATCTGAAAGTGTTAGTATAAACCCAACCTTCTGCCCAGAGATTGTCTTCTTTTCAAATAAATAAATAGATTTTTTAAAATCCTGTTTTGTGAGGGTACCATATAATGGGATTATTTGTCTATTTAATTCCTATAATTCTGATTTTTCTAAAAGAAAATACTTCAGGCAAAACAGCATCCTGGATCAATATTTAATACAAGGGGGAAAAGAAAACAATAGAAACAACCTATGTGGTTGTCACTAAGTATTCTGCAGTCACTAAAAAGAAAAGCTAAAGCTCCATATAAACTCCATTATGTTAGAAAAAATATGACATATTAAGTGAATAAATCAGACTGAAGTAGAACATAAATAGTGTTGACCTGTCTCTGAGACAAATGATATATATACATGCATAGACATACACAGAAATGTTCACATGTATGTGAATCCATTTACATGTGCCATATATTTATATACATATATAATTAAATTATGTTGGTTACTTCTGAAGAAACCAGAGTGGATTTTAATTTTATTTCATAACCTTCTGAAGTATTTCACTGTTTCAGCCTGACATACTTTTATAATTTTAAAAATGTAATGAAAAATTTTTGTTTCTACATTGTCTTTTGCACACTAAAATGTTCCTAATGTACAGATTAAAGCATATATTTAATGCATTACATATTCTATGTTAACTCTACCTAATTTTGATGCATATTTAATATATTTTGCTAAATGCTGTATACCTTCAGTGAGTGCCCCAAACCAATAAGGAACATTAGCAGCAGACAGAAGCCAGGGTAGTGAAGGCTGGGTAATGATAGGAAACGCCCAGGAAACACCACAACAGAGATGTAAGACCAGCCAGAGTCCGACAATATCTTTCAGATATTTGCGGTGGGTGAAAACCCAAAACACATTTGGTAAAGTTCTATATTTCAAGATAAACTTTGCCCATATGTTTTTTATTCATTTACATGTAATTCATTGAGCTGACATTCTGAAAGAGTTATTTGATGCATAAGGAGATACTTGTGCCATAATTGTATGTGATATATATAATACAGTGCATAATAATTTAGAGCAGAACTTGTGTTTTGCCATGTTACAGATTCCAAGCACATGCTCCTTCACGATGATTCCCTGTGCTTGAACTAAGCTGTTAAGTGACTCACCGAGTCAAGCTAGAGTTGAGATTTATATTACTGCATTTTGTATACTTTTTTAAAAAGGACAGTTTTCCTGTGCTTCAGTTTCCACAGTTGTCAAACTAGCATGATGATCTTTATTAAAATTTACTATGGTGATCTAGCAAAACCTATAAAGTTTATTAACAAGCTTATTATTATTATTTATTGCAAGCTTATTAACAAACTTGCAAATGAAAAATGCAAATAAATAAAAATAAATAAATTAGTTCCCAGAATTTGTGATTTTTTTAAAAATGTGATAGTTAGCAGAGTACAAATATGTGCTTGGGAATATACTGAAACACCGTTTCCCCATATTATCTCTTTCAACCTAGAGGATAGGCTTGCTAGAAATCTCATGACCTGTGAGGGCCATTTCAGAAGATTTATGGATATTCAGTTGTATTCATAATTGTTGTAAATGCTAAAAAATGAAATTTCTCATTTTGCTCATATCCCTCACTGGTCCATTAGGCTTCAGACAGGGCAGGCTGCTTTAGGAAATAAGATTTGTATTATCTTTCTCGTTCATTTAAAAAGTAAGATGCGATTCAGAAGATTCTTACTTTTGTTATGTATAATGAAATGTGTTTTCTCCATTTTTAAGTACATATTTGACTTATAATTTTTCTGTGGTTCCTGTGGTATAATTTTTGTATGCAACTCTCCTAATCCACCTGGAACTTACTCTACTATGTGGAATAATGCAAAGACACAATTGTCTCCTTTGAATTTGTAAGGGCAAAGTACCTCATTTGCATTTGCAAATTTTTATAATTAGCATTGCGGTAAAAGTGGTAATTATGCTTTCCCTAAGTGCATGCCCCTCTTCCTGGATTTGACGTGTTATTCCTAAATTCCTCACTTTCAGATTTTTAGTTGGATATTAAGAAGCAGTATCTCTGAGATTTATCCACCAGAAAGTTCCTAAAAATCATCAAATGGAGACAAAACAGAAAAAGATACCTAAAATGCAAAAAGCTTCAAACTGAACTATAACTAAATTACAATATATCAAATAAACTTGATAAATGTGAGTTATAGGTCAAAATATTACCAGACTGATTGGTTTTCAAAGGACCAGTTTCTAGTGGTTAATGCAGAAAAAAAATCATATGTATCATACTAAGTGAAGTAAGTCAGACAGAGAAAGACAAATATCATATATCGTTTATATGCAGAATCTTAAAAAAAAAGATACAAATGAACTTATTTATAAAACAGACACAGACTCACAGACTTAGAGAACGAACTTATGCTTACCAAGGGGTGGGGGAGGGAGTTTGGGCTTGACATGTATACACTGCTATATTTAAAATAAGATGCCTTTCCATGAAAAAAAAATTTTTTAATGTTATTGGAAATGATATAAATATTAAGCTCTAATGATATCAGTGATATGAATTGGAAACTAAATCACTAACATAACTATTTCAAGATTTTTCATATTAATTTTGAGGCGTCTGTTCACCCATTTACCTGAAAAATAGATACATTCAAATACTTGAAGTCATGTACACCTGAGTTAACAGCCTGTGTGTATAATTCCTCAAAATATATGTGTTAGACAGGACTATGCAGTTTGAGAGCAGAAATACAACTCTGGTTTAGGCCAAAAAGGCGTTTATTGGAAGGGTACTAGGGTAGCCCTCTGAGTTGAAGGAAAAGCTGCTCTCATCACTGTTTCTGTCCTCTTATTAACATTATGCAGGTCAATGGTGATTCCAGGAACTCTACACTCATATCTTTACATCTTCATGACCAGAAGAGAAAGAGATGTCTCTCTCCCAGCTCTAGTTTGAAGTATCTTGGGAGAATTCTAATGGAACAAGCGTGGGTCAGCTACCCGTCCCCCAATCACTGTAACCAGTGACTTGGTTATTTCCATCCTCCTAGTAATAATTATAGCCAACATTTACTCTATACCAGGAACTGTGAAAATCACTTTAAACAGATTATTTCAGTCATTATGATAGTTCCATGCTATTATTAATTCCTAATTTACAAATAAAAACTGACCCAGGGAAATTAAGGAACTTACCTAAGGCCAGCTGAGAGGCGGTGGGCAAGGGCAATCTGAACCCAGAGCCAGGCTTTAACCGTGACAGTGGACTTGATGCTAACAGAGGCCAGACTTTCAAATCAGTGCCACACTTACAGCAAAAACCAAGTGTGGTCACACTGATCCCTGAAAACCCTTCACTGACGGTAGCCATGGCATCACCCACAGTCACGTATCCACCCTCCATTCTCCATCTTTGCCCAGAGGGAATGATGATGGCAAAACTAACACTACTGAACTAATCTTTAATGTCTTCTTTTCTTCTGCTAATTCTTCTTGCATAACCTGTTCATGTAAACTCCCCTAAGTTGGATACACTGAGTGTGATGTGACGGCAGTAAGCTGTGTCCCCTGCATACTTGAGGGAATGGATGGATAGGATGTTTTAATGAGGATGTGGGGAGGACAAGTACATGGGACTGTGACACTCATTTGAGATGGTGTAGAGTTTCTTCTGGGAGAATAAGATGGTGCACAGAAAGGTGGTAGCCTGGAAGACAGTTGTCTCTATTTTACCATTTTTTAATATAGGCATCTCTAATAAAAGGTGGAGGAAAGACCAACATTTTTATTTGGTGCTTTCTACATACCAGGTGCTCTTAAAATATGCATAAACTCTTTTCATCTTTATAACCCCCTGTATGAGGCTCAGAGAGGTTAAAACACTTGCTTCAGGTCACATCACTAGACAGGGACAGGGTGGAGAAAGGGAAATAAGCAGAGACTTGACTCCAAAATTAGATTTTTCTACTCTGAAAAACTGACCTGGAAAATTGAACTTTTACATTCTATTAAGTAAAAAAATTAAAAAGAACCCTGAAGTTCCTGGAAAACAATATTCAGTGGAACATAAGAGTAGATTCTGTGTTAGTGAACAGTTTGCCCATTTAAATAGTGATAAAATGTTTTACCTATATATATATATATATATATTTTTTTTTCGGTACGTGGGCCTCTCACTGTTGTGGCCTCTCCCCTTGCGGAGCACAGGCTCCAGATGAGCAGGCTCAGCGGCCATGGCTCACGGGCCCAGCCGCTCCATGGCATGTGGGATCTTCCCGGACCGGGGCACGAACCCGTGTCCCCTGCATCGGCAGGCGGACTCTCAACCACTACGCCACCAGGGAAGCCCTACCTATAATTTTTTTTAATAGGACTACAGAACCTCTAGGAATAAGGGATTACCAAATAGGGATTATATTTCGATTTACTATGTGAATAACAAACAAAACATAAATTTCTTGTAGAAAGAGGTCTTGACTACTACCTTTCCTAGTTGTTTAAACCAGAGGGGTCCTGCCCAGGCTGTTTACTGCTGTACCTTCAGCTCCCTCGAAGGCTAACTTGCGCAGAGAATTTCCAAAGAGAAAGAAAAAAGAGAGAGAGAGAGAATGACAGAAATGGAATCCCAAATAATTTAAGGTTTGCCTAAATCACTTGATGCTTTGCAAGGGAGGAATTTCACTTTAAATAGGATGGCTTATGGTCTATTTCCTGGCAATTTAGAAAGATTTGCACTACACTGATAGCCCATTATGCGGTAACTGTGTTTTGTTATATACTCATTTATTTAAATGCAAGTTTGCTTTATCCTGCCAGTTTGTTGACTATTCCTTGCTGAGCAGGTCTGTAATCTAAACTTTAAAGGAGGATTAAGCTTCATGGTATTTATCTAACTAAGCATTGTCATTGTGTTATCCTCATATATTTGTTACCTGGAAAACAAAAAACAAACAAAAAAAAACCCCTCTTATTTTAAATGGGCCTTTCTGTTACTTTTACATGAAAGCCTTTGTGGCTTTTTTTAAAATTCTATTCTATGATCTGCAACTGTCATTTAAATAGAACCAAGAGTTAAATTAGCCTGCAGTGCTTTTAATAGTACTTTTTTTGATTTTGTATACACACATTAAAACAAACAAACAAACAAAAACAGAAGGAACATAACACATTCCATCTTCTCTCTTTTAATCTTTGAAATGTAGTGAATAGTTAGTAGACCAACAGAAAATAATTACAAGTCTGCTAGCCATATTTGGACCACACCTTTTCAGAAATCATATTGGTTTTCAATATCCCTTTGAGAGTAACCTACACTTTTAATGGAAAACCTGCTTATCTCTTAGGGATGGCTCTTATTCTCCCAAGGTAAATAGAATATAAAACTATGTTTTGGAAACCTTTTAATGTTAATTGTTTATAAATCAGTAGAGACAGAAGAGACCAAAAAAATGTTTGAGAGAAAAAGAGGGAACTCTAATTTTATTTTGATTAATTGCTTCTCAATAAAATTTATTCACTTTTCATGAAATCCTAAATTCACAAGTTTCTCATTTTCTTCAAGCCAACTTTTTTTTATCATATCACATCCTTTCTGTATCTTCCTTTACAAATTTTTTTCCTAACAGAAACCCTATGTTTTCAGTGAATTATGAGCTCCATAGCTTCACTGGTGAATCACATTGGTTTTAGCTAGTTTATGTGACTTTTTCCCCTTTCAAGGATTGGTTTAGGAGAGAGCAAGTAGCCTAATTCTGGACAATGATTTATTTAAGGAGATTTATTAGGACATAATTCCTGACTCTAAAAAAAAAAAAAAAGGCTCAAGGAAGAAATAACTTCCTATGTTTCTGGACATTATGTGTGAGAGTGTGATCCTTAGAAGTTCTGCAGCCAGTTTGCTACCATGAGGCTAAGACCATAAATGGTAAAAGCCAACTCACTGTGGTTTATAAAGAAAAAAGATGATTAAAACCTGGATCTTTGAGCTGTACATATGAAACTGACATAGTTACAGTCTTCCTGTTATGTGAAATGTTATATTGCAGTTAAGTTATGAAAGCCAGAGATTTCTACTATGAGCAGCTAAGCAAATCCTAACTGATATTCTTTATTGTTTTGGTAATGTGCTACAGACAGACATATTGAGAAAGGTCTGTCACTTCAGATCTTTCTAAAATCTAAGAGGGCAGGTAGATGGGGAGCAGTGAGGAAGAGAAATTGTACAAACATAGGACAATGCTCATATAATTTTTAAACCCTGGATATTTTCAATGAATAAAAAATATTCTGAGATAGACTTCTTTCTCAAAAGGGCAGAAAAACTTAGCTTCAAGACAGTATTTAGGAATACAGGCACCTCATACATTCTTTTAAGAAGAGAAATCCTCCAGTTCATGATAGTCTACATACCTTTCAACACAAATGAGATAGTAGAAGCTCTTTCTTGAGAAGAGTGGCACCTACTGGGTTGTGAGGACAGGCGCCTGGGGGAACACCTGAATACAAGAGAACAATAGAAGACCAGTGTACTTGAACTTGAGAAAATGTGAGGATCAGATCATGTGCTGAACTTGACCTAGAGAAGCAGGTAGGCATCAAGCTGGCAAGAACCTCATAGGACATACCTATATATTTATTATAAAAAGGAAAAGTCTAGGGAAGGGTAGTAAATAAAAGAACACTTAAAAATGTGAATCTTTGAAATTTATATATGGAATACAAAACTTAGTACACAGATTAAATGATTCATCTATCAAACAAAACAAAACTGAAAAGGACATGTTTTAGTTCTAATGATTCCAATTCTAGAAATCTTACTTCAGGACATAGTATGAGACGTGGTAGAAGATTACGTACAAGGATGTTTATCACAGGATTAAGTATGTTAATAAGAACAAGAAAGAACCAAAGTATCCAACAAAAGCAGAAAAGTTAACTAAATCATGGAACATTCCTACAATTGAATATTAGGAAGCAATTACAATTATTTATTTGCAGAATATTTGTCATGAGAAAATGCTCATAATAAAAAGTTTGAGTGGAGAAAAAAGTGTAAGGCAAAAATAAATACAACGTATGGATCCTTATTTGGGGAAAAAAGGAGGCAAGAGGGAGACATTTATAGGCATATAGACAATCCCCCTCCCTCCACACACACATATACACAATTATTAAAAATGGCTAGAATTAAATTTAATGTATCAATAATTTTAATTCCCAGTTAATGGGCAATAGACATAGGTAAGTAAACATAGATTTCTTTCACATGATGAAAATAATGATTTATAAATAAAAACACAAAAACTAAAGGTAGCTGAAAATTAACTTTCAAGAAAAAAGATTTTTTGATTAGTAATATACTATAAGCGAGGAGAAAATATTGTATCCTCAGGAAATGAGCAGTATTATGGCACCAACCATAATAGAGATCACATTTAGAAAATGCCTTCAGAGAAATGGAAAATGTGTGTATCTCCATATTAATAAATAAGTCACAGTTAAACTAGATAAAGATTTTACCTATCTGCTTGGGGTTCTTTGTTACCCAGTAGCTAACACATTGCTAGTTTGGATAGGGAAGGGGAGGGCAAAGCTAAACAATTTGGGTTATACTCTAGATTCTCTTCATAGTATGAGGATTAGTAATTTCCTGAAAAGGAGAGCAAGAGGGAGAGACAAATGTAAAATATATTTTTACATATATGTAAAATATATTTTATATATGTTTTCTAAAATATAAATTATATATATAATTTGTTTGTATTTATTTAAGGGACTTGATAATGTCTTTAGCAGCAGAAGTTAGGTAACTCCAGGTAAAAACTAAGGAATTGATAAGGAAAAAGAAGTAAAAGCACAGCCTAAGGCCATGCATCCTGCTTGTTTTCTTTTTCAAAAACTCTTATACACAGTTTTATTAGCCCCTTATTATCCCCTTATCTGTATGAATAATAAGAATGAAAGCACTAAATTGACAGAACAACTAGCTAAAAATCCTCATTTTACATTTTAGATCTGAGAAAATGTGGTACTTTTTTTTTCAAGTCACAAAATTATTTAGTGACAACAAGAGTCTAAATCCCTAGGGCTCTTGATTCCCAGTATCATTTTCATTCCATTAAACCATCATGACTCAATGCTTAAGGAAAGGTTCCACATCACCACACAGTAACTGGCGTGTAAAGGCGCCCAAACTTTTTTATTTTTGTTGTTTTATGGAAATAAATAGTTAATGGAAAATCCACTGAACTGGGTCTAAGAATTTCCTGGCTTTGAGCCCTATTTCTTCTATTGGTTATCAGTGTGGCCTTGTATTTGTCATTTAACCTTGCTGTACCTCAGTTTCTTATCTGCAAAATAGATTGTATTCAGTGTTTCCCAATGTGTTTGAAGATATTTGACAGATACTCTGCAGAATTATATAACTGGTGAGAACAGAGCTCTGATGAAGATGTAATCTTTATTTATATCTTGCTTATTCAAATACTCCATCTTCCTTGAAACTCCAAATAAATAACTTGAGATATTGAAACCAAACAGTAGCTGAAGAACTGTTACATATCCGTGGGCATTCACAGTTAGTGAAAAAAATAATTATAAATGAATTTAGGGAGAATCCAAGAGCTGAAATGTAGAGGACTCTGATTGTTTTCACTGGGAAATGTATACAGAGGAAATGGGGGAGTACAGCAGTCTGGCCATGGGAGGAGACTTTGGTGACAAGCACACAGAAGGAATTCCTAGAGATGACTTGATACATATAATTATTCCTGAAAGACTTTAATGAAATGATTTGTTTGATAACTAAGGTGTGAATTTTAAAAGGGAGTGAGAAAAGATACTGGGATACTGACATACTAAAAGGGGGCTTCTCTGTTAAAATCTGTAGGGAGACAGTATCCTTTGCTGAAGGGAATTAATTCTTTCCCAAATTCAAGAACTGTGAAACTGGATTTAAGCTCACAGCTCCAAAATTGGGGGAAATGGTAGAACAAGAGCTTTGTGAAACTCGACAAATTAAGCTTTGTTTGATGGTAGAAACAATGGTAAGGATAATAATAGAACATATTTTATAAGGTTATTGTAAGGATTAAGTGAATTAATATAGATAAATTCCTTAGTTAGAACGATGTCCATCATATTCTACTAAATATATGTTAGCTACCATTGTTATTGTCTTTGCCATTGCTGTTGTTTCCATTATTAATTTAGTCTGAAATATATTTAACTTGATCTCAAATGTCCTCTGTAATTTTTCTATTATGTGGTTTTCACTTACTTCTGAAAAGAACTATCCATTCTGTCCACCAGAAAAATCAGTTTATTTAAAGTGCAACATGTAGAACCCTCTTGTTTGCTGTAGCAAAAGCATGTATGACTATATTTTTCTGCTGATCAAGATGAAATAAAAGTCAAACTACTAATTTTTTAGTTTCACCCATTAATGTCTGACCTTCGTATCTAAGAGATAACCTGCTCTTTACAGTGTATTTTGTAAGTGGGGAGAGTATTGAAGTCATCTCAAATCCACGCCTGATACCTAAACATCTTCCCACACAACCGAATTTTAACTTCTAAGAATCAAATTTCTAGTTGCAAGTACCTAAGAAGTGTGAATCACTTTTCAATTCACTGAATGACACAGATCTTGAGGTCTTGAGATACAGTATTCAAGCAATAACAAGTCACTTTCAAGTTTTAGAAAGCAACCACCCAGCTAAACCAAAGAGATGGAGTTACCCCATCAGTTCCTTTCTGGTTTCAGTATGAATGAAATCAGCCCCACATAATGTAGTCTAGGACCTAAAGAAAATTCTAACTAATTTCCACATGAAATAAAAATTTTAGGAAATTTCTAGCTGGTGAAACAAAGAACATATTTGAAAATTTATAAATACAGAACTTCGATTTAAAGGGTTTTAAAACCTTTGTTTTAAGTAAACTTTAATAAGTGGCATTTCAGTACTCAAGTATTTATTAGGGGAAAGGAGAAGCAAACTAACAATTACTGAGTAAATATGTTAGGCTCTGATATAAGTGCTTAGTTGTATAATTTATTTGATAGTTTTTTATTTATTTATTTTTATTTTTATTTTATTTTTTTATTTTATTTTTTTTGCGGTATGCGGGCCTCCCACTGTTGTGGCCTCTCCCGTTGCGGAGCACAGGCTCCGGACGCGCAGGCTCAGTGGCCATGGCTCACGGGCCTAGCCTCTCCGCGGCATGTGGGATCTTCCCGGATCGGGGCACGAACCCGTATCCCCTGCATCGGCAGGCAGACTCTCAACCACTGCGCCACCAGGGAAGCCCTGATAGTTTTTTATGGTTTAATTTTTTACTATTTATTGGCTATAGCATATACAGATTATCACAAAAATAAATAATGTTTCAAAATCCCTTTATATAGCACTGGAAAATTGGTAAGTTTTGACTTTAAAAAGTACCAAGGAAGGAGGTACATTTTCCCTTATTTCCATACTGTATTTACCTTTCTCTTTCAATGCAGCTCTCTACCCTAATCTAATTAGGATAAAGTTCATTTTACTATTTTTGCATTACAGAGTTTGGATGTGTTCTGTGTCATATATACAATCAATATGACAGTGTTACTGAGGAAGAAAGACTATATTACATGAAAACTGCCCCAGAACTATTTGTTGCAAGTCCTTGGTTAGGTAGTTGCATGAAGACAGTATGTCTGTGACTCCATGAAATGAAGACCAAGGATGCCTTGTCTAGACGTGGTAGACTGTTAGGGATAGAAGGGCCCTACAGCATCATATATCAGTTCTTCTCTTTAACAGAGGAGACTCTGCTACACCAGAATGATGAAATCATTTTTGGTAATGGGAATAGGTGGCAGAGTTGGGACTAAAACTCAAGTCTTCTAACTTCCAATTTCTGACTCTACATTCAGTGTTCTTCCACTATACTTGCCTTAATACATATTTCTGGGAGTGTTTCTATTGCCTTCATAATACGTTCACCAACCCTGGTTTTGAAGCTTGTAATTAACAGTGGCCAAAGGCATACATGATAAAATTTGGATGCCTGACGATATTGCCCACCTGTATTCTGGCAATCCAAGGGCTACAGGATTTTCCTCTGTGAAGTAACCAAAGTGAATGTAATTATTCATTCCTGAAAGCTTTTATTCAAACCAGTCTCATCCTGTTTTGAATGGTAGGAGCTGCCGTTACTAATAAATTCTAAGCATCCTATGTAATCCAGCCCCAGCCACCCCAATTTATACTGAACAAGTGCAAAAAGTCAAATCTACCTGAACCTTCAGATAGCAGCTAAGGTTTTCCCTTTACGTATCCATATTTGTGATATTATTTAAAGACCAATCAATGCATTTTTAAGACCAGCTAATGCCTTTAAATACTTTCACAGAAATTTTGAGCTGGAAGAGAATCTAGCAATTATCTCTTCCTACAAATGAAGAAAGTGTAGCCTAAGGAGAAAACTTGACTTGCTCAAAGTCCAACTGTGATCAGTATTATGGCCAAAACATATCCATCTTATGTCAAGTTCTGTAATATTTCCACTGCTTCTGAAGTCAACTGAATGTTTGAGTAATCTAAAAGTACAGTGTGTTAATTTTTTAAGTATGGAGAATGAACCCAAAATTCACTAAAATGACCACTTACTTGACATTTGAAGTATGTTTTAAAGTTTTATCTCTAGATTGTTAATTTGTTTTAATGGAAAAGCAGGATACTAGAATGTAGGCAAGAAGTCCCCCCCCTTTTAAAATATACCAGGAGAATGATAAGCCTTAAACTGTAGCACAAAATGTTCTCTGTGACCGACTTAAACTTTACTTCTTTGTCTAATGGATGACCATTTAAAAAATTATATGGCAATAGATTTTTTAGAACAATAAATTAGTGTTAGCTATTTGGCTTAGGAAAATAATTTGAAAGCCATTGGATAATGTATTCTGAAACCAAAAGATAGCTATAATCATATCCTTGTCCTGTTTAAGTCTTTTAATATTTATCTTTGGGGAAGATCACTCTGGTGGAGGTGGGGAGAATTGATTGGATGATGCGGAAAGTTTATTAGAAGCAAGGGTCCTTTGTGCCAGGCAATGCATCTGTAAATAAAATTTTCGAAGGTCTCTGATCTGCTAAGCTTGCATTCAAGCAGGAGGAGACAGACTATAAGAATAAATATAAGAAACAAGTAAAGTATGTAATATAGAAGGAAGTAAGTACAATGGACTAAGTATAGAGCAGAGTAAACAGAATTCAAGTACTGGGAATAGAGGACAGGTATCATGTTTAAATAAGAGGCTCACAATTAGTCTCATTGAAAATAACACATTGGAACAAACTTTTGAAAGATATGGAGGAGTTTGAAACTCAGACATCTGGGGGAATAGCTACCACAGTGGCCATAAGGTCTTCACATGCTTGACATGTTTGAGAAGGAGCAAGAGGGTTTGCATGGCTGAAGAGGAACAAAAAAGGGGTAGGAGATAGGAGACATGGTCAGAATGTTAATGAGCTCCTGATTATGTAAGAGCATCTATGCCATTGGCAAGCCTTTGGCTTTTACTCTGAGTGAAATGGGTAGGCTGTGGAGCATTTTGAGCAGAGAAGGGACATAATCTTTTTTTTTAATTACTATGGCCTGAGTGATGGCATAACCTGGTAGGATTAATCCATTCAAAATCTCTTCCGGAATTAGGGGTGACATCAAGGCCATTGAAAATACATAACTACAAAATTTCTAGTCCAACTTTAAGAGGAAACTGGAAATGGATGGTGAGGGGCAACCAAAACATGTCCATTATTTCTTCAAAGTCAAGCTACTCAAAGAAGTTATTCACACACTCTTTCTAATCTCTATTTTATTATTAAACGTATCTCCATTTTACTATGAAATAAATTCCAACATGAAATCTGCTTCCACTACTCTATTGAAACTACATGCACTAAAGTTTCCATGATGTTCATGTTGCCAAATCCAATCTTTTCTGTCTTCATCTCACTAGGTCTCTAAGTTCCTCTAAATGCCTTCAACAGCTCTCTTCTTCAGACATTCTTTTTTTGACTTCCATGCTACACCCAATTTCCAGACTACGAATAAAACCATTTCTTCTCATTCTCCATCATATTTTCCTCTCTACTGAAGATCCTCAGGTGATTTCATTACCGATTTCTGCACAACAAATTATCCCAAAACTTAGAAGTTTAAAACATCAAACATTTATCTCACAGTTTCTGTGAGTCAGAAATCCAGTTGCAACTTCGTTGGGAACTTCTGGCCAAGGTCTCTCATGGAGTTGCAGTCAGTCTATAGGCTAGGGCTGCAGTCTCTGTTGAAGGCTCAACTGGGGAAGTATCTTCTTACAAGTTCAGGTATGTGGTTGAGAACTTAGTCCCTCACAGGTTGTTGACTGGACACTTCCCTTAGTTATCTGTCATGTGGGCCTCTCCACAGGGCCACTAATCACATGAGAAAGCCAGAAAGCAAGAAAGGGCAAGTGAGATAGTAGTCAGAGTCTTTTTCAACCTAATCTCAGAAGTGATATCCTATCATTCTGTGTTCTGTTTGTTAGAAGTCACTAGTTCCTCTAGGGGAGGGGATTGCACAAAGGTTGAATGCAAGGAGGCAGGGGTCACTGTACACCATCTTGAAAGTTGTCTAGCTTATCATGGCTTAGGCTTCAGTCATTTTCTAATTCTGTCTTCTCTACAGTGGTAATGTCATTAATTTCCCTAGTTATCATATCACTTACATTCCAAAGTTCTCAAATTTATACTGCTGGGTTAGGCCTCTTTTCAGACCCCTGTGAGCCCTGTATCTCTTATTTTTGCATCTCCAATTAGCTTTATCGCAAGCTCTCAAAATTAACATATTCCAAACAAAATGTTTTATTTTGCCTTCCCGTACACTCCAAATCTGCAAATATAGATTTTTTTCTACTAAGCTTTTCTACCTAGGTAAATGACACCTCCATCCACCCGATTTCTCAGACCAGGCAGTAGCAAATTTTTCTTAATGTTTATCTCTCCATCACTAAACTCCATTAACTGTAGTTTCAAAATTATTCTGTTTCCTGGATGCCTGAAGAGCCCCTCAATATGTTTTATCTGTACCCATTTTTCCTCTATTACAATCCATTCTCACCAACAAATAGATTAATCATGTAATTAATATAAATAAGAGCTTATGCCAACAATTTATAAATCTTTCAAGGGCTTCTTATTGCTCTTTGACCTTGCTTGATCTAGTCTTCCCCTGCTTCACCAACCTCATTTTGTGCAGCTTTCTTTTTCTGAGTTTTAACCACACTTGATTCTCTTTTAGTTCCTAGAATTCTCTCTGCTTAGAAGACTTTTCCCACAATTCTTTGCCTGACTGGTTCCTGGTCACCCTTCAGAGATATTTGGATGACTCAATCTTACACATATTCTTAAAGCTCAGTTTTTTTTCTGCCTAGCACTTAAAATTTGTAAGTCCAGGTGAGAAGAGACAAAGTCTATTTCATTCATCTATCAATGCCTAGATAGCACCGTGTCTGTATATAACGTCTGTAATGAGTAGAAGTAACGTCCAAAGAATACATCCAAAAGTCCTGATAACATTTTCTCTGTTTTGTTTTTGTTTTTACCAGCTCTGGTTATATTGTTATTAATTTAGTCCTTTAATGTTGTGTTTAGATATGTATTTTGCTCTTTTTTCCTTCTAGTTAGACTTTTGTGGAAAAGGTGTTGGGGAAAATCCTAAAGAAATATTCTAACATTAATTTTTAGTGAAGTTAGAAGGAGTTACCTTTATAACAATGACACCTATATTACCTTTGCCTGAGAGATTGATAAAATTGAGTGTTTATTCAGATGGGATTCTTTCAGGATCTCCTTCTGAGTTCTTTTTAGAGTTTGGAGGACTGGGCACTGGGGGCTTGTTTTGTCTTAGAGAGATGAACTGAATCCAGATTTTCTTGCTAATAATAACCATGGTTGTGCAAAGACCCACCTCCCACCCACATTGAGAGTGCACTCTTCCAGCTGATGTTTCTGTTCACAGCTTTTGTGAATGTGAGAAAAGAAGTGATAATCCTGGAATGAATCACTGTGCCAGTGACATTCTAGTTAAAGTTGAACAGTGTTGATAAAATGTGCTACTTTGGTGTGAAGAGCCTGAACTACATTTAATAAATAATAAAACCACAGAATACACACAAATAGAAGTCAAAAAATTAACCCTTTACTACCCAGGAAAACATTCTGGTAAATGTGAGGTGGTGTGCGGGTGGGGAGATGGATCATGAAGAATTATGTAAAGTGACAATGTGAAAGTATGTACTTAATCATCTGCAAAGGAAGCTTTTCTCTTTAGGAGAGAATTGCACTACAGTGGGGACTAGCTAAACTATGCCACCTTATTTTAATTTTCTTTTAAATATTTTTGTTCTAAAAGAAAATGCACTCTCTCATCCACCCCCCTACCCCTCCACCCCCCGCCAAGGCTTCAGAGATGTTCAAGCCTCTGCCTTCTCTTAAAGAACAATAGTCCACTGACTCCACCGCAGTGAGACTTAGAAGGTTAGGTTGTTCATTTAATGTTAATGCTGTTAGTGAGTCATTTTAAACAGGTATTTGGGAATATGGAAAAAAAGTTGGAAAGACATGGGGAGAGAAGACGGATTAAGTATACGACAAAGGACAATATCAGCAAAAGTGTGAAAAGAGGGAAGATGGGGAGAGAGCAAGAGAAATCAAATAATACACTTCCTATAATTTTTTATATTATGGTAAAAAAACACATATTTTATACTATATTTGTCCACATCCTTGTTCCCCACACGTACTTTTTCTAATGTGTGTAAGTATCTGTCTGAGTAAGTGAGAAATTTCCATCCATTGCTGTGAAAAATCAATTGCTCTTGATTTGGTGGAGGGCTCCACTTACTAGGGAAGATAGGAGGGTTTGAAACTACCAATAGGATTCCAGAACTCTTTTGATTTTTTATCTCAATATGATAAATTATTCCTTTTAACTGGATCCTGCTTGATCTGACCTCAGGTGCCTCAGTTTGAAGGAAAGTTACTTGTGCTGGTGAAGTTGCCCTGTGTCCCACCAGATTTAAATTCTAATTAACTTTCACTGATGAATTGATGTCATTTGCAAATGACTGTCACTAATCTGCATAATATAAATTTGGAAAGACCACTTATATCACACAGCTGTGACTATGGGGACTTAGCTGATATTTAAACTTGTGTTTAAATACATAAATTGTATTTGTTTTTAACCGACTGCAGCTCTTCACATAGTTTCAAAAACTACTTTCTAGCACCATTTAGGAAGTTAATGAAAACCTCTATTCAATGTTTAATAGCACCTCTTTAATAGTAGAACTACATATATTAATACAATAACACAACAAAGTCCTTCCAATTGCAACTAGTCCTATCTTTGAGAATCTGGGATAAAGCAGAGCCAGATTCAATAGGAAGTCACCTGTGTACTAACTTTGGAAGAAAGAATCTATTAGCAAGACATAAACAATTTTAAACAGTGTCGTAGAGAGAAAGCTAAAACCTTTTAAAATGATACTCATATGCTTCAATTTATTTTATAAATTGAAACTATCATACTGAAAAACTATTCTACTTATGGAAGTTTATGTTAGGCAGATTCTCAAAATGTATGAAAAGACATATACACAAATATATCAAATATACAATTTTTAGAATATCAGATAAATTGATGTAATTGATGGTTATAATATGAGAAAAAGTAAACTTCTGGCCAAGCCTACCAGTGGATAAGTATGCAATATTTAAATACAATAGATATCATGTACCTATACAAAGAAAAGTTTAAGATATGATGTTAAGTGAAGTTGGATAAATATTTTAATGTATTTATGTTTAGAGTACATATTTGAAACGTTGAGGAAAAAGTACTCATAGGAAATAAGCAAAAATCCAATTGATCTTTTAAAATAAAGAGTATAATGGGTTTTTAATCTATTTTCAAACTGATCTGTAGTCTGGTTAATTTTATAATTTAAATGAATAAAAGAATTAATTTATAGAGAACCTTACTACTACTTATAGGAGACCATATGAATTACACTTCATTTTATAAGAACTTGGCGAGATAATTGTTATAGCCATTTTAAACAATAGGAAAATCTGTGCCAAAATTATGAAGGAGCTCTATTCAAGATCATACAGGTAGTAAATAGAAGATCTGGTTCTAGATACTTTCACCATAAGCATCTTTGCCCCATAACTGGTTGGCTGTAAGGCAATTTTGATGAAAAATATAAAACAACAATTAATAAAAGAAGGACATTAAAAAGGACATAATGAAATATAAAAATGAGTAACAAAATTAGAAAGACTTTATTGTAATATTTGAATACCTTTAAAATGTGTATAGATTCATGGCAATACTGTGCAACTAACTGATTTTATTTTGTGGGTTGCATCTAAGCCCTTGTCTTCCCAGTCTTTTGTTCATAGTATTTTATACCTTTGCTTGTTTTGTTTCTTGTTTTGTCTCCTTGTTTGGCATCACACTTTTTCTTTTTTACTAATATTTCTTCCTTCATTGAGAGAGAAGTATCAGTTTCCAAATACTAGGATGCATGCTTGTAAACTGAGCTTTGTATTGAGTTGTGAAAAACTCTACAGTGTCATTTGTTCTTGGCATATTGTCGCATGTCTGTTGTTAGACTTTCCAAAGTTCTACGTGAAATGTGGGTTCAACTCTGTATCTTCAAATCACCGAAGAATTTGCAAACTGATATGTTATCATTTGCTAGCACAGCATGTAATCTTGCTTTACAATGTCTTATTTCCCACTTCTGGTTAGTTTTATCGCTGTATTTTCTATCAAATCGATATATGTAGTGGTTGTTACCATCCACTATTTTAAGACCACCACCTCTGCTTGTCATTGTATAGACCATTACAAGGGCTAAGATTTATGTAATAAAAATGGTAGAACTGTGTCAATAGAGAAATGAAACCAAACTGATAACCAATTGAAACCAAACTATCAAACCAAACTGACAACCAGTTATTTTATCTTTTATGACAAAATTGCCTTACCACTAAGTAGTTGTGCACCAAAAGTATTTGCGGTAACAATGCCTACAGTGAAGTTGTCTATGGCAAAGATGCTTACTGTGAAAATACCAGACAGGAGCTAGACATCAACCAAAAACAGTGATTCTAAGCCCAGACTCTTGACTCTCTACAATAATGTTTAAACACAAGTGAATAAACTTCTAAACCTGGATATTTTTAAAGGCTCACTTGGTTACAAATTGTTAATATTCTTGATATAAATTGGTATGTTAACTCTTTCTTTCCTTAATTTATAATAACCAAATGAACTCTACTAATCACTAAATCATTTGAAAAGCAATTCTCATCTCTTCTGTGTGTTTTTTTAATTTTTTTTAATAGAGCTAAAAGCTCATCATTTAAAGAGCATAGAAAAAAACCAAAGCCACAAATGAGGACATATGACAACAACTAAGTTATGTAAGTTAAGTTACTAGGAAATTGAACGTAAGCAGTTACAATATAGATTATCTGATTGAAATTTAGCCAACTAAACTCAGTTTAGACTAACAGGCAAAAGCACTCCTAAAGTGGTGGTATGAAAGGAAATAAATTCTAGCATATTTGCTATTGTGTCAGCATTCCTTTTGTATATTTGGCTTTAACCTTGACCAGAAAATGACACCCTATCACCCAGCCGTCTTTGCCATTCCTTTGCAGCTGCTTATGCTACTGACATTAGAGCCATGATTTCTGAATTCCCCCTGAAAATATCACCATCCTTATTCTTTGGCTTAACTGACCTTTATAATACTTCTGTTTGGATAATGTTTTTTGGCTTTTTTTTAACTTTGCATGCCTTTTCTGAAAATAGAAGTCAGATAAAATTTGTCTTCGTGATGTTTATTGTAAAATGAAACACAGAGACAGAAAACTATCCAAAACTATTGTATAGTTTATTGAATAATTGTATAGTGAATGCATGTATAACCACAAACCAGGTCAGGAAATAGACCTTTGCCAGAAACCCATTTATATACCCCATCCCTATCACTCTCCCTCCTCCTAACTGCTTTTCAACTTTCAGAGTAATCATTTCCTTTCATTTTTATTAGGTTTATCACCCAAGTGTTTATCCTAGATTCTGTAGTTTAGTTTTTTGTTTTGTTTTCAAATATATTTTTAAAGTTCTCTGTTAATGTTCAGATTTCTCCTTCATTTCTTTCTTTTCCTTCTAAATTAACAATCTGTAGGTCATTTAATCTGCAGAATTTCCCATAGTATGGATTTCAATGAGAAGAATCCATCCTGTGGGAATCACTGTTGGTACAGTTTAACATGTCCCCTTGTCCTCTGTAATCCCTCCACATTGGCACCTGGGTCCAGAGGCTTGATTACACTCAAATTTTCTTTTTATAAAGACTGCAGGCATTGTTTTCTTTCACATGGGATCACAAAAGATCTGGCTGTTTCCTTTTGTGATTTTAGCAGCAGTTTGTGCTGAATACATTTTCTTACGTCTATATCTCTTCAGTCATTTTGATTGTCTGAAATTCATCTCCAATATTACTGTGATTTCTTGCACATTGATAAAATTTTGTTTGTGCTCTCTGTACTGGAATGTCAATTTTCTTGGATATAAAACCAATGGTTCACATTTTCTTTTCCTGTATACTTCAGTATATTATCTTCTTTTTTTTTTTTGCGGTACGTGGGCCTCTCACTGTTGTGGCCTCTCCTGTTGCTGAGCACAGGCTCTGGACGCGCAGGCTCAGCGGCCATGGCTCACGGGCCTAGCCACTCCGCAGCATGTGGGATCTTCCCGGACTGGGGCACGAACCTGTGTCCCCTGCATCGGCAGGTGGACTTTCAACCACTGTGCCACCAGGGAAGCCCTATTATCTATTTTTTTCTGGTATAAACCTTTGTTGTCAAAATATCTGATTGTATACCTTTTTTTTCCCTTTTAAGACACTTGCTATTTTTGCCTAGATTCTCAAATAACTTATTTTTTAAGTTAAATAATTTCAGTAGAATATACTTTTCTGTTGGTCATTTTTGCTTGAAATTCTGAGGATTGGGGTATATTCAAAGGTAGTTTTCAAAGCTTTAGGTATTCATTTTGTTCTCTTAATTTTGGTTAACTTTTTCAGGGCTTTTTATTAACTGTATGTTGAGTCTTCTTTTGATAGCTTTTAAAGTTTTCCACAAAGTCCTTTTAATTCTTTCTTCATTTCACTTTTATTTAATTTTTTTGATCTTTAATTTAAAGTAATAACTGTTGGGTTATTTGCGTTTGTGTTCTTTGTAGTTTAGTCTTTCTGTAATTATTTTTAATTCTTTTCAAGTGTGCTCATTTATATTGTCTTTTTAAATCCTTTATTATTTTAAATATCTTTTAGCTTATTCTGAAAGAGAAGTCTTTAATTTTGATCTTTTTGATGACCATATCTTTCTGAAATGCTTCCATTGTCTTTAAGAATGACAGTTTTCTACTAATTCTCTTTAAAATAACTTTGAGATTTGACCTTAATATTTGTCCATTTTCATTTCTATGTGAACTTAGTTTCTCTGGACTTTTACAAGGGGATGTGGTCCAATAGAGTTTCTAATTTCACAGGGCCTTTTCTGTTGTTTTTATGTAGTGTCCTAAAGTGTGTGTCTTGTGCATCTCCTGTCCCCTCTTGACGTTAATCGGAACGCTTTCTTTCCTTTGTCTCCATTGTTTCTCTTCTTCTCCATTTTGATCTCACTTGCAAAAATCTGTACTCACTGTGGAGCGAGACTCTGGAAGAGCACCTGGCTGGTTATCTTGGAGAGTGCCTGGTACTATAGCTAGGTTTCTGGTGCCATTTCAGATCTTGCAACATACTCATTGGACTCACCCTCTATTAGGGTTGGCAAAATCCTCCCCATTTCAGCTGCTGACATCAAGTTGGCCCATGTGCTTTTCAAGAAATTACTCTTGGCTCTTTGGGGCTCTCATTCCACAGTACATTACCCTGTGCTTTCCTCTGTATCCTCCTTCACAGACTCTGAAATCTGAGGTCTGTGGCTGTTGGTGGTTTGTCTCAACCTGCTTGTATTTTGTGATTCAAAGGGACACCGTGCAGTCTAATTTTGTTTTACATGTTTTTCACCCATTTTTGGTTTTGTCCTGTAGTCACTCTGTGTGGTATTATATGGGGATTCAGGGAGATTTGGATCTATGCAGCCATCAACATCATCTTTCCAAAATATTTTTTTACTTTTGCAATTCTTACAACAAGAAAATTCGTGGAAATCAATATAAAACAATGGTATTTTAATAACATTTAGAACTCTTGAAAATCACTTGTTTTCCAACTTATGCTACTTATCTCTTTGTCCTGGAATCCCCAGCAGCTAATCTAAAAATCAGACTACATAGGCTTTTTTTACATTGATAATGTTACAGAAAACAGCAGTTATGGTGCTACACATGGATATTATAACTTTTCTCTGAAGAACTTGCCTAATGACAATAAACATTCACATGAAGGACCATATAATATTCATAGTAAAAATACTGTTTGTCATAAATAGGCCTTTGATAAATCTGTTGTTATCAATAGCTATGGTCTGTAATGACCGTACCACATTAATGTACATTCAAGGAGAATATTTCCTGAATATAATAGGTGCTTATGGACAACTAACTCAATAATGAACACAAATGCAAAGTAGGCATGGATTCTATTGACAAACTCAATGACAGTTAAGGAATAGAATGCAAATTTCTAAATCCTCTTATATCAGGAGGCTACATTTAATCTACTGTGATTATTCTCTGAAATTTTGTTTTATCATATATTTTCCTAACACATTAAAGAGGGAAAACATGTCTCCCACCTGCAAGTCTCAATTATCTTCACAGAGAACATTCACTTTTGACTCTTGTGTGGAGATGTTTCTCCACATCAAGCAATTCTCCAGAACACCAGCTGGGTGTCTTATAACTTAACTGAATTCTGACACTATCTACCAGGAGATAATGTCAGATTCCACAGATTAAAGGTTCAGTCCCACAAGACTGCCCCATCCTATTTCAGATGGCAGTGGTGGGGTAGGTCCCCAGGTTACCCACAACTTCTGACCCGCAGGCTATAAATCAGAGATTCCCAGGACCTCCTGCCCTCTGGGCTTTGATGAATTTGCTAAAGCAGCACACAGAATTCAGGAAACATTTTACTTATTAAATCACTAGTTTATTATAGAAAGATATAACTCAGGAACAATCAGATGGAGGAGATGCACAGGGCAGGGCATGGGGAAGAGTGCAGAGCTTCTGTGCTCTCCAGATGCCACTCTCCCCAGTTCTCCTCGTGTTCACCAACCCAGAACCTCTTGAGCTCCGTCCTTTTGGGTTTTATGCAGGCTTCATTTCAAAGGAACAATTGATCCAATCATTGGCCATTAGTGATTTATTCAACTTCCAAACCCTTACCTCTCCTCTCTCCCCAGAGGTCCTGGGGTGGGATTGAAAGTTCCAACCCTCTAATCTAATCCTGGCAACCAGCCCCATCCTTAGGTGCTCATAAAAATCACTTCATTAACATAACAAAACACACTTTTTCTTTTTAAACATCTTTATTGGAGTATAATTGTTTTACATTGTTGTGCTAGTTGCTGGTGTATAACAAAGTGAATCAGCTCTACATATACACATATCCCTATATCCCCTCCCTATAGCGTCTCCCTCCCACCCTCCCTATCCCACCCCCCTAGCTGGTAGCAAAGCACTGAGCTGATCTCCCTGTGCTATGCAGCTGCTTCCCACTAGCTATCTATTTTACATTTGGTAGTGTGTATATGTCAGTGCTACTCTCTCACTTTGTCCCAGCTTACCCTTACCCCTCCCCATGTCCTCAAGTCCATTCTCTACGTCAGTGTCTTTATTCCCATCCTGCCCCTAGGTTCATTAGAACCATTTTTTTTTAGATTCCATATATATGTGTTAACATACGGTATTTGTTTTACTTCATTCTGTAAGACAGACTCTAGGCTCATCACCTCACTACAAATAACTCATTTTCATTTCTTTTTATGGCTGAGTAATATTCCATTGTATATATGTGCCAAATCTTCTTTATCCATTCATCTGTTGATGGACACTTAGGTTGCTTCCATGTCCTGGCTATTGTAAACAGAGCTGCAATGGACATTGTGGTACATGACTCTTTTTGAATTATCGTTTTCTCAGGGTATATGCCCAGTAGTGGGATTGCTGGGTCCTATGGTAGTTCTATGTTTAGTTTTTTAAGGAACCTCCATACTGTTCTCCATAGTGGCTGTATCAATTTACATTCCCACCAACAGTGCAAGAGGGTTTCCTTTTCTCCACACCCTCTCCAGCATTTACTGTTTGTAGATTTTTTGATGATGGCCATTCTGACTGGTGTGAGGTGATACCTCATTGTAGTTTTGATTTGCATTTCTCTAATAATTAGTGATGTTGAGCATCTTTTCATGTGTTTGTTGGCAATCTGTATATCTTCTTTGGAGAAATGTCTATTTCGGTCTTCTGCCCATTTTTGGATCGGGTTGTTTGTTTTTTTGATATTGAACTGCATGAGCTGCTTGTAAATTTTGGAGATTAATCCTTTGTCAGTTGCTTCGTTTTCAGATATTTTCTCCCATTCCGGGGGTTGTCTTTTCATCTTGTTTATGGTTTCCTTTGCTGTGCAAAAGCTTTGAAGTTTCATTAGGTCCCATTTGTTTATTTATTGTTTTATTTCCATTATTCTAGGAGGTGGATCAAAAAGGATCTTGCTGTGATTTATGTCATAGAGTGTTCTGCCTATGTTTTCCTTAAGAGTTTTCTAGTGTCTGGCCTTACATTTAGGTTTTTAATCCATTTTGAGTTTATTTTTGTGTATGGTGTTAGGGAGTGTTCTAATTTCATTCTTTTACATGTAGCTGTCCAGTTTTCCCAGCACCACTTACTGAAGAGGCTGTCTTTTCTCCAGTGTATATTCTTGCCTCCTTTATCAAAGATAAGGTGACCATATTTGTGTGGGTTTACCTCTGGGCTTTCTATCCTGTTCCGCTGATGTATATTTCTATTTTTGTGCCAGTACCATACTGTCTTGATTACTGTGGCTTTGTAGTATAATCTGAAGTCAGGGAGTCTGATTTCTCCAGCTCCCTTTTTCTTTCTCAAGATTGCTTTGGCTATTCGGGGACCAAAAGACACCTTTTATACATGTAGTACTCTTAGGAAATTCCAAGGGTTTTAGGAGTTCTGAAATGGGGAGGAAGACCAAATATATATTTCTTATTATAAACCACAATATCACATATATACAATGGCATTATTAGAATAGTTGTGTGTGTGTGTGTGTGTGTGTGTGTATAAAACCATGGGTAAGAATGTTGGAGCTAATAATAAATGTTTCTAATTTCCTACAGATGATCAATTCATTAATCCCTAATAATACAAATTTAATATCCCATTTTTCCTATGCAAACTATTGGGATCAATTTTTAAGTTGGTCTTCTTGCTTGTCCTCTATAATGCATTTTCCACAAAGCAATAACTTTTTTGAAACTTTAATCAGAACTTGAGATTCCTACAGAAAACCCTTCAGTGATATTCCATTGCATGCAGAATTGTATACAAGTTTTATGCATAGCCCCAAAGAGCCCACATTATCTGAACTCCTATCAAGTGCCATCCCTCCACAGATACATGCCTTTCAATATTTTCTTGCCTGCCCAGAATATTCTTAAACCTATCAAGCTCCTTTGTATCTCAAGGCCTTTGCCCTCAGTAGTTTCCTCTCCCTAGAGCACTATTTCCTCTGTCAGACTCACTTGTTATTTATCCAAAGAGGGCTATATGACCAGCCTTCTAAAATTGTCCCATTCCAATCACTCTAGGTACATTTTTCTTCATAGTATTTGCCCCTATCATGCATTACCTACTTATTTAATTTTTACTGTTTTATCTGATTTCTTGTAGGCTTTGTGAAAACAAGAATCTTGTCATTGTTCTTTTTCACTCTATTGCAGTGACTAGAATAGTGCCTGTCACTTAATATAAATGCTTATTGAACAAACGGCTAAATCTGGGTTTTCACTCCAGCTAACAGGCTATTAATTAGATAAGTCTATGTCTAGGTTAGTTGGCAGGATAAGTTGAATCGAAAGTAGAAATTGAGGCCACCATGAAAGGCGGGAAATAGTTTGGTTTGGACCGAGAGCCCAATGGGAACAGTCTTCATATTTTTTTTTTAACTTATTTGACACTGTAGGGAAGTGGCAACAGACCACCATGTCAGTGAAACTGTTGCTTCCAACTTTCCAGTCTTCCTTGGTTTGACATTGGTAGGAAGAAGAGAAATAAAAGAATAAGGAGCAGTTGCTGAAAAGATGAGAAAGTGAACATGGAACGGCCAGGAGCAAAAAAGTGGTGGGAAAGGAAATAAGGTATGGGTTCTGCCCACCTGTTTGCAGAGTTTACCATTTGCCCAGAGGTTAGGTTGTTTATCAGGTGAAATACAGCTGAAACTGAATTTTCTCTGTGACTAACCTTCAGGAGGAGAGGTCTCTGCATTTAGTTACTATTATTAATCAACTTGATTTTTTTTCAAGTCATCATATTTTCTGACTCAAAACTTTTTCAAGCTAACAAAAGAGTTTCTTAATGAACTAAATAGACAAGAAGCATGGGTGTGCCCATTGCTAATTTAAGTGCAGTATATGGAATTTTGTCATTCTTGTGTTTTGTCAAACTAATAATGCTAGAGCATGATGAAGGAAATCTCCTACATTGACCTCAGAAATACTCATACTTTTTGAAACCTAGGGGGAAATGTCTATATAAGAGAATTGCTGTCCAGATATAATTGCCAACTTAGCACAGGCAATTGCTGAACTTACCAGCTGTAGCAATTTATATTTTTAAAGCAGTGATTTCTTCTGTTTTATGCACAGGGTAAATGTGTAGGTCACATAATGCTCCATGAAAATTCTAATCAATTAAACTAATGATAAGAAAATAATGATCTATCTGATTTTTGAACTTTCTTTAAGAACTGTAACATGTAAATAGATTAGTGTTTAACTAAAATTAAATCAACTGTTTAATATTAACTTGAATTAAATGATCTTGAGAAATTGACTACAAAATACCTTCTGAAAAGCAAGGCATGTGATGAATTGATAAGATTGCAAGCATGATGGGTTAATGCGCTAGATGGCACTAATTGTATGCCTTTCATGTATTATAACATCAAATTCAGTGTGAAAAAAGAAAGTACCTCACACTTGAAGTGTTTTTATCAGGTATACTTTATGAAATTTCTTTGATATGTTATTTGTAATTTCTCATTACAGCTTTTCAGATCATCAGAAAAAAAGAATTAATTATAGCCACTTTGATATTAAGCAAATTTCAATTTGAAAAATATAATTCCAGCAATTTTTTTAACATAAAGAAACTAATTTACTCCAGGCAAGATGCAAAAGTATTCTAGTACAGAAGGATTAAGTGATTCGATTCCAAGTGAAAAGTTTTATACCAATTACATGGTTTTCCATGAACTTTACTTATCAAAAAGATTGTCTCAGAAAATAAATAATTTTTTCAGATTTTTCTAAACAAAATCTAAACCTTCAAAGCATAAAAGAAGTTCTGTGCTCTGCAGAATATTTCCTTCCGGTTTTAAAATACACAAATGGGAAAAGGGAACAAAATCTTGTTATTTAAGGAACAAAGCAAGACTATAAATAAAGGCAATTTTCAAAATAAGCAGTTTCTAATTAAGTTACCTGGCTTTTGAAGACATATTTAACTATTACTGTTACTAAAAAATGAGGAAGGCAAAATCATTAACATAATTAACATATGCCTACTTTAAAATATATAAGATATTGATGTTAGGGTTACCCTAGTTAATTAGGAATCCATTGGGTTTAGTTAAATTTTGGCATAAATAATTTTAATTTTAGTCAAGCAGAAACAGTACCTGTTAAGAATGAAATTTTCCTGCCTAACTTGGACATTGCCATAGTGAATTGCTAATGGGAGCGAGTGTTTTGATTACTTCAATTTAGGAGTCCTTTGAGGAGTTTCCTTAATCTCTGTTAATCCAAATGCTCATAAATTAATTAGCTGAGAAAAATGAATGCACACAATGGAATGGAATGTATGAAACTCCAAATAGTTAATAAAACACACACATGCACATGACTAAAATTGAGTGAGTTTTTGTCAACATTTTCTTTCTTATTGGGCATTGGTAAAACCTATAGATCCATAGTGAATTTATAAAAAACTTGTTCTGTATAAAATTCTTCCTTTTTAAAAAAAATTTTCGGGTGGGACAATGGTGGTGGTGATGGTAGAAAGGAAGGGACAATGTGGGGGAATGGAGGCAGAAGGGGAGGGTGAGGAAGATGATAGAGAGGAGTAACACAGCGACCGTAATTCCCAGGACAACCCAACAGTGTCTTTTTGGATCAGAGACCTCCACTGTTATGCCACTCTCACTCTGATTAATGCTACTTCCAACTTATTCTGCACCCATTCACATTAACCATTTTTTAAAAGTTCAAAGTAAGTAAGTTAAATGCAAAGAATTACTCATCTCTCTTTTGATCTTTCTCACTTCACTTTCTTTCTTTTTTTTTTATAAATTTATTTATTTTTGTCTGTGTTGGGTCTTTGTTTCTGTGCGAGGGCTTTCTCTAGTTGCAGCAAGCGGGGGCCACTCTTCATCGCGGTGTGTGGGCCTTCACTTGATTTCTTATTCTTTCTTTGTAATTACTCAATGTTCAGCCTTTTAAAAAGTGCCAATTTTTATTTTATTGGTTTTTATTTTGCCACTGATGGACCTATGCAAATACGGGAAGTTCATCCCATTATTAAAAATGTACTCTACAAAATGTATTCTTTTATGAGCTACAGAAATAATGGAAGAGGTCTTTTTTTTATTTTTTTATTTTTTTAATTAGTTTCTGCTTTATAACAAAGTGAATCAGTCATACATATACATCTGTTCCCACATCCCTTCCCTCATGCATCTCCCTCCCTCCCACCCTCCCCATCCCACCCCTCCAGGCGGTCACAAAGCACCGAGCTGATCTCCCTGTGCTCTGCGGCTGCTTCCCACTATCTATCTACCTTACGTTTGGTAGTGTATATATGTCCATGCCTCTCTTTCGCTTTGTCACAGCTTACCCTTCCCCCTCCCCATATCCTCAAGTCCATTCTCAAGTAGGTCTGTGTCTTTATTCCCGTTTTACCCCTAGGTTCTTCATGACATTTTTTTTTTTAATTCCGTATATATGTGTTAGCATACGGTATTTGTCTTTCTCTTTCTGACTTACTTCACTCTGTATGACAGACTCTAGGTCTATCCACCTCATTACAAATAGCTCAGTTTCATTTCTTTTTATGGCTGAGTAATATTCCATTGTATATATGTGCCACATCTTCTTTACCCATTCATCCGATGATGGACACTTAGGTTGTTTCCAGCTCCGGGCTATTGTGAATAGAGCTGCAATGAACATTTTGGTACATGTCTCTTTTGAATTATGGTTTTCTCAGGGTATATGCCTAGTAGTGGGATTGCTGGGTCATATGGTAGTTCTATTTGTAGTTTTTTTAAGGAACCTCCATACTGTTCTCCATAGTGGCTGTACCAATTCACATTCCCACCAGCAGTGCAAGAGTGTTCCCTTTTCTCCACACCCTCTCCAGCATTTATTGTTTCTAGATTTCTTGATGATGGCCATTCTGACTGGTGTGAGATGATATCTCATTGTAGTTTTGATTTGCATTTCTCTAATGATTAATGATGTTGAGCATTCTTTCATGTGTTTGTTGGCAGTCTGTATATCTTCTTTGGAGAAATGCCTATTTAAGTCTTCTGCCCATTTTTGGATTGGGTTGTTTGTTTTTTTGCTATTGAGCTGCATGAGCTGCTTATAAATTTTGGAGATTAATCCTTTGTCAGTTGCTTCATTTGCAAATATTCTCTCCCATTCTGAGGGTTGTCTTTTGGTCTTATTTATGGTTTCCTTTGCTGTGCAAAAGCTTTGAAGTTTCATTAGGTCCCATTTGTTTATCTTTGTTTTTATTTCCATTTCTCTAGGAGGTGGGTCCAAAAGGATCTTGCTGTGATTTATGTCATAGAGTGTTCTACCTATGTTTTCCTCTAAGAGTTTGATAGTTTCTGGCCTTACATTTAAGTCTTTAATCCATTTTGAGCTTATTTTTGTGTATGGTGTTAGGGAATGATCTAATCTCAAACTTTTACATGTCCCTGTCCAGTTTTCCCAGCACCACTTATTGAAGAGGCTGTCCTTTCTCCACTGTACATTCCTGCCTCCTTTATCAAAGATAAGTTGGCCATATGTGCGTGGGTTTATCTCTGGGCTTTCTATCCTGATCCACTGATCTATCTTTCTGTTTTTATGCCAGTACCACACTGTCTTAATTACTGTAGCTTTGTAGTATAGTCTGAAGTCTGGGAGCCTGATTCCTCCAGCTCCATTTTTCGTTCTCAAGATTGCTTTGGCTATTCGGGGTCTTTTGTTTTTCCAAACAAATTTTGAAAATTTTTGTTCTCGTTCTGTGAAAAATGCAGGTGGTAGTTTGATAGGGATTGCATTGAATCTGTAGATTGCTTTGGGTAGTAGAGTCATTTTCACAATATTGATTCTTCCAATCCAGGAGCATGGTATATCTCTCCATCTATTTGTATCATCTTTAATTTCTTTCATCAGTGTCTTATAATTTTCTGCATACAGGTCTTTTGTCTCCTTAGGTAGGTTTATTCCTAGATATTTTATTCTTTTTGTTGCAATGGTAAATGGGAGTGTTTTCTTGATTTCATTTTCAGATTTTTCATCATTAGTGTACAGGAATGCCAGAGATTTCTGTACATTAATTTTGTATCCTGCTACTTTACCAAATCCATTGATTAGCTCTAGTAGTTTTTCGGTAGCATCTTTAGGATTCTCTATGTATAGTATCATGTCATCTGCAAACAGTGACAGCTTTACTTCTTCTTTTCCAATTTGGATTCCTTTTATTTCCTTTTCTTCTCTGATTGCTGTGGCTAAAACTTCCAAAACTAGGTTGAATAAAAGTGGTGAGAGTGGGCAGCCTTGTCTTGTTCCTGATCTTAGTGGAAATGGTTTCAGTTTTTCACCATTGAGGACAATGTTGGCTGTGGGTTTGTCATATATGGCCTTTATGATGTTGAGGAAAGTTCCCTCTATGCCTACTTTCTGCAGGGTTTTTATCATAAATGGGTGTTGAATTTTGTCGAAAGCTTTCTCTGCATCTATTGAGATGATCATATGGTTTTTCTCCTTCAACTTGTTAATATGGTGTATCACATTGATTGATTTGCGTATATTGAAGAATGCTTGCATTCCTGGAATAAACGCCACTTGATCATGGTGTATGATCCTTTTAATGTGCTGTTGGATTCTGTTTGCTAGTATTCTGTTGAGGATTTTTGCATCTATGTTCATCAGTGATATTGGCCTGTAGTTTTCTTTCTTTGTGACATCCTTGCCTGGTTTTGGTATCAAGGTGATGGTGGCCTCGTAGAATGAGTTTGGGAGTGTTCCTTCCTCTGATATTGTTTGGAAGAGTTTGAGAAGGATGGGTGTTAGCTCTTCTCTAAATGTTTGATAGAATTCGCCTGTGAAGCCATCTGGTCCTGGGCTTTTGTTTGATGGAAGATTTTTAATCACAGTTTCAATTTCAGTGCTTGTGATTGGTCTATTCATATTTTCTATTTCTTCCTGAGTCAGTCTTGGCAGGTTGTGCATTTCTAAGAATTTGTCCATTTCTTCCAGGTTGTCCATTTTATTGGCATAGAGTTGCTTATAGTAATCTCTCATGATCTTTTGTATTTCTGCAGTGTCACTTGTTACTTCTCCATTTCATTTCTAATTCTATTGATTTGAGTCTTCTCCCTTCTTTTCTTGATGGGTCTGGCTAATGGTTTGTCAATTTTGTTTATCTTCTCAAAGAACCAGCTTTTAGTTTGGTTGATCTTTGCTATTGTTTCCTTCATTTCTTTTTCATTTATTTCTGATCTGATCTTTATGATTTCTTTCCTTCTGCTAAGTTTGGGGGTTTTTTGTTTTCCTTTCTCTAATTGCTTTAGGTGCAGGGTCAGGTTGTTTACTCGAAATGTTTCCTGTTTCTTAAGGTGGGATTGTATTGCTATAAACTTCCCCCTTAGAACTGCTTTTGCTGCGTCCCATAGGTTTTGGGTCGTCGTGTCTCCATTGTCATTTGTTTCTAGGTATTTTTTAATTTCCTCTTTGATTTCTTCAGTGATCACTTCGTTATTGAGTAGTGTATTGTTTAGCCTCCATGTGTTTGTATTTTTTACAGATCTTTTCCTGTAATTGATGTCTAGTCTCATAGCACTGTGGTCGGAAAAGATTCTTGATACAATTTCAATTTTCTTAAATCTACCAAGGCTTGATTTGTGACCCAAGATATGATCTATCCTGGAGAATGTTCCATGAGCACTTGAGAAAAATGTGTATTCTGTTGTTTTTGGATGGAATGTCCTATAAATATCAACTAAGTCCATCTTGTTTAATGTATCATTTAAAGCTTGTGTTTCCTTATTTATTTTCATTTTGGATGATCTGTCCATTGGTGAAAGTGGGGTGTTAAAGTCCCCTACTATGATTGTGTTACTGTCGATTTCCCCTTTTATGGCTGTTAGTATTTGCCTTATGTATTGAGGTGCTCCTATGTTGGGTGCATAAATATTTACAATTGTTATATCTTCTTCTTGGATCGATCCCTTTATCGTTATTTAGTGTCCTTCTTTGTCTCTTCTAATAGTCTTTATTTTAAAGTCTATTTTGTCTGATATAAGAATTGCTACTCCAGCTTTCTTTTGATTTCCATTTGCATGGAATATCTTTTTCCATCCCCTTACTTTCAATCTGTATGTGTCTCTAGGTCTGAAGTGGGTCTCTTGTAGACAGCATATATATGGGTCTTGTTTTTGTATCCATTCAGCCACTCTGTGTCTTTTGGTGGGAGCATTTAGTCCATTTACATTTAAGGTAATTATTGATATGTATGTTCCTATTCCCATTTCCTTAATTGCTTTGGGTTCGTTATTGTAGGTATATTCCTTCTGTTGTGTTTCTTGCCTAGAGAAGTTCCTTTAGCATTTGTTGTAAAGCTGGTTTGGTGGTGCTGAACTCTCTCAGCTTTTGCTTGTCTGTAAACGTTTTAATTTCTCCATCAAATCTGAATGAGATCCTTGCTGGGTAGAGTAATCTTGGTTGCAGCTTTCTCTCCTTCATCACTTTAATTATGTCCTGCCACTCCCTTCTGGCTTGTAGAGTTTCTGCTGAGAGATCAGCTGTTAACCTGATGGGGATTCCCTTGCGTGTTATTTGTTGTTTTTCCCTTGCTGCTTTTAATATGATTTCTTTGTGTTTAATTTTTGACAGTTTGATTAATATGTGTCTTGGTGTATTTCTCCTTGGATTTATTCTGTATGGGACTCTCTGTGCCTCCTGGACTTGATTAACTATTTCCTTTCCCATATTAGGGAAGTTTTCAACTATAATCTCTTCAAATATGTTCTCAGTCCCTTTCTTTTTCTCTTCTTCTTCTGGAACCCGTATAATTCGAATGTTGGTGAGTTTAATGTTGTCCCAGAGGTCTCTGAGACTGTCCTCTGTTCTTTTCATTCTTTTTTCTTTATTTTGCTCTGCAGCAGTTATTTCCACTATTTTATCTTCCACCTCACTTATCCGTTCTTCTGCCTCAGTTATTCTGCTATTGATCCCATCTAGAGTATTTTTCATTTCATTTATTGTGTTTTTAATTGATGCTTGATTCATCTTTAGTTCTTCTAGGTCCTTGTTAACTGTTTCTTGCATTTTGTCTATTCTATTTCCAAGATTATGGATCTTGGAAATAGAATCTTGGATCAGCTTTACTATCATTATTCTGAATTCTTTTTCAGGTAGACTGCCTATTACCTCTTCATTTGTTAGGTCTGGTAGGTTTTTATCTTGCTCCTTCACCTGCTGTGTGTTTTTCTGTCTTCTCATTTTGCTTATGTTACTGTGTTTGGGGTCTCCTTTTTGCAGGCTGCAGATTCGTAGTTCCCGTTGTTTTTGGTGTCTGTCCCCAGTGGCTAAGGTTGTTTCAGTAGGTTGTGTAGGCTTCCTGGTGGGGGGGACTAATGCCTGTGTTCTGGTGGTTGAGGCTCGATCTTGTCTTTCTGGTGGACAGGTCCACGTCTGGTGGTGTGTTTTGGGGTGCCTATGGCCTTATTATGTTTTTAGGTAGCCTCTCTGCTAATGGGTGGGGTTGCGTTCCTGCCTTGCTAGTTGCTTGGCATAGGGTGACCAGCACTGTAGCTTGCTGGTCGTTGACTGAAGCTGGGTGCTGGTGTTGGGATGGAGATCTCTGGGAGATTTTCGCTGCTTGATATTATGTGGAGCTGGGAGGTCTCTTGTGGACCCGTGTCCTGAAGTTGGCTCTCCCACTTCAGAGGCACAGCACTGACTCCTGGCTGCAGCACCAAGAGCCTTTCATCCACCCGTCTCAGAATAACAGGGAGAAAAAGTAGAAAGAAAGAATTAGTAGAAGAAAGAAAGAGAGAGGGAAAGAAAGGAAGAAGGGAAGAAAGGAAGGAAGGACGGAAGAAAGAAAGAAAGGAGGGAGGGAGGGAGCAAGGATGGAAAGAAAGAAGGAAAGAAAGGAGGGAGGGAGGGAGGAATGAAAGCAAAAGGAAGAGTGAATGGAAGAAGGGAGGGAGGGAGGGAGGAAGGAAAGAAAGAAAGAAAGACAGGAGGGAGGGAGGGAGGAAGGAAAGAAAAAGAAAGTGGAAAGAAGAAGGGTGGGAGGGAGGGAGGGAGGAAAGAAAAAGAAAGAAGGGAAGGAGGAGCAGAGGGAGGGAGGGAGGAAGGGAAGGTAGGAAAAAAAGAAAGAGCAGGTAAAGTAAAGTAGAATAAAGTATGAAATATAGTAACGTTATTAAAATTAGAAAGTAATTATTGAAAAAAAACGGACCGATAGAACCCTGGGACATATGGTGGAAGCAAAGCTATACAGAGAGAATCTTACACAGAAGATTACACATACATATTCACAAAAAGAGAGCAGGGGGAAAAATCAAAAATCTTGCTCTCCAAGTCCACCTCCTCAATTTGGGATAATTCGTTGTAAAAAGAGGAAAAGGGGGGAAAGTCTTAAATCTTGTCCTCAAAGTCCACTTCCTCAATTTGGGGTGATTCGCTGTCCATTCATGCACTCCACAGACGCAGGGCACATCAAATGGACCGTGGAGCTTTAATCCGCTGCCTCCGAGGCTGCACAGAGAGATTTCCCTGTCTCTGCTCTCACAGCTCCCGGGTCTCAGCCTTGGACCTGGCCCCGCCTCTGCGCGTAGGTCGCCGGAGGGCGTCCGTTCTTCGCTCAGACAGGACGGGTTTAAAGGAGCCGCTGATTCGGGGGCTCTGGCTCACTCAGGCAGAGGGGAGGGAGGGGCGCGCAGTGTGGGGCGGGCCTGCGGCGGCAGAGGCCGGCGTGACGTTGCAGCAGCCCGAGGCGCTCCGTGCGCTTTCCCGGGAAAGCCGTCCCCGGGTCTCGGGACCCCGGCAGTGGCGGGGTGCACAGGCCCCCCGGAAGGCGGGGCGGACAGTGACCCGCGCTCGCACACAGGCCCCGCAGCGGCGGCGGCGGCGGCGGGTGGCGGCGGGCGGCGGCCGCGGCCCACGCCCGTCTCCGAGGTCCGCGCCTTACCCGCGGCTCGCGCCTGTCTCCGGCGCTTCCCCAAGCAGCCCTCTTAATGCCCTCTCCTCGCGCACCAGGAAACAAAAGGGAAAAAAGTCTCTTGCCTCTTCGGCAGCTCCAGACCCTTTCCCCGGACTCCCTCCGGGCTAACCGTGGTGCACTAACCCCTTCAGGCTCTCTTTCTGCTGCCAGCCCCAGTCCTCTCCCTGCGCTCCAACTGAAAGCCGATACCCGAGCCTCAGCTCCCAGCCCCGCCCGCCCCGGCGGCCAAGCAGACAAGCCTCTCGGGCTGGTGTGTGCCTGAGGGCACCGGTCCTCTGTGCCAGAATCTCTCCGCTTTGCCCTCCGCACCCCTGTTGCTGTGCTCTCCTCCGCTACTCCGAAGCTTTCCCCCTCCGCCACCTGCAGTCTCCGCCCGCGAAGGGGCTTGTAGTGTGTAGAAACCTTCCCTCCTTCACGGCTCCCTCCCACTGGTGCAGGTCCCGTCCCTATCCTATTGTCTCTGTTTATTCTTTTTTTCTTTTGCCCTACCCAGGTATGTGGGGAGCTTCTTGCCTTTTGGGGGGTCTGAGGTCTTCTGTCAGCGTTCAGTAGGTGTTCTGTAGGAGTTGTTCCACGTGTAGATGAATTTCTGATGTATCTGTGGGGAGGAAGGTGGTCTCCGCGTCTTACTCTTCCGCCATCTTCCTCCGGAATCCATGGAAGAGGTCTTGAAAGGTACTCAAGGTGTTATTACCTGGAAAATCCCTCCAATGCTCAGAATACATAAGCTTTAATTATTTCCTTTCTCACACTACCATATATCAGGTTCTTCCTCTTTCAGAAATAAAAATTAAATGTTTTTAAAGGATATAAGCTCATTTATGTGGGTTTGAAGGCATGTAATTGCAAGAAATAGAATACACTAAAGTGATCTTATAGAGCACTTCAATTACTCAAGCTTTTTGAAACACATAGTTACATTATTCAAATAATTCATAAAATTAGAATTTACAGAGTAAATAAATAGATTGATAATTCATATTACCAAAGGATTCTATATTATTTAGTAAGGGCTTTTAATGTTTACTGATTTAAACACTTTTTCATGCATAGCATAATTGGGTAAATAGTGGAACACAATTTTAGTTTTAAAGAAACGTGTATATTAAGTTAATGTTTCATTTCATCATTAGGAAGACATCAATACAACATGAACAAACACAGATTGTATGGTTTGGGGTGAAGGTCAAGTACTAAAGAGTACTGATCTTTTTACCTAATAATATTTTTCTGGATGAAGACGGAAATGATATGTCTCCCTAACTGCCCCCAACTAATGCTGGCAAGGTTTCTGGCTTGGCCACCATGAGTGAGCAAAGAACTGGGAAAATGTGGTGAAAGATGGGGACAAGTTTTCAAGGGTCAAAGAATGGGGAGCAGGTGGGATCTGTGGCAAATAACCCATCCTACATTCAAGGCAGTTATTTCTCAGGCTGAATTCACTTGCTTACTTCAAGAATATTGAAAAAATGGACCAAAAAACCTACATTCTCCTTTTGTTATAAAAATTTACGTAGCTCCTGTAGCATAACACCAAAAATAGATATCCTTCATTCATTATCTTATAGTGAGAAGCACTGGCTTTGGTCCTTTAGACTCTATCTCTGTCCTTTTACAATATCCATGAGATTGTAAAAATGGTTCCTAGTTTACAGGTGAGAGATTTAAAGCTTTAAAAGTAGTTAAATGGCAGAAGTGAATCTTTACATACCCAAGTCGTAAAGTGAGATTAATTTCAATTTCAGAAAAATACCCAGAGCCAGTATTTATATGTTTACATTTACAGGAGCTATGGTAACAGGCGAAGCTTCTCGAGTGGGATGTGGTTACATGTTTGGGCTCAGGATGCTGAATGCAAAACTGAATAATAGCAGCAGCCAGTGGTCAGTGGGGTTGATCATGGCCATAAGGATTATGTATTAACTTGGACTCTACTTTTCATTTTCCACTAGCAACACACACTCATGTGCACACACTGCCTTAACAGGAAAAAGAAGATGATAAATGACATGACAACTGGAATAGAAAAAATGCTCCAGGTAGCAATAGAGCTTAGCCGGGGCTCATGTGTAAAAACCATGTGATTTACTGTAAATAAGCCCAGGTTCTAAAATGCTGGGTTCCTCTCTTCAGTGGAAATCTATAGGTCAGGTGAAAGTCACCATGCCTTTTCATTTAGTTGATTGACCTCACAGGGTAGTAGTGAGGGTAATGCTGTTTGAAGACAGACATATATTTAAAAATCTAACAGGGCTGTAACCCAACCTGATGTGTTGTGTTGTAGTAAAGATTGAGTGGAAAGAGTCAGCAATGGGTGAATTTAGATTTCCTTATCAGTTTCTCAAAGCTTATTCGTAGAATTGCCTCAAGTCTACACAAAGCTATATATAACAGACGACAGTTCCTAAGTCCACTGACACATACACAAAATATCACATCTGAAAAATTTGTCACTTCATATTTTCCTTGTCAGTAATTAAGTATATATCATGAATAAATAACAAATAGGCTGAAACACTGAAAAATTCTATAGCTATTTTTATAATCTTTACTCTCATGCTACTGAGAGATAGGTTATTTCCAAGATATTCATAAATATTTAATAGTGCATTTAAAAACTAAGAAATCACCAAAAAATGCAGGAATGTTACCTCCAAATGCATATAGTAGCACACAAATAATAATGAAGCATTGCTACACAGTCAGCTAACCCTGTTACATGTATAAATAAGTATAGTTTGTAATTAGCAGATTAATCACGTAGAAACTGCTATGGCTTAAGTACTTTTTAATTGTTGAAAGTCTGTTATTTTTTTTAAGTTGTCTAAATTTTCATCTTCTGGTTTGAGCTTTTACTATTGACATATTTAACCAGCCCTCTTCATAGGTCAGTCAAAGCTGACTTTTAAGCTTGCTCACATCCAGCTTACTACACATTTCAAATTAGTAATTTCAAATTACCAAGAACTTACTTGTTTGCAGCATGAGTAGAAAGAATGAGTCAGGATTAATAAGAAACTGACAAGTATGGGGCGGACACTCAGTATAAGAGAATCAAAAGTTGAACAAGCTCCTGGTGTTTGTGGGATGTGTGAACCTGCCTTAAAAAGCTGGAAGAATGATTATTTAATCTCTGATTGACAGCAAACTATTTTATTATTCAATCCATTAATTGAGATTTCCTTGTCTCAACTCCTTTTTCAACTCATCCCTTTTTGTTTTGTTTTGTTTTGTTTTGTTTCGGTACGCGGGCCTTTCACTGCTGTGGCCTCTCCCGTTGCGGAGCACAGGCTCCTGACGCGCAGGCTCAGCGGCCATGGCTCATGGGCCCAGCCACTCCACGGCATGTGGGATCTTTCCGGACCGGGTCACGAACCCATGTCCCCTGCATCGGCAGGCGGACTCTCAACCACTGCGCCACCAGGGGAGCCCGTGACCCCTGTTTTTATAAATAAAGTTTTATTAGAACACAGGCACACTCATTTCTTTATGTGTTGTCTGTAGCTCTTTTCATTGACAGTGGCAGAGCCAAGTAGTTCCAACAGAGACCACATGGACCACAAAGCATATTTACTATCTGGCCCTTTACAGAAAACATTTTTCAATTCCTGTCTTAAACCGTAGGTCATGATCAAGTTCCTCTGGTGCTCAGAGCCCTGCAGTAGCTCCCCATGCTCCTCACAGTAAAGGCTGAAGCCCGTGCAATGGCCTCTTAGGCTTACATGAGCTGTCCTGACTTAAATCTCTCATCTCTTCTCCTTGCCTCCCCTTCCCCACTCCACTCCAACCACACAGAACTTCTTGATCACATCAGCAAGCTCTTGCCATAGGGAGTTTTTCTTAGCTGTTCCTTCTCCCTGGAATGTTTTTCCCCTAGATTTCTATAGCTAACATCCTCACCTCTGCCATGTGTTTGCTCCAATGTCATTTCCTAAATGAGGACAACCAGGACACACAATTTTAAATCTTCCCTTTCCCCAGGACTTCCCTGGTGGTCCAGTGGGTAAGACTCTGCACTTCCAATGCAGGGGACCTGGATTCGATCCCTGGTCGGGGAACTAGATCCTGCATGCATGCCACAGCTAAGAGTCTGCATACCACAACTAAGACCTGGTGCAGCCAAAATAAATAAATATTAAACAACAAAAACAAAAAAAACCTCCCTCTCCCCTCATCTCACCTCCCAGTGCCTGACCGTGCTGTTTTTTTCCTTCACTTTCTAACACACCAAATTAATTCACTTGTTTTTACTTATAAATTTATTTGTTCACTTTCTGATAGCAGAAACTTTTGACTTTTTTTGCACATGAATATATCCCAAGTGGCTAGGAGAGTGCCTGGTGTGTGGTAGGCACCCAGTACAAACGTGAAGAATAAATAAGCATGTGCACACACAAGGTCAAAATCAGAATGATTTTTTGGTACTGATTCTGCTATTAACCAATTCTGCCATCTTGGGAAAACAAATAAATATTGCAGGGCACTAGTTTCCTTATTTTAAGTAAAAGGAAAAATTTGGCAAGTTTCTTTCAGGTACTGAAAGTCTTTGATTTTCTGATCATCAGTAAAATATAAATGTACTAAATGCGTTTCTGAACTTCTGGATCTAGTTTATAGCAACTATAACTATGAAAATGAAACAAAAATTCCATGTGAAACAATTGTTTTAATAAGTGAACAGCGTGATTTCTGGATGTTTAACAACCCACATGTTTGTTTCAGTTGCATATACTTGTTTAGAAACTGATAATTTCCACTGATGAGGAAAAACAAATGTTTATCTGTTGGAAGGAAGGATGACCATCTATATATTTCTTCAAATATTTCTACAGGCTACTTGCTACTTACCTTATTTCATTCACTATTCATTTACCTTTGGTAGGATGATCAGATTTTTTTGAATTAAATTTTTTAAATTCTTTGGGAAATACTTTGTTTCTGTACAAAGTCATCAATGTATAAATTAGTTTATTCCAAGTTACATGCTCATTTTAGATCTTTAATTAAAAACAACAAAATATAGGCTCTTTAATATGCTCTAAGCTTATGATTGAATGTTCAAATTAGCAAATGTCTGTTACAGGAAGCTTCCTTTATTATGTCAGTTATGACATGATATTTTATTCACTTAATAAATGTGTACTAACTGTTCATTATGTGCAAAGCACAGTGTATTGTTCTGGGAACAAAATAGTAAGCTTTTCTGTCTTCTAATATATATAGAATATCTCCTAGTGTGACAGAGAAGTCTGGCTCAGGAAATGCTTCTAGTTTCCTCCTTGTTTATGGGTCTTTTTCATGTTCTGAAATAATTGACATCTATCATTACACCAGAAGGGACCCTAGGAATAGCCTCGGTGTATTTCTAATTTTAAGATCGGGAAATTCTAACCCAGAAAATTCAGTGTGTGTTTTCCAAGGTCACATATCTAATTAGTGCTGGACTAGAATACAGAACTCCTGTGGTCAAGTTAGTGAAAAGCTATCCCATCTCCTTAAGGGACTGGATACTGGATATAAAATCTGTTGATAAATCTATGTGTGTCCTCTTCTAAACTCCATGTGCACAGAGTCATAAATTATACATACAATAAGCTTTTGGAAAACTAGATATTCTCACAACTTTGTCTTCACTCTTCCTTACAGATTTGGTAAATATCTATGCCATATAATTTTGCTATTCTGATTTAGAATGTTGAGTTGACTCATAGTCAAAATGTAAATATGGCCTTCAAAAGAACACATTTTCTATGTAGGTCACAGATTGCATTGTGAAAAGACCATTTAAAAAAGTGATGCTACTAAAAGCATGGCAATGATGATAAGCCTCATGGCTTTTGTGATAGAGAGAAACTTGGCGTATTTGCTGTTACCAGTATGGACTGACCTGACTAGGAGAGACCATGGGCCCTGTATTGGAGATTTGGTGACATCCATATCACATTCCAAACTTTAAAAATTCACATGTGTCACTGCTTGAAACTCATTGCAATCAAAGTAGTTTCTAATAAACTATTAGAAGCAGTTAATTTCTCAGAGGTTTCTGCTAAAAATAACATTTGAAAATCACCAGTCTTCCAATTCTCCTAGCTGAATCATCCACACCTTAACATCATTTTACCACCTGCCTCCCATTTTATAGTTCTGTTAATTCCTAAGATTCCTTTTTCTCTCCATTAAAAAAAATACATACTAAAGAATACTATCAAGAAGCATAAGGCCTAATACTTAACAGTGAATCTCTTTAAAAATCTATAGTTTCCTTCAACTTTATGTGAACGGTTGTAGAGTGTGATTATCTACATATTGCTGTCATCTGAGCAGAATTCCAAAATACTTAGTTTTGAAAAAAATGCCATTTGGCAAAACCTATTTACTCGTGAAAAGTAATCGTGCTCAGACATATTTAGCTTATATTACTGGCATTCATCTTGAAGTTCTGTAAATATTTATAGTGAATTTAAATGCATGTAAATACTGTATACCGTTTCAGCAATTTAATGGGATTCATTTATAGGACATGAACAAAATGGACTTAGCTGCCACAGTTCAAAGAACTGAAGATATTTTTCATTTATTTCCAAATGTGTATGTTTCAGAATAGGATGGTCCACATGGAAAAAGAATGTGTGTATGCCTCTGTGCAGAATGTGCTTCAGATGCACAATTTTAGATGTAGGTATGTGAATGGGCTACAAAATTGGGAACTTGGATTCTAGGTTGAAACAACTTTCCTGTCCTTGGCATTTTAGACCATAATAATAGTCCTATTTTTTACTAAATTTTGCCTCTAGAAAACAGTCCTCAAGACTTCTTTCGTGCACATAGACACATACCAACATATATGTATAAAAATATACGTACTCATTCTTGAACATAATTTGGGAAATATTTTAGTTTGAAAATTAATTTAAAAAATAAATTTTATGTGATTAACATATGAGAACATTTTAATTAGAACTTTCCAGTCCTCATGTTCTAAGTGTGTACTATTTCTCTCCATATAAACAACAGAAAGTATACATTTTAGGAAAGAAGACATTATTTAAATAATTGGAAAAATGTATAACAATTAGAATTATCTAACTGAATATGTTACCTCAGGTGGCAAATAGGTAAATAAAAATGTTTTATATAATATAAGGCATTTTAGAAGCCAATAAAGTGCTTTTATATACAATATATTACTAATCCTCACAAGAAAATGTACAATTAGTATCATATATCCAGTTCACAAATGAGAATAAAGGAGACCTAACTAAAGATTCAAGATCATATATTGAAAAAATGTAGCTACTGATTCTTTGAAGTCCTATTCACAGTCCACTTCTATTCAACTACTTGTTAGTAAAACTACACAACTATTTCAAGGACAGTATTTGGAGGACAACAAACATATAAATAAACTAGATGGACTTTTGCTAGGCTGAAGTAGAGGACACTCACCGATAAATTTTACTGAGAAAAATCCTATAAGCCAGGTCTTTGCTAATTGTATATCTAAATAAGATACAGAGCCTGATGTCAAGTTGTTCCAAATCCATGGGAAAACTAATACATTTACAGTTCATAATAATAATACATTGTGACAAGTGCTAAATTAGCACAATACAGGACAGAATACCAAAGAAGTAGAAATTAATCTGGCTGGTGAAGGTTTAGGGAAGTAAGCTGGGATTTCGAGGTTCTAGAATTTTCTGGACAATGCATAAAGTATTAGATTAAGAAGGAGGCCTCTACAGCCATAGGGGCTTCCCTGGTGGCGCAGTGGTTGAGAGTCCGCCTGCCGATGCAGGGGACATGGGTTTGTGCCCCGGTCCGGGAGGATCCCACATGCCACGGAGCGGCTGGGCCCGTGAGCCATGGCCGCTGAGCCTGCGCGTCCGGAGCCTGTGCTCCGCAACGGGAGAGGCCACAGCAGTGAGAGGCCCGTGTACCGCAAAAAAAAAAAAAAAAAAAAGAAGGAGGCCTCTACAGCCATAAAATTAATATGGTCATTAAGTTTTTCTATTTAAACAAAGTATTTATAAATAAATGAACCAGATTTCATAAGTTATAGAAATTGAATTTTAATATCCTGCATCCAGAATTTTTAGAACATTTTTTGTAGATGGAAGCAAAACATTTATTTATTGAAGTGAATCTAAACTCCCCCTGTAAGCCTCTAATATTTTTTCACATTCAAAAGTTCTATTTCTTGCAAGACGTGAGTGTGTTTGTGTGTCTATAAAAATGCAATGAAAGAACCATATTTTTTTCTAATCTAATCTAAATTTTGTTCCAATACCTACCATTCTCCATTAGCAAATAAATTACTTTCATTTTTATAGTGGATAGTCAGCATATTTATAGGTTATGACCTGAAACTCAATTGAAAAATCTTTGTATTAAAGTATTAGGATCCATGTCTGCAGAAGGCAAGTCTAAGTTTCAGTGGCTTGCCAGGGCAGGAGGGGGTCCCATTGGGTACGGTGGGTGGCTTCTAACACGCACAAGATGGGCTCTGCTCTTGTCCATGGCTCCAGACATCCAAAACACTGCATTTTCTCTGTCAATCCTATGTGTTAAGTCAGTACTGCAAGCCATTATTTATTTTTAAAAGTTGATAATGACCGGAGTCACGGGGAGTGCTTTCCAATGACAAATACCCTTGAAAAATGCCATTTCCCTAGTTGCCATTTTTGTCTTTTCAGTATTACATGATAGCAAGCATATTCTAAGGAAAGAAAATGGTTAGGTGTTTGTAATATATGTCACTCAATGTTTCCATTCCCATCGTGGTGTGGAATGTTTAATTTCTAAACTCTAAGTGCTTAATGACTACTGGTTATTTTCTCTTCTCTACAAACACTACCTGTTCATTTGCAGTTCATGGAATTCTGCCCATATAATAAACAGTAATATATGAACCCCCCTCAGGGGATTCTCCTTTTCTTGCTTGCACAAATAATTTTTAAGTTACTTTTCCCCTTAAAGATAATGATTTTATTTGGATGCCACGACTGCCAAATTGGCGTTTGTGAAGCTTTTTAATTGCAGTTAGCATTCGATAATAATTTCTTTTTGCAAAGTATGTCCTTACCTCAATACTCATCCATGCCTCCACCATCAAAATGCTCTTAGAGTTACTAATTGAACTACTATTTGACAGAATACTACATTAATGGAGAGAAGAGTACGCTCAGGAAAGAGAGCATCTGAACAAGACTGGGGGAAGATTAAGAATAGTAGGACCAGGAAGGAACTTATATCTAGATTTTAATGCTGTCTTTGAATGCCTTAGTCTTATAATTCAGTAAACTATGCACACATATCTCATTTTATAAGAAATATACGCTAAAGTCTTGTGAGTAAATAGCCATTTCAATATCAATAACTTTGAATGGAAAAAAATGATCTCTGATTTTAGAGATCTCAGGGTTGCTCCTTCAGTAGAGAATGCCTTTATGTTGATAATTTCTGTCAACACTGTTATTTCAAATTGTAATTTTTTCCCTGCATGATACTTTCTGTACATGAAAAATACTTGTTCTATATCAAGTTGTTAAAAAATGAAGTACTTTATTTGTCTTGTTAAGTGTAAAGTTAAACAGTATTAAAAGTGAACTCTTTCTTCTTTCTTGGTGTGACTAGTTTAGAAGATGATATTTAGGCCACATTCTATCTTACTATAATAAAACAGAAAGATATACCAAAGTCTAATGTTAAGAAAGCACCATTCCCAGAAAAACAAGCTAATAGCTCATAAGTTGAAATACATTTATTTTCTAAGGTGGTTCACAAAAGCGCCCTCCAAACATCTATCTTTTATGATTATAGGTGTGACAAATAAAATTGGTAAGCAAATCAAGATATGAAAGAGACTATGTGAAATTTGAACTGAGATCCACAGAGAAATACACAGTATCTAGAATAATTATAATTAGTAGAAGTTTTATCCTAGACCTAGCTTGTGGCTTAAGATGGAGGTTTGTTATAGGAAAGAAAACTCTGCTTTAGTTAAGAGATAAAACAAATACACATCTACTCCCTGAAAGAAAATAACTTTCATAAATGTAGCCCTTCTTTGTTTAGACCAAAGTTTCTGCCTTAAGTCAGAGGTGCATCCTTCTGTACTCTTCACCTAGAGACAGCCACTGACAAAAGCTGAAGTCTAAACAGATATGATACTTTGAAATAGATTTAATAAAACTAAGAGTGTACTCTTGTTAAAGGAGCTATTTAATAAATATACAACGAATGTTCACCACAGGATATAGCTGGAAGGGCTTTTTTAGCTCATTATCTGATATTGAGTCTAGAAGGATTAATGCAGTCTTTTTGGTATGTCATGTACATTTTTGATTGCAGTGATTAAAACCATGATTAAATGACCCCACACAAAGCAATAGGAAGAAAAACAGAGCTTGCCCTCTGACTTACATTTCATCTGTTGAGATTTCTATGCTTTAAATGTGGCATGGCTATCTTATAAATATGTTTCAGTTGTCTGATCCATTTACACCAAAGCTGCACTAATATATTGCAAGTATTTTGATGATTTTACTTTAATATGCGCTCTCTTGGCATACAAGATATTTATATGAAAAAAATATCGTGGCAAAATGCATAAATTGAGATTTTTGCAAAGGAGACACATTGCTTGGCATTGTATTCTCTAAGGGACATAAGATATGGAAAGGATACTCATTGACATGGAAAAAAAAGATTGAAAATAATTTTTGTAGAAAATGTTAATTCACTCTAGCATATTATACATATATATAAACTGAAATAGAATTCTAAGAATAATGAACTTCATAACAAATATCAATAATGTGAAATATTGTTTTTATTATGTAGTTTGATTTCCACCAACTAGATTTCCAGAGACATATATATGCACACATTAACTAATCTACCTTTTAATATGATGGACTATATTCCATGGTACTTTTTCTTTAGGATTTAGGGAAATAAGATTTAATCTTTGTTACATAGAAACTCTGCTTTAATTAAGCTCTACAATATTTATTGCTGTTCAGAGACAAATATTTAACTTAATTTATGCATCAGAAGTATTTGGTATAATTTGATTGAGGTAAGGGGAACATAATCAGTTGATATAAGACAAGTTAGGACACTTCATAATTTTTTTAATTCTAAAAATAATTTTATTTATTACTTCAGACTTGTTAGTTTGGGATTGTATAGCAAGTATGGTATATGAATCAGAAAATGATCATGCTGCTCTATGGACAATGGATTATAGTGAGCAAGAGTTGAAGCATAAGTGATAGGAGTCCACTCAAAGAAGCCCAGAACTTCTCAGTGTCCTGCACTTCAGCATATATTGGCTAGGAGAAGATTTGGATGGATTTTGGTAATATTAATAGAACTTTCTAATTGAAGAGTCCTCCTTGATTCCTCTCTTTCCAGTCTGTGTTTCCTTGGATACCTGAGTTGATGTCAGTGTCTTTTTACCTGAGAAAGGAAAAATTGGCCAAAGAGAAATTTTTCAGTCAGAGGATGGGGAAAAGCAAGAATTTCATTTTGGAAATGGTAAGTTAAACACCTGCTTAAGTTAGATTTAGTTCTCTAGAGGCAGAGGCTGAGCTGGAGAATCTTATAAAAATGCTTTACTGAGGAAGGAATTTCTGGAGAAATCCCTAAGAAAGTGAGAGAGGAAAGATAGGGAATGGGAAACAGTTGAGCCAAGGATATGGTTTTGCTGGAGTTGAGTCTCAGCAGGATCCATGAAGAGCTTTGAAGCATGAGGAGCTTTGAAGCATGATTTATGCCCCAGAGTAGGTCCTGTCTTGAGGCACATTGGCTGTATTAGTCGATCATTGACCTCAGGCTGTGAAAGGAGAGATGCTTAACCTCTAGAGCTTGGTGACTCCCAACAGCTGAGCTCCATTCCCTAGAGAAGGATGCAACTTCCATATCAACCCACAACCAATGCTCACAACCTTTGGGATATGGATGCCCTGGCCTGGTAAAGGAGACTGGATAGGGCATCAACTGTATCCTACTACAACATCCAAATGGAGTTCAAGAGATCAGTCACAACTGGAGATAAACATTTGTTAGCTGCAGGTTAAAAGAATGGCACAGTGGCCTTGTAATTTCCAGTTTAAACTGACACCTGACTTTTCTCAACAAGCCTATTTAGAAATAATCTTTCCATGACTTTTACAAAAAGCCTATTCAGTCATTCATAGAATTCCAAACCTTCCAGGTCACTTGGACTTTCATTCTCATGCTATATCATGGACTGGAGATGGGGCAAGAGTTCCCCAGTTATGCTTACATATTATATTTTTTAATCTTTTCTTTAAAATGCTGTATCTTATGCCATCAGATTATGTCTCCCTGCCTTTCATTGTTCCTGTTATTACCAACCATCCAGCCACTTGTAAGCATTTACTGATATGTTGACCTTTAGAGTTCATGATCTTGTTATCACCATTCTGATTATTTCAACCTGTACATAGATAATCCATCAAAACATAGCCCCCTCAACTCTAACAATCATTGTCTATCCAACTCCTATAATTCTGCAATTTGTTTTGTAAGCACCGCTTTTGAAATTTTGATTCAAAGTATCCTCAAAACTGACGGACCTTCTATTCTTCTAGTCACTTAATCTATGTAGCCTTGCTACTTTCCCATTACTTTTACTTAGCTGAGATTATAAATTAATGGACCCTGAAACTTTTAGTCTAGACATCACTGTCCTCTTCATGACATGTACTTTACTGTCATCCATTCTTAAAAATCCCTTCCTAACCCAAATTTCTATTTTAGCTAAATTCCCATTTATCTCCTTGTATTCACCGCAAAGCTTCTTGAATAAGTTTTCTACAGTAGTTGTCTCTATCTACCCTTGCCATTCTCTTTTTGGACCTCTCCAGTGAGACTTATATCCTCACAAACATACTGAAATGTTCTATAAAGTTTTCACATGTGTAGATATATCCTGAGTTATTTAAAAATTGCCACACTGAGAAGTATTCCTTTACTTCTAGTGTGTTTAATTTCTTGTTTTTAGAATGGAGTTAAATTAAATATACTTTTGTATATTGGCATATGTGTCCACTGTGAACATGGTGTTGTTTTTTTTTATCTGTATAGATTTATCTTTTTTTCATTTGGAAAGTGGATAGAGAACCCAACCTGAACCTTATGGAATAGATGTGAGGGAGAAGTAATTGTCTAAAATAAAACTGATGTGTTGTAACAAAATGAAGACATGTTCAAAAGGACAAATAACATATATTCAGATTTCTGTTTCCAGCCAAAGTTGAGAAACAGGGGTTGGATCTCACTCCTATCTTAAATTAACAAACAAAAAACTATGAAACAAATGTGTCAGATAAAAAGGACAACAACCCTTCAAAGCAGGAAAACAAATGAGATGAGCCCCAGTTTCCTACCTTGAGAGCATTTCCAGGCTGTGTCACAGAGAGAGAACTGATTCAGAGCCTTGTCAAGTCCCCAAGCTGAGAAGATAGAGTTGAATGTCCAGTGAGAGCATGTTGGCTAGTTTGTGATGCAGAGAACTGAAGAAAAGAGAGCTTCACAGAAAGAGAGCACTAGAGTCTATCCAGAGTCCCCTTCAAATAATCTACAGAGTACTGGTCAGCATACTGTGTAAAGAAACTATCATGGTCAGGGGGAAAAAAACGGTTTAGAAGGAACAGTACCTGGAGCTCATACAGAGCTGGTTATAGTGCCCGTCCCATCAGACTGAAAATTTCATAATTCATGAGGCAATCAGGTAGGCAAGTCTTAAAAAGTTCTCACCTCAGTAGTAAGGAATAATTAACCACAGACTAAACAGGCTCTGATCCCAACTAACAAATCATAAAATCAAAATCTAAAGGGACAAACTGTTAAAACATAACTGTAACTTAATTACATCCCAAAGCAGTCTTATAAATATTCATAGAAACACAAAAATATCAAGCACCCAACAAGGTAAAATTCAAATATAAAAGTGACCCAAATTGAACTCCTAGAGATTAAAACTACAATGTCTGATTTAAAAAATAAGCTAGATGATATTAATGGAACTTAATACATAAGAAAATATTGGTGAACTTGAAGACACAGTAATAGACACTAAACAAAGTGAAATACAGAAAAAAAATAATTTTTAAAAATGAAAAGTGCGTCAGTGGTCTTTGGGAAAATTGTATAGATAAATATACATGTAATTGGAATCCCTGAATGGGAGTGGACAGAAAAATATTCAAATAAATAATTTTCAGTTTTTTTCTAATTTGATAAAAACTCTAAGTCCATAGATCCCCAAAATTCAAGTACCCAGAGCACAAGAAATATGAAGAGAGCTACATCAAGGCACATATCACACTCAAATTACTCAGAACAGTGATGAAGAGAAACCTTAAGAAGATTCAGAGAAAAAAATAAAGTAAAGAAGAATCAAAATAAGGAGGACCACATATTTTTTCATTGGAAACAGTGCAAGCAAAAAGACAGTGGAACATCTTTAAAATACTAAAAGAATGTCAACCTACAATTCTATAATACAAAGTGAAAATCTGTTTCAAAAACAAGGCTAAATAAAAACCTTTTCAGATATATAAAAGCTGAAATAACTCATCACCAGCAGACTCACACTACAAGAAAATTCTGAGATAGTCCTTCAGGAAGAAGGAAATAGTGTCAGATGGAAATATGGACCTACAAACATATAAACCCCCTCCCCCATCCCCCAAATGTAGATAATTGTAAATGGTGTGTATATATGAATTCATGTATGAGATAATTTGCAGGGGACTTCCCTGGTGGTCCAGTGGTTAAGACTCCGAGCTTCTGCTGCAGGGCGCACAGGTTTGATCCCTGGTCAGGGAGGTACGATCACGCATGCCCTGTGGGAAAGGAAGGAAGGAAGGTAGGAAGGAAAGAAAAGATATTTTTCATATTATTTAAATCTCTTCAAAATTTAATTGCTTAAACGAAAATAATAACAGTACATTGTAAGGTTTAAAACACATGTATAGTAAACTGTTTGACAATAGCATAAAGGTTGAGAAAGATATTAGATGCATATATTACACAATATACAAAAATTAACTTATAATTGATCATCGCCCTAAATTCAAAACCTAAATTTTAAAGTTTCTAGAATAAAACATAAAATAAAAACTTTTAAATCTTATGGTTAAAAAAATTTCTTAAATATCATTTAAAATGAGTAATCCAATTGATATATTAGACAATTGAAATTAAAAGGCTCTTAGGCTCTTTGAAGGATGATGTTAAGAGAATGAAGAAACAAGTGACACACTGGGAGCACATATTTATAGAGCCTATATCTGATAAAAGACTTGTATTCATAATATATAAAGAAAGTCAAATTTCAATAACAAGAAAATAATCAACTCAAATAAATGGGCTAACTTTTGAAAAGATACTTCACCAAAGAAAATATAGATGTTACAAGTAAGCACAGGAAAGGATGCTGATCATCATAAGTCACAGGAGAAATGTAAACTAAAACACTGAGATTTAGATACATAACTAGTTTATATAAAATATTTTTGTAGTTAGGCCTTTAAGGAATTGGGTTTTTAAAAAGTAAGTTATTGGGGCTTCCCTGGTGGTGCAGTGGTTGAGAGTCCACCTGCCAATGCAGGGGACGCAGGTTCGTGCCCCAGTCCAGGAAGATCCCTGCTTTAAAAAAAAAAAAAAGTTATTGTATTTCATAAGAAAAAAAAGAAACTGAAAGAGAGTCAGAATTAGAAGTGTGAAGAATATGTGAGAAGGAAATTGGAAGACTAGTGACGGCTAGATTTTAAAATATTAATCATCCCATCAATGTTAAATCTAAATTCTGTCTGCTATAGTTTAAATCTCTTGCTACTAGTATTTCAAATATCAGCAAGCTATTACTTATTTTGCCTCTTGCTCTCATAAGAGATTGTTAAACTTACAAATACCCTATTTCAGCCTTCACTTATTATTACAAATTTTCCATATTTCTCACCATCTCATGTTTATCTCATGCTTTTTTAAAAAAATAAATTTATTTATTTATTATTTATTTTTGGCTGTGTTGGGTCTTTGTTGCTGCGCACGGGCTCTCTTTAGTTGTGGTGAGTGGGGGCTACTCTTCCTTGCAGTGCGCGGGCTTCTCATTGCGGTGGCTTCTCTTGCTGTGGAGCATGGGCTCTAGGCACACGGCTTTCGGTAGTTCTGGTGCACGGGCTTAGTTGCTTCACGGCCTGTGGGATATTCCCGGACCAGGGCTCGTACACGTGTTCCCTGCATTGGCAGGCGGATTCTTAACCACTGCGCCACCAGGGAAGCCCTATCTCATGCTTTTAAGTTGTCTAAATTACAATAATGTTATATTTTGCATTCTTTACAAGCTAAGCCTCAAGTGACTTTGTATCTACTGTCAAAAAGATTTTTCATGTTTGCCTTGCAATTACATGAATAACAAAATTTAGTCTCTTATTGCAAAATAACTATGTATTTGTTACTTGTGGCTCATTTTGTTCCCCACGCCCAAGTTGAACCCTTAAGTTTAAACTCCTTTTTTTGTTGTTGTTGTTTTTGTGGTACACGGGCCTCTCACTGTTGTGGCCTCTCCCATTGCAGAGCACAGGCTCCGGACGTGCAGGCTCAGCGGCCATGGCTCAGGGGCCCAGCCGCTCCGCGGCATGTGGGATCCTCCCGGACCAGGGCACGAACCGGTGTCCCCTGCATCAGCAGGCGGACTCTCAACCACTGCGCCACCAGGGAAGCCCTAAACTCCTTTTATTCAGATGTTGGACCTCTTGGATTAGTCATTTAATACTTTTAATACTTTTTTTCTATTTTTCATTGCTTTATCATTTTGCTCTGCTTTCTACATTATCTTTCAATCATTTCACTGAGTTTGAGTTTTCGATATCTGCTAGAAGAATTATTTACTTTTTTTCTTGGTAATTGGAAGTTTCCTTTTGTGTGACGCTCTGTTATTGTTTTGTAGATATAATATGTCCTTTTTAAAAAATAGTTTTCTAAGATTTTTTTTAATCCCACCATAGTTTCTGTTTTCTCCAAGGAACTGTTTTCTGTTTATTTGCTATTGCCTCTAGTTTCAACTTAGAGACTTTCTTCAGAGAACTAGTATTTCTATATTATCTTATCATAATTAAGAGTGAGGGGGCTTAACTTATAATTGGAAGGTGCCCTAAGCATATGGGTGGGATGTTCACTGTCAAGTAAACTTTGCCATCAGGGACACTGGCTGGAATATTTAGTTGCACAATCTCTGATGTCCATATCCTTGAGTTTCCTTCACTTAGGCAGGTCATATTCTCCATGGATGACTCTTTGAACCTCCAGACATTTCTGGCTGCGAACATATTAGGATCTCAGAGGTATAAGATAACTGGGGGTCTCAGATCTAACACGTATATGTTATCCCTGTTTCAGTAGGCTATCTCCACCCTTACCTGGGCCTCTTGTCCTCTGTCTCAAGACGATTTGTTTTACTTACTCTCTCTAAAGAGTAATCATCTTGTCTTTCCCTCATGGGAGAGGAAATAATTTTCAACTTCATTTCACGTAGTTGTGGAGAAAACCTGGGGAATATACATGCTTCTTAAATAATAGACTTTCAAATAATCCTCTATATTTAAAGTTCCCTCTTGCTTCATTTCCACTTCCAAAGGCAAGCAGCACCATATTATTTAGACATTGGAGGATTTTGAGATATAAATATGCTTAGTTCTCAATTTTTCCCCCTGTAGGCGTAGCATTCAGTTCTCTTGGGTCTTGTGGGCTTCTAGGCTTTTAGGCTTTTAGGTCTTTACCTCACTTCTATGTGTATTCCAGTTTCCAAAATTCCTTTCCAAATCTCCTCATTCTTGTGGGTTTATGTCACTAAAAACAAAAAACAACAAACAAACAAAAAAACACTGTCAGTGGTAAAAGGAATAATGCTCCCCTGTCCAAAGATGTCTATGACTTAATCCCCAGACCTGTGACTGTGTTACATGGCAAAAGTACTCTGAAAATTTGATTAGAGTTGATGACCTTGTGATGGGAGATTATCGTGTATTATTCAGGTTGGCACAAACTAATCACATGATTCTCTGAAAGCAGAGAACCTTTCCAAACTGTGGTTAGAGTGAGATGTGAATATAGAAGAAGGGTCAGAGAGATGCAGTGCTGTTGGCTTTGAAGATGGAGGAAGGGGGCCAGGAGCCAGGAAATGTGCACAGACCCTAGAAGCTGGTAAAGCCAAGGAAAAGGATTCTCCCCTAGAGCTTCTGCCAAGGAAAACAGCCCATTTGACACCTGGACTGTAACCCAGTGAGACCTGTGTTAGACTTCTGACCGACAGATTGTAAGATAATAAATTTATATTGTGGTGAGTCACTGAATTTGTGATCATTTCTCACAGCAGCAGTAGGGAACGAAAACACTTTTGTTTTATTGGGATTTTAAGAGGAAGCAAATGTAGATTCGTACATTCAGTCTACCACCTTACCTGGAAACACTTCTCTTTTATAATTAAAATTTTAATTATTTAGGAATAGGTAGTAGATTTACATGGTGTAAAATTCAGGATGTTCTAAAGTGTATATACATAGATAGTTTTTTTAACACTTTTATCTCCTCTCCCTGGAGATTACAAATGTTGGAAGTTTCTTGTGATTATTTCAGAAACAGTCTGCCAATACAAATAGAGATATCCTATCAATATGTTCATTTTTTTCACACATTTTATACATATTCTTTGTCCTTTGCTATTTTAACTTACTGATATATTTTAGATTATGTTCCATGCCAGAATATAGTTTCCTCATTCTTTTTTCCAGCTTCAGATGAGTATATCATAATTTTTTCAACCAGTACTCTACTGATAGACATGAATTTTGTTGCCAATCTCTTATGATCTTAATGGTGAAATGAATATCCTTATAATAAATCAAATTATATATGTTTCAAAATTCACATTAGTCAAATCCTAAGAAATGAAATAGATGGATTAAAAGGTAAGCACATATGTAATTTTGATAGATATAATCTTTAAACAAGTAGATGTCCAATTCTAGATAAAATAATAATAATGCAGTGTGAAATGATGAAAGCTGAAAGGAAATATATTGAATTTAAATGTAGAAAGAACAGAGATATCTCCTCCAATCCTGTTACTCTTGGACCAAGATATAATCATTAGGACATCAAAGACGACTATAGTTATAGGGCAAATGAGGTATACTGCTTGTTTAGTAAATTTATAGGATTCATTACAGACTGCAAATATAAGTAAGATCAATAGTGACTTAGCTATGGGACACATGATAGAAGCAACTGCTTATTCAATTCTCCAACAATATACAATAGCAAGGGTGAAGGCCAGAGCTTTCTCTGTTATGCTTCATTGAAGGAAGTGCAGTGTAGCAGGAATAAGGGTAAGAAAAATGGTGGTGAGGAAAGAGAGGCCAGGGTAGAGAGATTAAGCATTTTAAGAAATTTGGGCTTTATCTTTATAGTAAAGGGGAAGCCTTAGCAAGTTTTGTTTGCTTTTGTTTCCTTTTTTTTTCTTCAACTAGTAGAATGGTTTGTTTTTTTTAATAGGAGAAAATGTGGATTTTCACCAGTGAACTAAATTCAAAAATCCAAATCACACTGATTCTTGAAATTAGAGTGAAATAAAATATAGAATAATAGAAGAGCTTTTTTCACTTAAATAAACCTAGATGCACTGATATCTGTAAAAGGTACAATGAAGAAAATATATAGAGACTTAGAAAGAGTTGGAGAAAAGAAAGGATTGGGGGGCTTCTCTGGTGGCACAGTGGTTAAGAATATGCCTGCCAGTGCAGGAAACACGGGCACGAGCCTGGGTCCGGAAGATCCCACATGCTGCAGAGTAACTAAGCCCGTGCGCCACAACTACTGAGCCTGTGCTCTAGAGCCCACGAGCCACAACTACTGAGTCTGTGTGCCACAACTACTGAAGCCCACGTGCCTAGAGCCCGTGCTCTGCAACAAGAGAAGCCACCGCAGTGAGAAGCCAGCACACCACAATGAAGAGTAGCCCCCGCTCGCCTCAACTAGAGAAACCCCACGTGCAGCCATGAAGACCCAACACAGCCAAAAAAAAAAAAAAGAATAAATAAAATAAATAAAATTTAATAATATATATATATATAAAGAAAGGATTGGGGAAAATATGTGGATTGAAGTTAGCAAGCACAGTCATTGTCAGTGTTGAAGGTTTGGTATCTTACTGAGAAAATAGGTGTGACCATCCTCTGGACAAGTAGAAAGTGGATCTGATCTCATATTCCAGTTCTTTCTGTAAATGGCAGTCCCTATCACCAGACCCATGTAGGGACCAGTCTCTGATAACAGGACTAGGGCACCTACAATATCCCTCCTTTTCCTTAGATAACCTGCTCTTAGTTTGTGCTTTTGAGACATCACTTTGAATCCATATTACCTTTAGCTAACATGCACTCATATTCACACTCATACTCAATCAAAAATAATCCTCAGCATTCACTAGATGTTCACAAACTTCTAGAAAAGAGGAGCAGTAGTAATTGTTCATTATCACTCATATATATGAAATTATATAAAATTTAAAAAAATATTAGGGTTACATAAAATTCATTACACAGTTCTCCTCTAGCATTTGAGCCTATCTGTCTGGATGCTTTTCTATGGCTGTCTTTAAAATTTGCCAAAGAAAACACATATTCCCTGCAATGAAAACATCAAATCTCCCACACAGAAACCCATTCCCACAGAAGCCAAATAAAAACATAAAGAAGACTGTTGGTAGACTAAATACTTTTTAAGCCTTTACCAGGTTTCTATTTAAACACACGTTCTGATTTTCACTTTGTTGACTCTCCTCTATTAAGCCCTGGTTGAATGGACCAGGATGTACTTTTGTGACTTTGCAATAGCAATGATGACATTTAAGGCTAAACAGGCTGCCATTAGACCTAGCAGTGCCAGGGAAAGCACATTACACAGATTATTTTATTGGAATACCAACAAATGGACACTAACAGAATCTTGCTTAGTACCAGCCCTTGGGACAGAATGGGCACTTAATAATTACTTGTTGCATTATGACTGAATAATCCCTAATTGTGTTATATATTCCATGGTCTGAACCTAAGGAGGCACAGGAGACTAGGTAACAAAAAGCAAAACTAAATTCTGTTTTAGTGTTTACTGTGTCCTGGTTCTCAAACCTTTATTTGTATAGATTCTGACCACTTTTGCTTTTGAGTAACTAAAATGAAAATTATTGAGCAAAAATGATGCTGCATTGATTCACATATCAAGTTTTTGCATTATATTTTTAACAGTTAATTAAGATGTTAAACTGCATATGCCTTCGTGTATTCTTCCCTCGTGTTTTTTTTTTTAATGGACTTTGCCTATGAGACAATTTAAGAGACTAAGATGAAATATAACCCTTAAGGTAAAGAAGATGACATAAGAATGTTGAGCACACAAGTGATAATTTAATGTCACAGCAAAGGAATTCCTAAAATGAATGTTTGAGAAAAACTTTATTTTTGATTTTCATTTTTTTCTTCAATTCTAGAGCTATAAAATGTGGTTTAATTTATATGTTGTTATTGGCTTTGGGAATGAGGGATGGTCTGATTATCCCAGTGAAATAAAAATCACATGACAGTTGCCATCGCATAGTTCTACAGTCATAGGTGGAGCATTGACACTTAGGATGGGACTGGTAATGTTATTTAGGCAGTAAAATAGAGATTAATGAATTCCAGAAATGGAGGACCTTTCTTTTTTTTTTTTTTTTGCAGTATGTGGGCCTCTCATTGTTGTGGCCTCTCCCGTTGCGAAGCACAGGCTCCGGACGCGCAGGCTCAGCAGCCATGGCTCACGGGCCCAGCCGCTCCGCGGCATGTGGTATCTTCCTGGACCGGGGCACGAACCCGTGTCCCCTGCATCGGCAGGCGGACTCTCAACCACTGCGCCACCGGGGAAGCCCCTCCTTATTTTTTTTTTAAATTTATTTATTTTTTATTTTTTTTTAGGACCTTTCTGAGGTCCTTATGTTATGTGCAGTTCATGGCAAAGATATAGATGTTGTTGAGGAAGTCTCTAATGCTCAAAGTAGCAAATGATCCATAAATACAGGCAAAAAATTTAGGAAATCTGCAGTTGTGATTACAAAGCCTGGTTCATTGCAAGCCCCAGAGTAATACCTACACTGGCAGAAATCTTTGAGTGATCTGGATGCAGGACTGTTCCTAGAACTTATCCAAGGAAGCCTGGCATTCACCATCTTTTGATGCCCCCAAAGGACTCCAATTTATATAAAACAACAACAATTATGTTCCAGTGGAAGGGGGTATCAAATTTAATTTCTAGTTTAGAAATATATAAAACATATTTTTAACCTTGATTAATTTAGTGAAAACATATAATGTATTTTAAATTTGGCTTTCCATCCGAAATACCCCATCTAAGACTTTTATTCAACCCCAAATTGCAGTTCTAACTTTAAGAACTTTTTGATTCTATGTTAATGTCTCTTTAACCTCCCACTCATTTATACCAAAATTCCAACAGTCAGGTGGCAATGGGGAAAGTAGACCTTTGGCCGAGTACTGCTGCAAAGCTTAACTGGGAGTTCTCCAAATGTTACCCATATACAATCCAGAGATTTGACCATGATTTTCATTCACTCTTAGAATGACTGTAAATGTAATGTTACGACCTTCCTACCAAGTACTGGCCGAGACACTAGGGGTAAGAATTTATGTTCTAGAGGATACAGATAGTGAATACAGTAGAGAAGAGTACTAAGAATGCACATAAGGGCATAGGAATGTAATGAAACCTGGTATAGGGGGAAAAGGCAGGGAAGGAGGATAGGAAGTGCCAGAAAGTTACTTAGTTTTAAATAGGATAGTCAAGTCAGAGATTACTGAAAAGAACATTTGAGCAAAGACTTGAAATAGACAAAGGACAGCCATCTGGATACGTGGGAGAAAAACACACTATGCTGAGGAATAACTAAGGAGAAATGCACCTTGTGTGTTTGCAGAAAAACAAGGCCCTACTCTAACTGTCCCCATTACCTCTCTGGCTTCATTTTCTACTAGTCTCTTCTGTGATCTTTGCACTTTAGGTAGTGGGAACAGGTAGAGTAGGGCTTCATAATCCCTGGTCAAGACTTCTGCTTTTACTTGCATGAAATGGGGAGCATTGGAGAGTTATGAGCTCAGCAGTAATATGTTCTCACTTAAACTTTAAAAAAAGGATCATTTTTAGATACTTTATTAAGAAAGGACTGTAAAGGAACAAAGGTAGAAGAAAGGAGATCAGTTAGTAGACAGACGAAAAGTGATGGTATCTTGGAGCAGAGTCCTGGAGGTTGTGACAAGAAGTCAGGCTGTGTAGCTTTATATAACAAGTGTAATCCAGGGTCTCTGTGTGGACCTCATCTCCCATCACTGCTGATTTCAGAACGGCTACCCTCTGCATGATTATACAGCTCCTGAGTATCCCATTCCAGAGAATCCACCATGCAAAAGATGGAATTTCTATTTCCAGGTAGAAAATGTCACACAAAAAATGTAATTGGCCCAGAGTGCATCATATGGTCCTCTTCTAATAGGGCTACTAAGTATAATAGAATGTAAATCTCTGAATTCCTGAATCCTCACCTGTCAGCAGACCTTATATAGATATCACTGGTAAAACTCATTTGTTTCGGTACGCACCTTTCAAAAATCACTTGGACCACTTTTCACCACATAAGAGCCCATAAATTTTTCAGTTTACAGGCCTTGGAGGGACCAATTAAATAGATATTTCCAAATGTAATTTTATGAAGAAATTGGCCAAGGAGTAGCAGAGCTCTCTATTTTATCCTGCTCCTCTTCTGCTTATGAAAGAAAAGCTATTTCCTGTGATAGAGGGAGAATATCAAAGACTAGACCAAAACTGTGACTGAAAATAAGTTGTATAGTTCATTCATATGCTAATCTGCACTGAAGTGGTTGAGATGTAAAACTCTAAACTCAGTTACTATTCTATAGCCTATCTATGTCTTGTTCACTAAGGTATTACCAGCACCAAGCCCTGTAGTTGGCACATCAGAGCAAAGCAGTAAATCCTTATTGAATGAATAAGTGAATCTTACCACACTGGAAAATTATGTATTTTCAATTTGCTCATTTGTATGCCTTTTTTTTTTTTTTTTTTTTTGCGATACAAGGCCTCTCACCGCTGCGGCCCCTCCCATCGCGGAGCACAGGCTCCGGACGCGCAGGCTCAGCGGCCATGGCTCACGGGCCCAGCCGCTCCGCAGCATGTGGGATCCTCCCGGACCGGGGCACGAACCCGTGTCCCCTGCATCGGCAGGCAGATTCTCAACCACTGCGCCACCAGGGAAGCCCTGTATGCCATTTTTGACAAAGGCCATATGTTACAGTATGCCAGGGTATAGAGATGAGGGGGAGAAGAATGTATTACCTACTTGTTTAAAAGTATGTCTTATCATTGAAAGGATGATGTCAAATTACTATCCATTTTTTAATCAAAGTAAAATTGTCTGATTCAATAAAACAGTAGGCATCTTATAACCCTATAGGCAATAATGGAAAAAAATAATTCTCTAGGCCTCATTCCTTTCAGATATCATTTTATATCAATTAATAATTGTTGTGCACTCACTAGTTTTCAACACAGATTCTTCCTTCAAGGAGTTTGCAAACCACTTTTGGAGACAAGAAACAAATACATGCAAAGTGAAATTATATATGTGATATAATATTTCATAAGAAAGAACAGAAAGATCACAGATAGAACATGATATTCCAAAAACACTTGTCTACTGTTGGAAAAATGGGGCAAGGATACTCACAGCACTGGGACCATATGGTACATGTTATGGGCTGAATTATGTCCACTCCAATTCATGCGTTGAAGTCCTACTCAGTACCTTAGAATGTGACCACATTTGGAGATAGGGTCTTTAGAAAAGTAATCATGTTAAAATGAGGTCATTAAGGTGGGCTCTAATCCAATATGACCATTGTCCTTATAAGAAGAGGAATTTAGATACAGATACACATAGAGGAAGAATGCCATGTGAACATGAAGACAGCCACCTGCAAGCCAAGGAGAGAGGCTTTGGAAGAAACCAACCCTGCTGACAGTTTGATCTCAGACTTCCAGCCTTCAGATCTGTGAGAAAACAAATTTCTGTTGTTTAAGCCAGCCAATCTGTGGTACTTCGTTATGGCAGTTCTAGCATACCAGTACAGAACAAATACAAAATAGGTTTTATCCAGGGGAAAATTTAGCAGCAAAGAAGTAGGAGGTTGTAAAGCATTCTGTGAATGTGCATTTTCCCACAGAGCAATGGTGAGTTAAGAAAGCCATAGATGAGTGAATTCACTGTAGAAAGAGCTCCAGTAAAGAGATCCCCTAGATTAGAACCAAGATGGCAGAGTAGAAGGACGTGCTCTCACTCCCTCTTGCAAGAACACCAGAATCACAACTAGCTGCTGGACAATCATCGAAAGGAAGACACCAGAACTCACCAAAAAAGATACCCCACATCCAAAGACAACGGAGAAGCCACAATGAGATGGTAGGAGGGGCACAATCACAGTAAAACCAAACCCCATAACTGCTGGGTGGGTGAATCACAGACTGAAGAACACTTATACCATAGAAGTCCACCCACTGGAGTGAAGGTTCTGAGGCCCACGTCAGGCTTCCCAATCTGGGGGTCCGGCAACAGGAGGAGGAATTCCTAGAGAATCAGACTTCGAAGCCTACTGGGATTTGATTGCAGGACTTTGACAGAACTGGGGGAAACAGAGACTCCACTCTTGGAGGGCACACACAAAGTAGTGTGCGCATCGGGACCCAGGGGAAGGAGCAGTGACCCCAGGGGAGACTGAACCAGACCTACCTGCTAGTGTTGGAGGGTCTCCTGCAGAGGCGGCGGGTGGCTGTGGCTCACTGCGGGGACAAGGACACTGGCAGCAGAAGTTCTGGGAAGTACTCCTTGGCGTGAGCCCTCCCAGAGTCCACCATTAACCCACCAAAGAGCCCAGGTAGGCTCCAGTGTTGGGTTGCCTCAGGCCAAACAACCAGCAGGGAGGGAACCCAGCCCCACCAGTCAGCAGACAATCGGATTAAAGTTTCACTGAGCTCTGCCCACCAGAGCAACAGTCAGCTCTACCCACCACCAGTCCCATCAGGAAACTTGCATAAGCCTCTTAGATAGCCTCATCCACCAGAGGGCAGAGAGCAGAAGCAAGAAGAACTACAATCCTGCAGCCTGCGGAACAAAAACCACATTCACAGAAAGATAGACAAGATGAAAAGGCAGAGGGTTATGTACCAGATGAAGGAACAAGACAAAACCCCAGAAAAACAACTAAATGAAGTGGCGATAGGCAACCTTCCAGAAAAAGAATTCAGAATAATGATAGTGAAGATGATCCAGGACCTTGGAAAAACAATGGAGGCAAAGATTGAAAAGATGCAAGAAGTGTTTAACAAAGACCTAGAAGAATTAAAGAACAAACAAACAGAGATGAACAATAAAATAACTGAAATGAAAACTACACTAGAAGGAACCAATAGCAGAATAACTGAGGCAGAAGAACGGATAAGTGACCTGGAAGACAGAATGGTGGAATTCACTGCTGTGGAACAGAATAAAGAAAAAAGAATGAAAAGAAATGAAGACAGCCTGAGAGACCTCTGGGACAATATTAAACGCAACAATATTCTCAATATAGGGGTCCCAGAAGGAGAAGAGAGGAAGGACCCAAGAAAATATTTGAAGAGATTATAGTCTAATACTTCCCTATCGTGGGAAAGGAGATAGCCACCCAAGTCCAGGAAGCTCAGAGAGTCCCATACAGGATAAACCCAAGGAGAAACACACCAAGACACATAGTAATCAAACTGGCAAAAATTAAAGACAAAGAAAAATTATTAAAAGCAGCAAGGGTAAAACAACAAATAACATACAAGAGAACTCCCATAAGCTTAACAGCTGATTTCTCAGCAGAAACTCTACAAGCCAGAAGGGAGTGGCATGATATATTTCAAGTGATGAAAGGGAAGAACCTACAACCAAGATTACACTACCCACCAAGGATCTCATTCAAATTTGACAGAGAAATAAAAAGCTTTACAGACAAGCAAAAGCTAAGAGGATTCAGCACCACCAAACCAGCTCTACAACAAATGCTAAAGGAACTTCTGTAAGTGGGAAGCACAAGAGAAAAAAAGGACTTACAAAAACAAACCCAAAACAATTAAGAAAATGCTCAAAGTATCATACATATCAATAATTACTTTAAACGTGAATGGATTAAATGCTCCAACCAAAAGACACAGACTTGCTGAATGGATACAAAAGCAAGACGCATATATATGCTGTCTACAAGAGACCCACTTCAGACGTAGGGACACATTCAGACCGAAAGTGAGGGGATGGAAAAAGATATTCCATGCAAATGGAAATCAAAAGAAAGCTGGAGTAGCTATACTCATATCAGATAAAATAGACTTTAGAATAAAGAATGTTACAAGAGACAAGGAAGGACACTACATAATGATTAAGGGATCAATCCAAGAGAAGATATAACAATAATAAATATATATGCAACCAGCGTAGGAGTACCTCAATACATAAGGCAACTGCTAACAACTATAAAAGAGGAAATCGACAGTAACACAATACTAGTGGGGTTCTTTAACACCTCACTTACACCAATGGACAGATCATCCAAAATGAAAATAAATAAGGAAACAGAAGCTTTAAGTGACACAATAGACCAGATAGATTTAATTGATATTTATAGGACATACCATCCAAAAACAGCAGATTACACTTTCTTCTCAAGTGCACACAGAACATTCTCCAGGATAGATCACATCTTGGGTCACAAATCAAGCCTCAGTAAATTTAAGAAAATTAAAATCATATCAAGCATCTTTTCTGACCACAATGCTATGAGATTAGAAATGAATTACAGGGAAAAAAACATAAAAAACACAAACACATGGAGGCTAAACAATACGTTACCAAATAACCAAGTGATCCCTGAAGAAATCAAAGAAGAAATAAAGTAATACTTAGAAGCAAATGACAATGAAAACACGATGATCCAAAGCCTATGGGATGCAGCAAAAGTAGTTCTAAGAGGGAAGTTTATAGCTATACAAGCCTACCTCAAGAAACAAGAAAAATCTCAAATAAACAATCTAACCTTACACCTAAAGGAACTAGAGAAAGAAGAACAAACAAAACCCAAAGTTAGCAGAAGGAAAGAAATAAAGATCAGAGCAAAAATAAATGAATTAGAAACAAAGAAGACACTAGCAAAGACCAATAAAACAAAAAGCTGTTTCTTTGAGAAGATAAACAAAATAGATAAAACATTAGCCAGACTCATCACGGAAAAGAGGGAGAGGACTCAAATCAATAAAATTAAAAATGAAAAAGGCAAAGTTACAACAGACACTGCAGAAAGACAAAGCATCCTAAGAGACGACTACAAGCAACTCTATGCCAATAAAATGGACAACCTGGAAGAAATGGACAAATTCTTAGAAAGGTATAAGCTTCCAACACTGAACCAGGAAGAAACAGAAAACATGAACAGACCAATCACAAGTAATGAAATTGAAAATGTGATTAAAAATCTTCCAACAAAAGTCCAGGACCAGATGGCTTCACATGTGAATTCTATCAAACATTTAGAGAAGAGCTAACGCCCACCCTTCTCAAACTCCTCCAAAAAACTGCAGAGCAAGGAACACTCCCAATCTCATTCTATGAGGCCACCATCACCTTAGTACCAAAACGAGACAAAGATATTACAAAAAAGAAAATTACAGACCAATATCACTGATGAATATAAATGCAAAAATCCTCAACAAAATACTAGCAAACAGAATCCAACAACACATTAAAAGGATCATACACCATGATCAAGTGGGATTTATCCCAGGGATGCAAGGATTCTTCACTATATGCAAATCAATCAATGTAATACACCATATTAACAAATAGAAGAATAAAAAACATATGATCATATCAGTAGATGCAGAAAAAGCTTTTGACAAATTTCAACACCCATTTATGATAAAAACTCTCCAGAAAGTGGTCATAGAGGGAATCTACCTCAACATAATAAAGGCCATATATGACAAACCCACAGGAAACATCATTTTCAATGGTGAAAAATGGAAAGCATTTCCTCTGAGATCAGGGACAAGACAAGGATGTCCACTCTCACCACTATTATTCAACATAGTTTTGGAAGTCCTAGCCACGGCAATCAGAGAAGAAAAAGAAATAAAAGGAATACAAATTGGAAAAGAAGAACTAAAACTGTCACTGTTTGCAGATGGCATGATACTATACATAGAGAATCCTAAAGATGCCACCAGAAAACTACTAGAGCTAATCAATGAATTTGGCAAAGTTGCAGGATACAAAATTAATGTACAGAAATCTCTTGCATTCCTATACACTAATGATAAAAAATCTGCAAGAGAAATTAAGGAAACACTCCCATTTACCACTGCAACAAAAAGAATAAAATACCTAGGAATAAACCTACCTAGGGTAACAAAAGACCTGTATGCAGAAAACTATAAGACACTGTTGAAAGAAATTAAAGATGATACCAACAGATGGAGAGATATACCATGTTCTTGGACTGGAAGAATCAATATTGTGAAAATGACTATACTACCCAAAGCAATGTACAGATTCAATGCAATCCCTATCAAATTACCAAATGCATTTTTTATGGAACTAGAACAAAAAATCTTTAAATTTGTATGGAGACACAAAAGACCCCGAATAGCCAAAGCAGTCTTGAGGGAAAAAAAATGGAGCTGGAGGAATCAGACTCCCTGACTTCAGATTATACTATAAAGCTACAGTAGTCAAGATAATATGGTACTGAGGGCTTCCCTGGTGGCGCAGTGGTTGAGAGTCCGCCTGCCGATGCAGGGGACACAGGTTTGTGCCCCGGTCCGGGAAGATCCCACATGCCGCGGAGCAGCTGGGCCCGTGAGCCATGGCCGCTGAGCCTGCGCGTCCGGAGCCTGTGCTCCGCAATGGGAGAGGCCACAACAGTGAGAGGCCCGTGTACCACAAAAAAAAAAAAAAAAAGATAATATGGTACTGGCACAAAAACAGAAACATAGATCAATGGAACAAGATAGAAAGCCCAGAGATAAACCCACGCACCTATGGTCAACTACTCTATAACAAAGGAGGCAAGGATATACAATGGAGAAAAGACAGCCTCTTCAGTAAGCGGTGCTGGGAAAACTGGACAGCTACATGTAAAAGAATGAAATTAGAACACACCCTAACACCATACACAAAAATAAACTCAAAATGGATTAGAGACCTAATTGTAAGACCAGACACTATAAAACTCTTAGAGGAAAACATAGGAAGATCACTCTTTGACATAAATCACAGCAAGATTGTTTTGGATCCACCTCCTAGAGTAATAATGGAAATAAAAATAAACAAATGGGACCTAATGAAACTTCAAAGCCTTTGCACAGCAAAGGAAACCATAAACAAGGCCAAAAGACAACCCTCAGAATGGGAGAAAATGTTTGCAAATGAATCAACGGACAAAGGATTTATCTCCAAAATATATAAACAGCTCATGCAGCTCAATATTAAAAAAAAACAACCCAATCCAAAAATGGGCAGAAGACCTAAATAGACATTTCTCCAAAGAAGACATACAGATGGCCAAGAAGCACATGAAAAGATGCTGAACATCACTAATTATTAGAGAAATGCAAATCAAATCTACAATGAGGTATCACCTCACACCAGTTAGAATGGGCATCATCAGAAAATCTACAGACAAATGCTGGAGAGAGTGTGGAGAAAAGGGAACCCTCTTGCACTGTTGGTGGGAACGTAAACTGATATAACCACTATGGAGAACAGTATGGAGTTTCCTTAAAAAACTAAAAATAGAACTACCATAAGACCCAGCAATCGCACTACTGGGCGTATACCCAGAGAAAACCATAGTTCAAAAAGACACATGCACCACAATGTTCATTGCAGCACTATTTACAATAGCCAGGTCATGGAAGCAACCTAAATGCCCCTCGACAGACGAATGGATAAAGAAGTTGTGGTACATATATACAATGGAATATTACTCAGCCATAAAACGGAATGAAATTGGGTCATTTGTTGAGACGTGGATGGATCTAGAGTCTGTCATACAGAGTGAAGTAAGTCAGAAAGAGAAAAACAAATATCGTATATTAACGCATACATGTGGAACCTAGAAAAATGGTACAGATGAACCGGTTTGCAGGGCAGAAGTTGAGACACAGATGTAGAGAACAAACGTATGGACATCAAGTGGGGAAAGCCGTCGTGGTGGGGAGGGGGGTGTGATGAATTGGGCGATTGGGATTGACATGTATACACTGTTGTGTATAAAATGGATGACTAATAAGAACCTGCTGTATAAAAAAATAAAATAAAATCCAAAAAAAAAAAAAGAGATCCCCTCCCCATTCATAATGCTAAACACAGAACCAGGGAAGGGAGGAAAGGTCACATCTAGGCAATTGTGTGACAGTGAGACCCTTTTGGTTTCCAGTGTCCAGTGGCCAGTTTCAGCCAGTGGTGTTGAACTAACCTAGGTCTTCTAAGCAAGCTCTTTGCTCTTTTTGCTCCTCACCTATGTATGAGACCCACAGTTTGGTCATCTGACCACCAATGAAACTTAGGTTCTTTAGTTACATAAATACTAAGTAATTATCTATTATTCATATTACTAAATATAATGATTATCAATTGCTTAAATGTACTTGTCAAAAGAGTGGCTATTCTTGGACTTCCCTGGTGGTGCAGTGGTTGGGAGTCCGCCTGCCGATGCAGGGGACACGGGTTCATGCCCCGGTCCGGGAAGATCCCGCATGCTGTGGAACAGCTGGGCCCGTGCGCCATGGCCGCTGAGCCTGCGCATCCGGAGCCTGTGCTCCACATCGGGAGAGGCCACAACAGTGAGAGGCCCGCATACCGCACCTGCTTCAGCCCTGTAGGTTCTGCAGCTCTGGATAACTATGACAAAGCTGCCTCAACCTGTGGGGTTTTTCCACTTGAAGCTTCTGAACCTGGCATAGTAGGTAGAATTCGCCACCTTTCTCATGTGGCAATGTGACCTAAAAAGACTCAATGGCAGATAGTTTGGGTACATATGCCTAAAGTCTTTAGAAAAACATATTACATAACATTAAAATAAGGTTCATCTGATTTCTAGTTAGTAATGGGACCAGAGAAAGATGTTTATGTTACATAAGCAGCTGAATGCTTAGGTAGAGTTAATTTTAAAGGGGCCGGTGCTTATTCAATCAGTTGCAACTCATTTCATGTATGGCTTACCTTGAAAATAGGGATATACCTAAAACGCTATATCATTTTGGAAAGAAAATGACCAATACAAAAACTTCTATTAGTAAGATGAATTATATTGATTGATATTTAATATCATGTTCATGGGATGAGTACCTTTTTTCATGGTGTGTTACCTTCTTTATACATTGCTGGATTCAATTGCTAGTATTTTGTTAGGTATCTTTGTATCTACACTCATGTGTGCCATTGGTCTGTGATTATTTTCTAGCAATGACAATATCAGGTTTGGAATTAGAGTTATTCTGGCCTCACAAAATGAGTTGGGAAGTAATCCTCTATTTTCTGAAAGTTTGTGTAGATCAGGTAATATTTCTTAGCTCATATTTGATAAAATTCACCAGTTTGGCATCTGAGCCTGTGCATATCTTTATAAAAAGATTTTTTATCTATGAATTCAATTTCTTGGATAAATATAACACTATTCAGATTTTATAATTCTTGTCTTTGTTTTGGTATGATGTGCTTATCAGTAAATTTGTTCATTTGTACATACTGTTCAAACCATTGACATTAAGGTCTTCATAATATCTGTATGGTCTGTAATGATGTCCCCACTATCATTCCTGATATCGTATCCTCTCTCCCTTTCTTGATTAGTCTAGCTAAGGACTTAACAGTTTTGTTAATCTCTTCAAAAGAACCAATTTTTTATTTAGATTTTTTTGGTTGTCTATTTTCCATTTCATTGATTTCTACTTTTATCTCTACTATTTACTTTCTTCTGCTTACTCTGAGTTTCATTGCTCTGTCTTATCTAGTTTCTTTAAATGGAAGCTTTAGTCATTGATTTAAACTTTTCTTCTTTTCTAATATAGGCATTTAAACCTAAAATTTTCCTCTAATGACCAATTTAGCTGCATCCTACGTCTTTTGGTATGTTTTGTTGTCATGATCACTCAGTTCAAAATATTTTCTAATTTTTTCTGTAATGTCTTTCATTGACTGATAAGTTGTTTAGAAGGTGTGCAACTTAATTTCTTCTCTTATGTTCAATTTGTGTTAATCTACCCAGTGAACTTTTAACTACATATATTGTCTTTTATGATTCTAGGATTTCCATTTTGCAGTTTCTAATTCTCTTCTGAAATTCTCTATCATATCACCCATTATAACAATATATCTTACTTTACACTTGTTAACAAACTCATCACAGTTACTTAAAAGTTCTTGTCTACTAACCCCTACACCTGGACTCTTTGTCAGTCTCTTGATTTTTCTCTGGACCCTGTGTCTTATAATCTGTTTTATTCTCATGTCTTGTAGTTTTTGGTTGCATACTGGACTTTATGGATGATGTGCTTTAAGTATCCTGTATGTTCTGTTATCTTCCTCTGAAGAGTGTTGGGTTTCACTCTAGCAGGTGGTTGAACTATGCAGGTCACTTTGAAATTTGAAATTGTGTTTTTAGGTTTTACTTATTTTAAATTATATACACTCAGAAAGTTTTTCAGGGATGTTATGGTCTGAATGTTTCCCCTCCCAAGTTCATATGTTGAAATCTTAACCCCCAAAGTGATGGCATTAGGAAGTGGGGCCTTTGGGAGGTCTTGAGGTCATGAGAGTGGAGCCTTCATGATGAGATTAGTGTCTTTTCAAAAGAAACCCCAGAGAGCTCCCCCCATGTGGGCACACAGCCACCAGGCACAGGCTGTGAACCAGAAAGAGGACCCTCACTAGGACACAACAGTGTTGGTGTCATGATGCTGGACTTTCCAGCCACCAAAACTGTAAAAAATAAATTTCTGCTTTTTGTAAGCTCCCCAGTCTGTGGTGTTTTGTTATAGCATCCCAAAAGGACTAACACAAAGGAAAATGTATAAAAACATGCAGGCTGTACCTATTTTACTTCTCTTTTTAGTAAAAGTATATTTTAACAGTGGCCTAAAGACAATAACTTGCTTTCATAATGGTAACATTTTAAGCAAGCATAAGGAACGGTTGCTCAATGGGAAACAGATTATTTTGAGATTCTTCAAATTCCTAAGCTATTTTACTGAAACAAAACTCTAATTGTTGTGTTCTTATGATAGAAACTGACCTAGGAATTACAAAGCCTATACATAAAATTGCTTTCAGTGTATTGTATTAAAAACAAAATAGCTTCAGAGTAGTTTAAAATGAATCAGAGGATTCCCAGTTTATCTCCCCATGGACTGTCTTACATTCTCAAGGAAAGTTTTCATATAAGTTCTGAGGAGCACTATTTTCTTAAAATAACAGAACTTCACACCTATTGAGAATTTATTGTGTTCCAGGTATCATTCTAACTATTCATAATATTAACTCACCTCACCTTCAAAACAAGCTTATGAAGCATGTAACCTTATATACTTTGTCTGTAACTTTGCATACTTAATGGAACTTTACAAATAAGGAATGTACCACAGAGCACTTAAATAATTATTCCATTAAGAAGCTAGCAAATGGCAGAGCCTTGAGCCCATGTCATCTGGCTCCAGAACCTAAGTTCTTGAACCACTATAAATACTGTCTTTTATTTCAGTAAGAAGTGTCTCCTCTTCATAAAATCTGGAAAATATTTGGTCTAATAAATATACTACTTTTTTAAACTGTGGTACTTCTCAGAAAGTTGTTAGAGCTTCTTACACATGTTAATATATTTATGGGTCCAGTAGGTGAACTGGTTAAAAACAAACAAAAAAAACCCTCATTTGTAGCTCTTGCTGAGTAGTACACAAAGACTGAGTTCAAGCTACTGATGGTTTAATGGCTGGCTCACAGGGTTTCTGAATATTTACCAGCCAGCTTCCTGGGATGAGCCATCATATCACTTATGACTTTCCTAGAAGAAGATATTGATACAATAAATATGTCTGTCTCTCTCTGTCTCCTTCCCTCCCTCCATCCCTGCTCACCCATCCTCTCTCAGTATTTCTCTTGACAAATTCAGAATACTTTAGAAAAATCTTTTCTAAAGCAAATTCTGACTTTCTAAATAGAACACTAAGCAATAGTGAAATACTTACATGTTTGGACCCTAAAAATCTACTTTAAGAAACTTATGAGCAACAGCAATAACAAAGTTAGAACTGATGAAACAAGAGACCATAGTTTAATCAGTTAAAAATCAAAAATGATCATTTTAAAATCCCATCAGATTGAGGCAAAAGGATTTAAAGAAAATACTTTATTTAGTAATAAAAATGCTATAATTGCCCCATATATTGAATAGAGATTCAGTGGGTGAATTCCTCTGTGTTCCTTGACAGTAATCTCCAGGAGATAATAAATTATTGCCTGCTTTTGTAAATTATGCAGTAAAACCTCCAAGGAGATATTCATTTATTGTTGTTTTACCCAGTGTGACTAATGGAATCATTCCTCAACTAGATTCCAGGGACAAAAGAAATGATTAATATTTCTCATTGTTTTAGATTATTTTATTTAAAGAAATAAGAGAAATCCTCTTTCCCATATTAAGGTACTAAAACTCATTTTTATTGTTCAGCTTAGTGTCATTTTAGAAAACAGCATCAAAATCATCACTCAAATTAAATGGGACCCTATGGAATGAGCAGTCTCCTCAGAGCCAGGGATCTCCTGTATCACTGTGACCACTTTTTTATTTAAAATTTTTCAGTGATCCTTCTTCTTTGGCCCCCATATTTATTTCAGAGAAGATACAACTTTAAAATTTTAAATTACTGTAATCTCATTAAATAAATACAGGTGTGTTGTTTAAATGTAATGCACTTAGAAAGCTATATCTGATTCGGATGAAGGATCCTGCAAGGGGATTATATTCACACCAAAAGCATCCAGACAATGATACGGTACTTTTTTAATGAGCATTATTCAATCTGCTCATTGTTCCTTACATTCTGTTAAAACTGGTTGTGGCAATATCAACTCTTCAAATTCTTCTTTTCTATTAAAGTGCATTTTATAGTGATGAAAAGCCATTGCCTTACAACACTATTTCCAAAGTGTATTCCTAATGATGAGAAATATTAACAGATTTTTTTTTAAACCCAAAAACTTGAATAACAAATGGTTTCATTGTTCTTTCCCAAATTGTATCTGCTTTTGGAGGGAATACTCAGTAACAGCTTGACGAAATCTTTCACCAAACACAGTTTGGGAATTTTAGGGCTTTAATATAATTGTTTTTTCTATATGAATTAAAGAAAAACAAAATTATTTTAAAATATATATTTCAGAAATTACATCTAACAAAAACTATAAAGCACTAACAATGAATACAAAAGTGCATTTGTTTAAAAATGTACTACATAGAAAAGACTTACACTGTTCCAGTGACTGTGCAAGACCTCCCCTCTGTTTATGATCTATTACAATTGTTAATGAAATTTTAACAAAATGAGTGAAGTCAACATCAGTGTTTTGGAAAAGCATATTAAAGTGCATATGACATGAGAATTATGGCCCACAATCTGTTTAAACACCTCATTGGATTATTTTAGATACACTAGGTGGGAAGGAAATTGACATTTATCAAGTACCTACTATATGCCCAGAACTATTATAGGTACTTAACATTATTCTTATTAAAATCAAGAAGCCCAAGCACTTATTGGGTTCAGTCACTGTTCAGTCATTGTTCAGACATTCTTTGAACCTCAAAGCAGATGATGGTGTGACCATTGTGCACCCCTCCCAAAAGTTTATCATGTCAGAGGAGACATATTGTAATGCACACACATTAAAAATAAGTGCCATGAGCCCACTCTCACCACTATTATTCAGTTTTGGAAGTTTTAGCCAGGACAATCAGAGAAGAAAAAGAAATAAAAGGAGTCCAAATCAGAAAAGAAGAAGTAAAACTGTCACTGTTTGCAGATGACATGATACTATACATAGAGAATCCTAAAGATGGTACCAGAAAACTACTAGAGCTAATCAATGAATTTGGTAAAGTAGCAGGATACAAAATTAATGCACAGAAATCTCTTGCATTCCTACACACTAATGATGAAAATTCTGAAAGAGAAAGTAAGGAAACACTCCCATTTACCACTGCAACAAAAAGAATAAAATACCTTGGAATAAACCTACCTAGCGAGACAAAAAACCTGTATGCAGAAAACTCTAAGACACTGATGAAAGAAATTAAAGATGATACCAACAGATGGAGAGATATACTGTGTACTTGGATTGGAAGAATCAACATTGTGAAAATGACTATACTACCCAAAGCAATCTACAGATCAATGCAATCCGTATCAAACTACCAATGACATTTTTCACAGAACTAAAACAAAAAATTTCACAATTTGTATGGAAACACAAAAGACTCTGAATTGCCAAAACAATCTTTTTTTTTTGAGGTACACAGGCCTCTCACTGTTGTGGCCTCTCCTGTTGTGGAGCACAGGCTCCGGACACGCAGGCTCAGCAGCCACGGCTCACGGGCCTAGCCACTCCACGGCATGTGGGATCTTCCCAGACTGGGGCACAAACCCGTCCCCTGCATCGGCAGGCGGGCTCTCAACCACTGTGCCACCAGGGAAGCCCGCCAAAACAATCTTAAGAAAGAAATATGGAGCTGGAGGAATCAGGCTCCCTAACTTCAGACTATACTACAAAGCTACAGTAATCAAGACAGTATGGTACCTGCACAAAAACAGAAATACAGATCAATGGAACAGGATAGAAAGCCCAGAGATAAACCCATGCACATATGGTCACCTTATCTTTGATAAAGGAAGCAAGAATATACAATGGAGAGAAGACAGCCTCTTCAATAAGTGGTGCTGGGAAAACTGGACAGCTACATGTAAAAGAATGAAATTAGAACACTCCCTAACACTACACAAAAATAAACTCAAAATGGATTAAAGACCTAAAAGTAAGGCCAGACACTAGAAAACTCTTAAGGAAAACATAGGCAGAACACTCTATGACATAAATCACAGCAAGATCCTTTTTGACCCACCTCCTAGAGTAATGGAAAAAAAAACCCAAAAAACAAATGGGACCTAATGAAACTTAAAAGATTTTGCACAGCAAAGGAAACCATAAACAAGATGAAAAGACAACCCTCAGAATGGGAGAAAATATTTGCAAATGAAGCAACTGACAAAGGATTCATCTCCAAAATTTACAAGCAGCTCATGCAGCTCAATATTAAAAGAACAACCCAATCCAAACCTGGGCAGAAGACCTAAATAGACATTTCTCCAAAGAAGATATACAGATTGCCAACAAACACATGCAAAGATGCTCAACATCACCAATCATTAGAGAAATGCAAATCAAAACTACAATGAGGTATCACCTCACACCAGGCAGAATGGCCATCATCAAAAAATCTACAAACAGTAAATGCTGGAGAGGGTGTGGAGAAAAGGGAGCCCTCTTGCACTATTGGTGGGAATGTAAATTGATACAGCCACTATGGAGAATAGGATGGAGCTTCCTTAAAAAACTAAAAATAGAACTACCATAGGACCCAGCAATCCCACTACTGGGCATATACCCCGAGAAAACCATAATTCAAAGAGTCATGTACCACAATGTTCATTGCAGCACTACTTACAATAGCCAGGACTTGGAAGCAACCTAAGTGTCCATCAACAGATGAATGGATAAAGAAGATTTGGCACATATATACAATGGAATATTACTCAGCCATAAAAAGAAATGAAATTGAGTTATTTGTAGTGAGTTGGATGGACCTAGAGTCTGTCATACAGAGTGAAGTAAATCAGAAAGAGAAAAACAAATACTATGTGCTAACACATATATATGGAATCTAAAAAAAAAAAAAACTGGTTCTAATGAACCTAAGGGCAGGACAGGAATAAAGACACAGACGTAGTGAATGGCCTTGAGGACACGGGGAGGGGGAAGGGTAAGCTGGGATGAAGTAAGAGAGTAGCATTGACATATATACACTACCAAATGTAAAATAGATAGCTAGTGGGAAGCAGCTGCATGGCACAGGGAGATCAGCTCGGTGCTTTGTGACCACCTAGAGGGGTGGGATAAGGAGGGCTGGAGAGAGACACAAGAGGGAAGGGATATGGGGATATACCTATACGTATAGCTGATTCACTTTGTTATACAGCAGCAAATAGTACAACAATGTAAAGCAATTATACTCCAATAAAGATGTTAAAAAAAACCAAAAAAGTTCCATGAAAAGTACAAAATGCTAAGGAGCTAAGAGGAGGAATAAATTATTTAAGATCAGCGTGTATTATGGGTGATAGGTTTAAGGAAAGGAAAAATAAGATTATGGAGAAAGTCAATTTTGAGTGGGACCTTGAAAGACAAATTCAATTTGGACAATTAAAACTGAGGGATAAATAGATTCTAGAGCAAGGAAATAATAGCAGCCAATGTAAGCACAAAGACAAAATGTGTTTTAAAATTATCATACTGACAAGTTTCAAACCAGCATATTGCCTCAAAAAAATTAAAAATAGTATTATCATATTATCCAGCAATTCAACTACTGGGTATATACCCAAAATAATTGAAAGCAGGGTCTCCAAGAGAGATGTATACATCCATGTCCATGTAACGCCATTCATAATAGCTGAAACAATGGAACCAACTCAAATGTCCATTGACAGATGAATGGATAAACTAAGTATGGTATATACACACAATGGGGTATTATTCAGCCTTTAAAAAGGAAGGAAATATGCTACAGCGTGGATGAAGCTTGAGGTCAGAAATACAAAAAATCATGAGACTATTATGAACAGTTATATGCCAACAAATTGGACAACCTAGGAGAAATGGATAAATTCCTAGAAACATACAACCTATCAATACTGAATCATGATGGAATAAAAATTCTGAGCAGACTGATTACTAACAAGGAGATTGAATCACTAATCAAAAGCCTACAAACAAAAGTCCAGGACCAGACAGCTTCACTGGTGAGTTCCCCCCAACATTCAAATAATTAGTACCAATCGTTTTCAAACTTTGGAGAAGGGAGACCTCTGGGAAGAGGGGGAACTCTTCCAAACACATTTGACAAAGCCAGCATATCAAAAGCAGACAAGGATCACAAATACACACACACACACACACACACACAAAAACTAATAAAATATGTATAAATTATAAAAAACCTTTATATAAAAAACTGTTATATACATTTTTGGTAACATGGATTATAGTAATATAAAAATATATATGGCAATAGCAATATATATTACCCAAAAATAACCTCTGGGTAGACTTCTCTGATGTTAGTTAGGAGTGTCCATTGTTTCTGTAATATATTTTTTTATTCTGAATAAAATAGGACAGTTATTAAGCATTTTTAAGCTGGGTGATAGGCACAGATTTTTTTAAAGTATTATTTTCTAATAATATTTTGTTTGAAATACTGCATAATGCAAATATAAAAATAGCATAATTTTAAATTATAAAATAAATTAACTGCCATTGCTCAAGGAATTAATGATATCATTATATTCATAAAATTTTAATTATAATATTCATAATTATAGTTTTCATAATTATAGATTAAATTATAGAGTACTAGAGATGGAAGGAGACTCATATGTTACTTAGCCTAGTTTGAAATTTTTAGATATTGGAACTAAGTCCCAGAAAGTTACATGGACATACCCAAAGTCCAGTGGTCTACTTAAAAAGACACATGTTATTTTAATCTGAACATTTGATTGTTTCGAGAAAAAACACATAATCTTTTGATGATATTACTGATGGTTTCTCTGTTCAATGATTCTATCTTAGGAGGTCATAAACAAGGTGAAGAGTTTGGTTTTGATTCCACCACACCAATGGATAATCATTTAATATAACAATTTCATAACTCATCATCATTTAATTCCGGGTATTATTTCTTGCTCCTTACTCTCCCTCAAACAATAAAAAATAATAATGCATGAAAGTAAACTTCACCTTCCACAAATATTGTGAAGGTAAATATAATTAGTCATATGTATGTAGCAATTATTTCAGGAAGGCAGCTTGGTTTTGTGGAAAGAAAACTAAACTAGGAGAAAAGGAGACTTTCATTTGATTCTTAAATTTTTCATAAACTATTTGTGGTGATTGGTCACATCTGTTTTCTTTCTATAAAGTATCTGTAAAGTTTTTTTCTTTTGACTTGCTGAAATTTGTAAAAAATATACTTTGGATAGCATGTTGGGGGAATTTTTAAATCCCTTTCCAAAGCAAAATATACAAAAATGGTTTGTAGCATGGAAAGAATTAGAATCTCTAATTTTTAAGCTTTTGTTCGTTTTAGCTCCAAATATCACCCCTGTGCAGGCATTGATTTTATGTTTATTTCTCTCATTTTATAAGTTACAATTTTACAGTAATATAGTAAGCACTGTTGAAATAAGGACAATAAGTGATGAACTGGAAAATAAAGGATTCAGACATTCAATATTACTATGACTCTTTCAATTATACAGTTCCTTGTAAATGAGTCACTAATAGTAATTTAGTAAGAGATCTTGATACTTCTGTATCTTTGAAAAACTGAACTCAAAGAAGAGGTTGGCACTTATTAAGAAGTTGCCTTTCAACTTTTCTCAGCCACATTTCATTGAGAATTTCTTGTGTATATCATACAGCACGGAAGTAAACACTTCAAAATGAGGGTGTGAGAATCTGCACTACCATGGACTGGGGATAGGATTTTGTCTGAGATGTTCACAAAATAAGAGGAAAAAATATGTCCACGGATTGTTAGGTAAGTCCTAAAATATAATTATTTCTAAGAATTACAGGAAGCTAATTCTTACCTGGAGAAATGGTGACTGAATCTGCTTCCCATGAACTTTAACAAAAAAATCTGTTTGGAAGATAACAAAACAAACTATACTTTATGTGAGGGAAAAAAAATAGACAATCACATGCAAAGTTTATTCACTGCTAAGCACTTAACATACTTTGGTTTAATTCTCAGAACAATCTGGTAAGGTAAGTAAATATTATTCCCATTTTACAGATTAGGAACTTAGGCTCAGAGAGTTTCAATATATTTGTAAAGTTCAGTATCTTATCTAAAGGTAAGAGTAAGTAAGTGGCAGAACCCAAATTAATACCGAGATATATAACTAAATCTTAAGTACTTCTTTCCTCATGTCACATTTTCTTTTTCCAAAGCAAAGTGGCTTTGTTATGAATACCCATAAATGTATACTCTATAATTGTGGTCATGTATTGAAAGTGTTAACTCATGTGGAATTAAAAAGTTTTTAAGAGGTAAAATTTATTTTTACATGTATTTTGTTTGCACTTGTGATATTTCTAAAACTTCCCCTAGATTTAGAACGTGTACCTACCTGGCTCATATGGTAAGCCACAATAGAATACTGGTAAGTAAAGTTTTTATTAGGCTTCTGTCAAGTGTCCTGGAGGGAAAAAATATTCTTTGTGATACCACTACCCCATCCTCAGACATTTTTGTCTTCTTACTGGGCATTTTCTGGACAGATTTTATAGTAGCCATTACTTGAGCTATTGACATTCAAAAAAGAAAAAGGTTTTAATCCAAATATTTCAGGCAAATGAGTTTTATAATAAATTGATTTTGTAATAAAGTTAACTGATTTTTGTAACTAATTATGTGATTAGCTGTCTGCAGAAATTAAACTTAAAAATTGAAACATCCAGTTACTGAAAAATTAGTATGTTTAAATATACTATAAAAACAAATTTAATACGTTTTTTTAAATGTCTGAATCTCAGTGAACTCAAAACTTCTGACATTATTTTTTCTTGACCCTAAACTTTATTACTTAGTTAATTGTCTGTATTTCCACTTTATGTCTGGTCCTTCCCACCTTGACTATGGCATAAGGCTCAGTAAATCTTTATGAATGCCTACTTATTTTATTTGTATGCTGGAGAAGCCACGCTACATTAAAATACACCAGAACAGGAAAGAGAAGATCTCTTTGCAACTTTACTAAAATGGGGAAATACATTGGAAACTAATTAAGCTTTATTAAAGCAAGGGCTTTATCTCATCCCATAGCATCTAAGGTAGTCCTTGGTACAAATTAAGGGATTAGTAGCTCGTCTGTATTATGCAGTTCTGAAAAGTCTGTAAATTATGCATTATGGAGGTCTATGTGCTCCTGGTTTAAAAGATTCTACTGTATCTAATCTTGTAGAAGTAATATTTTTCTTTGGAACATTCTCTGGTTAATGGACTTCAACAACTTTCTACTCCTACTCCAAAAAAAATAAGTTATAAATGAATAACATTATTAAATTATTCTTTAGTTTCCATTACCAGAGAGCATTCAAAGCAATATGTGGAAACATAAGAAGAAAAGACAGTATCTAAGTTAGTAACAATTTAAGCCATGTAGCATTTTTAAGACAAAAATGTAAAAAATCTTGATATACATTTATATACATTCATGTTATATATATATTTATATATATACATATATGTGCATGCATTTAATAATATATCCAGTAAAGTTATGAATATTTTATTTTTTGTATTTGTTTTTTTTATAAACTCATGATTTGTGTACTTCTTAAAAATATTTATTTATCTATTTATTTGGTTGCGCTGAGTCTTAGTTGCGGCAGGTGACTCCTTAGTTGTGACACGTGAACTCTTAGTTGTGGCATGCATGTGGAATCTAGTTCCCTGACCAAGGATCAAAACTGGGCCCCCTGCATTGGGAGCACGGCGCCTCATCCACTGCGCCAGCAGGGAAGTCCCTTCTTTTTTATTTTAATACACTATTTTTGAGGGAAAAACCCCCAAAATTTAATGATGAAAAAAATCCAAGCAAAACTACACGATATTTCATTTCAGGCTGTTTCTTATATCTTAACTATTTGCAGGAGGTGCTATGTGGGAAAGAACTGTGTGCAGTTTGTGATTGAGTACTTAATATCCAATTACCAGACTTCCTAAAATGTTTGCATTTTTATCTGTTTCTTGCATCTCATTTTTTTCTTAAATCTCTCTCTCACTCTCTTCATGTGTGTAAATAACATAAATAGATATATAAGTATCACATCACCTACAGACCTGTTCATTCACCACTTGGGTAAATAAATAAGGAAAGCACTTATTTTTGTTGTATTACATATACACCTAAACCATGTAAAATTGTACTTCTTCCAAGTTAAAATGGTCAAATATTGACTAGTTCATGCGGTTCAACTAACATATCACAAATTTCTTTCCACTGGTGTTCTATGATATTAAAACATTTCCTCAGGCTTCCCTGGTGGCGCAGTGGTTGAGAGTCCGCCTGCCGATGCAGGGGACATGGATTCGTGCCCTGGTCCGGGAAGATCCCACATGCCGCAGAGCGGCTAGGCCCGTGAGCCATGGCCACCGAGCCTGCGCGTTCGGAGCCTGTGCTCCGCAACAGGAGAGGCCACAACAGTGAGAGGCCCGCGTACCGCAAAAAAAACAAAAAACATTTCCTCTTTTTATGGTTAATGAAACTATATTCAGTATATGCAGAACTGTTCAGAATTCTAAAGCTGATTAGTGGTCTATTTTCTGGTTTGGTTAACTCAATCAATTAAGACACTATACTACTGAGCCATTTAATTTCTCAAAAAAAATCTGCAAAAGTAGGTTATTAATTACAAAGAAGAGTGAGTAAAGAGGTATGGATTTTTCCTTGTTCATCCAAGGTTAATTTCTCTTATAACAATCTCTTCCTCTCTCACTTTCCTTAGTATCCCAAAACATACACATTCACCTCTCTCCATTTAATGCAAATCTCAGTCCTCTACCCATTCTTTACTGATTATTAATGAAGTGATTGTTCAGAAAAAAATTTAATGGTCCATAAGGTTGCATATTTTTTGCGATTTTTTTTTTCAAAACCAAGTTTAAAAATTTGCATGAAGGTATTTTTATAAGGATAAATGAAATTCTTAAGACATTTTCATTGTGGCATTTGTTATCTGTCTTTCATCGCTCAAAATATTTTCTACAAATTATGCACCCTGATTATGTTTATGCAAATATCCCCAAATATGATGCCAGTCAGTCTCCTATTATGGTCATATGCACAGTACTCCATAATTCTCTTTTGCTCTAACAGTCACATTTGTAAATAAATACTTACTTATAAAATTATTTTGAATTACATACTGAGAGAAAATATGTATGCATTAATGTACTTATTTATTAATTATTAATTATTTATTGCAATAGATACAGAAACTGTCACAGTGCCAGACACATAATAGGTGTTTATATTTTCTGACTAAATGTCTGAATGATTGAAATAGTACAGTATAAATAAAAATGCAAAAGTTGCATGATTTTGAAACTAGATCATGAAAATGTCAACTTTCTTGAGCAGGTGAAATTCAGAAAAATAGATACACAAATTGGTTAGTAATCCTATGAGAAAAGGTTAAACCTAACTAATGATTAAAGAATTACAAATTAAAGCAACAAAATAGGGCTTCCCTGGTGGCGCAGTGGTTGGGAGTCCGCCTGCTGATGCAGGGGACATGGGTTCGTGCCCCGGTCCGGAAAGATCCCACATGCCGCGGAGCGGCTGGGCCCCTGAGCCATGGCCGCTGAGCCTGCGCGTCCGGAGCCTGTGCTCCGCAACGGGAGAGGCCACAACAGTGAGAGGCCCGCGTACCACAAAAAAAAAAAAAAAAAAAAAAGCAACAAAATGCCATTTTTACTTACCAGATTGCCAAAGTTTAAAATGGTTGATAATATTTATTGCTGGTAAGGATATGGTGAAATGTTTATGCTTGTACGCCTTTGTTGGCAACATAAATTAGTGCAAATTTTAAGAGAAATTTGCCTTATCTTTAATATTTAAAGTTTCTATCCAATGATTCAGCAATTATACGTCTAGGCATTTATCCTAAAAATCTATTCATTCGAGTGAGAGGTGATGCCTATTCCAGTTTATATATTGTAGCACTTCATAAAATGAAGAGAAAAAGCTCGAAACAACAAAAATTTACCATTTTTCTATTTTTAAAGAAAAACTCACAAATATTCATCCTAAATGAAAGTCGATTTCTCTTATGCTTATTGAAATGAGAGGACTTGGGAATGAGAAGAACATTTTTTCCTTAAATATCCTGTGTATACATACTCTTTGTCAGATGGGCTATAGCTTTTTATTACTGTACATAATTTTATTATTCTTTTTTGAATTTTTTTCAGATCATAAAATTTATTCTTTTTCCAGAAATTGTGTAAAATAGGAAAACTGTAATAAGTTTTCCATTCACTTTAAAATATTTTTTGGCAGGTATCAGTCTCTATTTTGAATGTAAATTTCATAGTTATAATTAATAATCCTAGAAGGAGATGTGCAAATCAATACAACCTCCTCTCTCACCCAGGTAAAAGTTTAAGGAAAACACAAATGAATCATACATTTCTGTATAATCTGTGCTTTGGTCAGAAGGTTGCCATGACTCATTTATGACTTTCCATAGTTTTAAAACCAGTGTTTTTAACCATAGAAAATCTACTTCATGGTCCTATTATGATGACAGTTGAGTCAATAATAGACTCTTTAGTTCATGCATGGATGTTTTTGTAGAAATAAACCCAGTACAACTGTCCTTTGCTATAACTCTACAAAGCAGCATCCTAAACAAAGGAAAAGAGAGTATAAAACCGAGTGCTCTTGTGTGTACTATGTTGGGTGCTATATCCTGGGCTGGGCGCCACAGACACCACCTCATTTGATTTTCACAGCTCCCTGTGGGATCAACTACAGCTCAAGGGTCAAGTAGCTGCTAAGAGTGCAAAGGACTAGAATTTGAACCCAGATCCATATGATTTCAAATATCACCTACATGAACAAATTACCATATAATCCTGACTTAATTCAGTTCAGTATCTATTCATTTTTTAGCCAGTCCCACAGTTTTCAGGATCAGATCCTTGGGACAGTATTTTGTGAAATAAATACTTTGGTACTTAGTTATAAGTAGTAAGCTGTGGCTTTGAGAAACAGTATCTATGCGTGATTCTAGAGTATCGTTTTAACAAATGGTCTTATCGTTGTCCTATTTAAGATTGAAGGAAACAGAGATAAAGTCAGTCCTCTGGATTTTCAACACCTATAATAATCATCATCACCTAAATAAGTGGGTATTATCTCTGGGTATCCTTTCAAAATCATTCTTCTCTAGGAGGATTGTGTTAAATGAATTGACTTTTACTTGACAATAAAGAGAGGTAAACTTGCTTCAACAGTTCAAAATATGTCAGGAGCTTAGTTCCTTAAAAAATTTTATTTGCCTTTTTTCTTTGAGGTTCCTTTTGGGCTAGACACTTTATTTTGGCTCCCATTTCATTTCAGTCTGTGTAGAAAGAACAGTAATATTTAAAACAAAGGCATGTTACAGAAATTGAGATAATACAGCTTTCTACTACCATGTATCTTTATGTCTCTTTAAAAGCAATAAGAGGCTCATAAACATTGGCAATAACTGAGGATGAAATCCCATCTCTTAGCCATATATCACATTTCTTATGTCAGAGCACTTATTTAAAAACCTTGTTATTGTTTTCTTAAAATTATTTAACCCAGAAGCTCTGACTCAAGAAAAACATGTCCCTAATGTAAATAATGATACATTGTAACTACATAGGGGAAAGCTTAAACTGCCAGGAGTTGCTCTATCATCTTAGTTAATTTTCTTTATGTCCCCTGTTTTGTTGAATTTTCTTTATGTCCCCTGTTTTGTTGTCTCTCACAACCGACTGTATTTGAGGAAGAGAGGAAATAGGGTGTGGTTATTTATGCAGTTCCTCTGGTTAATAAACGCCTAAAGTAGGTACCTGCTACCCTTAGTACTCCAAACACCATAGATTCTAGACTTATTGTTTGGAAAGCAGAATGTAAAGAATTTTAGCATAAAAATTGAAATGAATTGCCACTCTAGGCTTTGAGCAGATTGAGTTCTTCAAATACATGCTCTAGTTATATATTGAGAGGTTTAATTAAACCCATCTTGTTTTCTGGACCTCATGTACTGAGAACTTTAATTTGAAGGCTTGCATACTTTGTTTTTGATGCCACTTAGGGCCCAAAATTATCGTATTGAGATTTCTCTCAAATACTGATTCACCTACAATGATGAGAAAACAAATATATTATTAGATTACCTAGACACTTGTATTTACCAATCACGTCTTATTACATCTTTACTGATAACTGTCCACAGATGTAAATTTTCACAAATAAAAAGGCAGTGTAGTGAAGGCAGGTGTCACACAACACAATCTTGAACTCTTTCTGAGAGGCATTTTGTTGAATTACTAAATTGGTAAACTTAACAGCTAAGTTCTCTCACAAGGCTCCAGGGAGGAACTAGTAAAACACACCATGCCTCCCCCAAAACAGAGATGTAGAAATTCCTAAATTTAGGAAAATATAAAGTGCTCATATCAAACAAGATTCTTAAGAAAGCCCATCTGAATTATTGTGAATTTAAATCAAATAGGAAGTCCCTGAAATTCAAGTTTGCATTTTTTTCTTAAACAGAGCAAATGATTTTAACTTGAATAAAATGAAAAAGCTGTGTCTCTCATATTTGCCAGTCCTTCATTCGTCTTCCGATGCTTTCTCCTACCTCCTAAATTCTGATATTTTTCAGGTGTAAGTCCATGGCTCTCCTCTTTGTATGTGCCCCTTTGGAATGCTCTATCTTCTGTGTTCCTAGTCAGCTAGCATCTCTGAAAACAGCATTCCAGTTCATAATCTTTGCTCTTCTTGGGATCCCCATTCTAAATGTTTACTGTATATGGATCAAACTGAGCTCATGACCTGCTCTCCAAATTCTGCCACTAATTTTACTTGTTAAAAATACTTATAATAAGTATTACTCACGAAGCAGCTACTGTTGTAAGCACTTTACATGCGTTTGCTCATTCAATTCTTACTACAAACAGTAAAGGATACATTATGGTTCTTGATATACAGAAATGGAAACAGAAACTTAAGGAAGGTGAAGGTTAAGCTGCTCCAAACTGACATAGCTATTGAGAGGCAGAGCTGGGACTTCAACCTAGGTGGTTCTTCCTTGAAAGCCCATGAGCTTGGCCACTAGGCTGTTGGAAATCACCTTTCTCATCCTGCTTTGAACCCTCAGGCATATTTTGATGTTTCCTTTTATCCATGCAATTATTTAACTTGCTAGTCTAGACATAAACTAAACATACAAATTTTGATCCCCATGAGAATACTACTATGGTGTATCATATATATGAGTTGTATTTTATTTATATAAATGTCCATATCACCTTGTATAGTCCTGAGAATTAGGTGAAAATCAAATGTGCTTGTTGAGTAAATAAAGGTCATTTTAATTCTATCTCAAAATTTATTTCCTACATTCTCTGCATCTTCCACAGTTCAGACCTTTCAACCCCTTGACCTTGATTTTTCCCAGTCTTCAACATTCTGCTAGTTTCAAACACCCCCCAGCTCTAGTTGGTCACAATACATTACTCCTTGAGCAAACTTTCAAAATGCAAAGTTCTGAAGCCCTTCCAAAACCCCACTGCCTGTGGAATAAAAATCTTTAGCTTAGCATTTATGACCTCTAAGAATAACATTATTTCATTTTCCTAAATCCCAGGCAAACTAGGACACAAAATTGTGGCTTTTACATTCAGGATCCATTCCTGTGCTTTGCCCCATACCTGTGAATGAGAGCATTGCTTTCTCTGTGTGATAAAATTTGACTGAACCATCTGAGCTTGGCTTTTCCAAAAGAATAGCTGACTTATCCAAGAGGAAGGAATGAATGTACAAGTGTACCTCTCCCAAATATTTGTCGGTTTACCCTTAGTGATTTTAGTATGCCTTAAATTTTAAATATATGCTAAATATTTTAAATATATATATTTATCCAGTTCTTCTTAGTAGACTAAGCCCTTTGGAATCATGGTCAGTTTCTGTTTCATCTTTGCATGTTCCACAAAGTTTTGATGATATTACTTACAATAAACATTGGTTGAATGAATAAATGAATGAATGGATGGATGCATGAAGAAATGATGGGTGGATGGAATTGAATGGATGAATTTTCAGTAGAATAGAGCATGTGGATGGATCTAAAATATTTATCAAATTCTTGACTCCTGAAAGAAAAAACACTTATAAAAAGAAGTATAAGAGCATTTATTATTCACTCAACAGACAGTTAATGGGTTCTACTACACGATAGGGACTATGCTGAGTATTTTGTTATCATGCCCATGCTCATTTGTAAACATATCTTACCTAGCAGAACATTTCTGCATATTTCAGGCACAAAAGAGTAATAAACTGTGGGGTAGGTAAGCTGCCACTTAACGGCTCTATCAAAGACAATATATTTAACTACCAATGTTAAAAATGCAAGCAAACCTTTAACTTCCAAGATCAATTACACCTATAGAAAGAAGCTTGCTGGGAACAGCATTCTGTCTTGTCAAGGACTCCTTATCATCAAGGAAGAATAAACACTCTAATTATTATTATTTTTTTTACTTTTTGTTTTCTAATTGGATCATTCATTATTCTCTTGAATTCAAATCAACATCAGATTTATGGTTGGAGGCTATTGAAATATTGATTTGGTTATAGAAATGTCAAGCTTGGCAGGTAAGCTGTCTTATTGCCAGAGAAGGCTTTTGCTTTAGTAACCTTGTTTTAAAAGGCAGGTGGAATGTAATGAGCAAGCAATTTGCATCTGTATCAGGCTTGGAGAGAATTTTTTAAAATTTAAAGAGTCTCCTTAGCATCCCTCTCTTGCCAAATTCCTGGAATTAAGGTAACAAACTGGAACCACAATATACAAATCCTAGTTATTAAAAAGTCTGATGTTGATCTTTTTTTACAGGCCCATGCTACACTTAAATTGAGTTACAGGGGTACATTATTAGGATAGAGACTGTGTCTCTGTAGTTAGATACAGATTCTACGTGGTTCTGCAATTTCTGGCCTGATAAACAACACATCATATAATCTTTCCATAGATCTTATTTTAATAGTCTCTACTTTAAGAAGAACAGCTCTTCCCTGCTTATCTCTCATTGTTGTAGTGAGAGGAATGAATATATATTTTGAAAGCATCCCCCATCCTCTGTACTTTTTAAAATACACATGTTTTTCCTTGAGAAAACATTATGTAATTCTAGTACAGACATATTTCTCTACAGAAACAAAAAAGTGATTTACTATATTTCCAATGAGTTAATCAGGAAAAAAAATGGGGAGGGGGACTTAAAAAGAAAGGAGGAAAGGAAGGAAAAGACAATGATATAGATGGAAAGAATGCTGAATAGCTATATGGGGCTTAACTTTGAAGAGCATTTTGATGTGTCTGAAATTATTTTCTACTCTGTCACTTTAAGCAAATCTTATTATATGCCAACTTCTTTCTACCCTCTAAAGATATACCTTGATACACTTATAACTGAAGGCCAATTCTCTTTCATCCTAGGTGAATAAGAATGAGGTACTGGAAAGCAAAAGAGGGGTTCTAGCAACCCACCCCCACCCACCCATAATATATGTGTAAGGGAACACAGATTTATTGTGCTCACCCATTTCTGCATTAAGAGGAAAAGAGAGAAGATTCTGGAAAATTAACTGCCTCCCTGCCCTCCCCCAAGAGCTATTCCTTTTGACTTCTCCATCACAAGGTAAGGAGGGAACACAACCTAAAACTACCTTGAGTTAGTGAGACTAAGTTCTCTGCTATTGACAGAATGGAGAAGGTTATCAGTTCCAGAATGGGATCTTGCAAATTTTGTCCCAGTTTCAATGGAGAGAATCATAAACCAGTTGTCGTGATTGTAGCTGTTGTTTTCCTTCTATCCCATGACTAGGGTTTGCAAATAAGTGTTTTAAATCAAGATGGTATGCCAGCATTACTTTTTTAATGCTGGGAGCTGAGCACCTTAGCAAATTCCTCTGAAGAAGCCCTACAAGCTCTCACCCTTATACACCCCAATCTGATGATTCAAAAATGAAACCTTTTAATCTCAGCCCACTGATCAGCTAAGATATTTTAATGTTTAGCTGTGAGTAAAAATAATATGCTTTCTCAAAGAGAATATCTTCAGTCTTCAGTCACCGAGACTCCAGAATTAAGACTGGAAAAATTAGCCCTGGGCTTCTGTTTCTGCCCACAGTTTTCAAAATAAGAATGATGTCTTTGTACTTAATGAAGCAACCCTTCATTGCTCGTCAAGAGGACTCAGGATATCAACTCTCCAGGCCCCTGTCAATGCAGCGTAAGTACTCTATGCAGTCCTTTTAAACTCTAGCAAATATTTTCTCCATGGAGATTATAGCTTTGGAAATTCTAATTTTTAATCTGCTATCTAATCCAAAATAGTATTTTCACAAAACTAAAATGGTAATTGAATTGCCTTTTTTCCTTCTTTTGTGAAATTCTTCCAAAAATCTGAAGTATGTTCACTAAGAGAAATCATAAATTAGAAAACCACCCAGTGCTAAACTGCATGCAATTCACTCTGAGAATATGCAATTAGTAGTACAGTCTTGGTACATATATTTGGTGTTACTATTGCAGAAATATCATTCATATAAGGAAAGTGAGTTTGTGGTTTCAAGACCCCAATTGGGTTGTCTGAGAAACCAAGCATACCAATGAGGCATTTCCTGTATCCTACACATAATATTTGCAGATTAGATGAGCTATAATTCAAAATGTAAAGCCTTAACGTATTTAATATCTTATTCAAAGAAGTGGTGGAAAAGATGGGTATAGTTAGGATCTACTACTGCAGATTATTGCAGAAGTTGATTTCTTCTTAAGTGATTATTTTGGTTTGGTTTGGTTTAGTTTCAGAAACAAAAGAAAAATGCTATGAGAATCCTATATGCTTTGAGAGCATATAGATGAAGCTCTTAGTACGTTATACAACGTGATGAAAGTACGAAAAGCTTATTGATGTCCCTAAATGGACTGGACAGGTTGTCCCTCCAATAGGGTTTTAGATTTGGTGAGTCTGCTCTTTAGGTGCACTGGTACACCGCTCTGTCCTCATCTCTAGGCAGCTGACACTGTAGTGCTGCCCTCCTCCTGCGGCACAGTTTTGGGCTGGATTCCCTCAGGTCGCCATTCAGTGCTGCCTCTACTGCTCTCCTGTTTGCTTTCAGGCTGATAGAGCTATTTTGCCTCTTTGGCATTCTGGCCATTTTCTGTCTTAAAAGGTCCAAATCTGCAGTTTAACAAATTCACATGACCACCACCTGTGACAATAAGCAGCCGATTCCCTAAAATAGACAATAATTGCCATGAAATGATGCCTCATTATTTTCAACTTTTTAATCTTTTGAAGTAGAAGTATTTGATGAGACAAACACATTTTTAATAAACGTTTAAAAAGGAATTATGGGTTAGAATCAGACTCCTCTGTATTCCCTTGCTTAGAAATACTTGAATATAATTTACACATAGGAGACTGGGCTCTGGGAACCAACCAGCATATTATCAATAAACTGTGTAACCTGGGACACGTGACCCTTTTCAGCTCCACGTTCCTTGCCCATAAAATGGGAGTTTGGAACAAGTGATTTCTGTGAGTCTGGCCAGTTCTGTCATTCTTACCACACTTTACCAGAAATAGTGTGTCCTGTTCCAATCAGACTCATGAATGTACAAGTCACTGAATTATATAGACTCTTTTTGTACCAACCCACAATGTCACTGTTCTCTCCATTTTGCCCCCAGCCTCTAACACTGTACTGTAGAAAGTATATGACAGAAAGATGAATTGAATGTATAATTAATTAATGATCCAATAATAAGCATCTCAAATTGATTTGATCTTCATTGGTATAAAATAGGGATCTTTTTTACTTATTGGGTTAACAAAAAGCCCCCATTATTATCACATCGTTACTGTATCTCAAACTGAATTCATGCACCACAGGTGAATTTCTACTGACCTCAGGTAGAAATTTAGAGAAGAGGAAAACAAAAAAGAAAAAAATAGATTTATACATGCAGTTTTAAACTGTAGTTGTGGTCTATATTTTCTGCAGCTGATATTTTTAACTTTTAAAAATCATTAAAAAAAAAGAAAGCCATTTTAAGTCACTTGCTTAAATGATGAAAAACTTTCTTAAAAACACTAAACCCCCAAAATAAAGTCTTTACTTTGCTTCTGTTAATCAGTTACATTGATCTAAAACCATTTAACAATATCTAACATTATAGGAATGGTTAAGATGTAGGCTTAGAGGCTGTCACTAGAATCAAGTAAATTCATTTAAGTCAAGCATCACATATTTGCATTCCACTCTAGTAGTGCGTTTTCTACCATGCCTCCATTCTCTCTTCTCTGTTCTTGAGCAAGGTAGTTTCAATTCTCCAAGTGTCCTAGGTTCACTCGGCTCTTATTACTAAACTATTAAAATGTGTCACATTTACCTAAATTCCTCTGTGCTTATTCATTACTGTATTTAACGCATTTTTATCTGAACAAACTCCATAAAGGTAACCATCTTGTCCAATATATGTTGAAGCCTTTAAAATAGTCTGCACGATTCTAAGAGTAACAAATTCAGCTTCTAGAAGCATCAGTTTAAACCATTAGAGTCAGCTAAGTCGCTATAGTTACAAAGGACTTAAAGTTTTTAAAACTGCATGTTATTCTAAGAAAATATCAGCTCCATTTGATTTCCACCACAGTACCCAGGAAAGGAAAAACGGAGGCTTCAAAAGAAGTGAAACTATTTTTTTGAGTGATTAAGGGACTTTGGACAGTGTGATGATTACAGAGTAAATGGGTACTTCTGATAAAATTAATAAATGAACATTTTTGGATTTTGAATGAAAACATTTCTATAAAAACAACTGTCTGCTGTCCTAACGATAATTTTTTTAAAATTTTAGACAGTGAATTATGCAGAAAAATATCCTTTGTATCTATAAGTAGCCAGTTGTATATAAATTTGGGTTTGATCCTTCCCAGATCTTTGCACTCCCCACATGATTTTTCTTAATTAAAACCACAGTAGAATGAGTCATTTAGGGAAGATAAAAGCAGAGCTCAAGGGTCAGCAGGATGACTTAGTGGAAACTGTCAACTGTTGTCCCCTGGTATTTTCAAAGTTTGGAGGCGACCATTTCCTGGTTGAGTTCTGCCCACAGATCTCCCATAGAAACTCAGAAGAACTAATGAACCTCATTAGTGTATCAAAAAGAGACTGTGTCCTCAGAGAGTGATTTAGTTGGAGTTTTGACTTCTATATCTTCCTCTTCAAAATGGCCTCTTCTTGGCCAAACTTAAATCACCTCATTTTTGTTCTGGGAACAAATCTCAAAAACAGATTCATCTTCAGCTGATAACAGAAAAGAATGGAAAAACTGTTGTGGTGGAGAGCAAACAGTTCAAATAAATAAATGCTAAGACAGTCTTTAGGGCTGTGGCTAGCAATAGTTTCACTTGCATAAAAGCACTAAGCCCAAATCTATAATCTTAAGTAGAAAGAGTAGTCTTCTTTAAGCAAATCAGTAATTCAAAGGTTAAGATTAATACAAAACTGAAGGTGAGAAAGAGAAAATTTAACTTTCCAAAGGTATTTGCTAAGCTTAAATTAAATTGTCTCTGGCTAAATAAAAACCTGGAATATTTGGGTAAAAAATTCTATATTTAAACTATGCAGACTGAGCTGGGTTTGGGGGTGATACACCCTTCCCATCATCACCAAGTTCTGAAACGAGGTCATTTACCTGGAGAAATCTCACTTGACGTCCTGCATGGCACTGTTGCATTTGTTAAATGAGAAGAGCTAAGGATGACTGGGATATCTTCAGGTTTAAAAGAGTGTTTCTTATCCTTTCAACACAATTAGCTAAAATTGCAATGTGTTACTTTTTTTAAAAAAATCAATTAAATACTTTGGGGAGTGGTCAGACAGAGCACGTAGGAAATCTATTTTACAAATGATAGCTACGCTTCTTGTGATTAAAAAAAAAATACACAGGTCAGATGCAGGTATATGGAAGGCTGCATTTTAACTGAGAAGCTAATGGCTGTTTCAGAAGTCTGTATCACCAGATAGTAAATTAAAATGGTTATGGTTAAAAGATAGTGTGTTTAAAGTCTCAAGATCCTTCCATGTTCTGGTCACTTACAAGTTTCTGAAAACCTTGTGTATGTTTTGAGTCTACTCCAAGTTAAGCTCTATATAGCTATTAGGAGGTAAATAAATTCAGCTATTCTGAGTTACACAAAGGATGAGGAATAAGGCATTTTTGGTGCTCTCTCCTCATTTACTTTACACTTGGATATTATAAAAATCGCTGAAATTTTTAAATGAATACTTCTTTACCTAAAGGAAGGAATAAAAATGTTAAATCTGAGGGGGAAAATGAGTTTAAAATAACAATGTTATAAAAAATAACATGAGTGCAAATATGTAAAAGCAAACCCTTTAAATAGGATAGGGTTTAGTAATTTTGTATCTAATAAGTATTACAGTGTCATTTTTTTGATGGAGTATGTCAAGTTTATAAAGTCTGTTACATCGATTCTTGGTGGTTAACATGTATTTTTATGTAGAATGAGGTAAGATTTATCTATTTGCTTGACCCTAAATAAGTCACCTAGCCAAAGACTGGCCTCTGAGGCTGAAAACCACTATTCTAGGGCCAAACCTCAAGAAGTCCTACTTTAATTGAAAAGATTAATAAAGACATAACTCAAAAGATCAACCAAGATGCATTAGAATATTAACAGTGGAAATCTGAAGGAAGGGTAAGAACAATGTAAATTGGGAAAGTAAACATTGAAAAGGAATGGCACTGAAAAGACTCCAATAACCCACTTCTCATAAGTTTGGTACAGATCTCTAGTAAATTCTCGAGTGTTCATATTTTAGAAAACCAGTGCCTTTCCCCGTGCAGGCACCACTGTAAAAAATTCCAGAAAAGATAATGTTTTAGAAAATATGTAATGTATTTAAGCTGATATTCTTACCACAAAGGTTGGAATGATTTCTGTGTGATTACTAATTTATTTGATAATACTGAAATTCCAAATGGAATAATTATTAAGGCCAAGAAAAGGACACTGGGCAAGACTGAAAACACTAAAGATGACAATTTTATTAGTTTATTGGCCCAGCCTGTTTAATATAGTTGCTAAATCCATTTAAAGTACTGGCTGTGAAAAGTTTTAAATTTAGTGAACCTTCTGAATTTTATCTACATAATGCCCAATTCCTGCATTTTTGGAGACTTGTGACACTGTCACTGAGATTTTAGGCTACTGTGTGTATATGAGCATCAATTTCAATGTAAGTTAAAATCAGAACTCCTAGTAAGACTGTTTTGTTCATTTTTTTTTCATTTGCAGAGTCTGAATTATGTAGGATTTTATAAAATACCCTGTTGCCAAGACAGTAAAATCCTCAACACATGAGATATATATATATATTTTTAATTTTTATTGGAGTATAGTTGATTTACAATGTTGTGTTAGTTTCAGGTATACAGCAAAGTGAATCAGTTATACATATACATATACCCACTCTTTTTAGATTCTTTTCCCATATAGGCCATTACAGAGTATTGAGTAGAGTTCCCTGTGCTGTACAGTAGGTCCTTATTAGTTATCTATTTTATATATTAGTAGTGTGTATATGTGAGTCCCAATCTCCCAATTTATCCCTCCCACCCACCCCCATCCCCTGGTAACCTTAAGTTTGTTTTCTATATCTGTAACTCTATTTCTGTTTTGTAGGTAAGTTCATTTGTACCCTTTTTTTAGATTCCACATATAAGTGATATCATATGATATTTGTCTTTCTCTGTCTGACTTGCTTCAATCAGGATAACAATCTCTAGGTTCATCCATGTTGCTGCAAATGGCATTATTTCATTATTTTTTATGGCTGAGTAATACTCTATTGTATATATGTATCACATCTTCTTTATCCATTCCTCTGCTGATGGATGTTTAGGTTGCTTCCATGTCCTGGCTATTGTAAATAGTGCTGCAATGAACATTGGAGTGCAAGTATCTTTTTGAATTATGGTTTTCTCTGTATATATGTCCAAGAGTGGGATTGCTGGATCATATGGTGGCTCTATTTTTAGTTTTTAAGGAATCTCCATACTGTTCTCCATAGTGGCTGTACCAATTTACATTCCCACCAACAGTGCAAGAGGGTTCCCTTTTCTCCACACCCTCTCCAGCATTTATTGTTTGTAGATTTTTGATGATGGCCATTCTGACTGGTATGAGGTGATACCTCATTGTAGTTTTGATTTGCATTTCTCTAATAATTAGTGATGTTGAGCATCTTTTCATGTGATTTTTAGCCATCTGTATATCTTCTTTGGAGAAATGTCTATTTAGATCTTCCACCTATTTTTTGATGAGATAAATTTCTTTATTAAATATTTTGACATATTCTTTATGTATCACCAATTCTCCAAATATCTGAATTTATCAACAGTCTCCTGATGATTCGTAATCATGTAGTTCAGACCATATAATTTCTTAGCTCTAGTTACAAATTCCTCCAGTTCCAAAATCATTGGTTTAATAATCAATTGAGTATTCACTTGATATAAAATTATGCAGTATCAGACTTCTATGCTTTGAAGAGATTATAGAGACCACTTGAAATTGCTGTATTTAGAGATGAACAAACCAGCTCCTAAAAATATCTAGTGAATTTTTAAGTTAACATATCTGAAGAAAGCTAAAATATAAAGATATATGATACATGTTTAGGAAAAATTTAGACATACTACTTATTTCCTTTAGTCATACATTTCCTTCCTTCCTTCCTTCTTCCCTCCCTCCCTCCCTTCCTACTTTTCCACCTTTTGACCTTCCTTTCTTTTCAGAGGATTATTAGAATATTTCTTGTATTACTTCCAAATCCTTAAAGAATAAAACACATTTATGTTTCTTAGCAGCAGTTTAAAAGCCTACTAAATGATTGTATCAGCCTTGTGGACTGGCTGATACTTTTAAATATAATTTTTACTTTACATTGTTTGATTCTAAAACAGATCTACTCCCTTAAAATAGTTGACTTCCTTTTTAATCAAGGGGGTAGGTTGCAGATGGGCTTCAATTGCCAGAATCTACTTTACTTATCTCCTAAAAAGTAATGTGCTAACATATATATGGAATCTAAAAAAAAAAAAAAGGTTATGAAGAACTTTGGGGCAGGACAGGAATAAAGACGCAGACGTAGAGAATGGACTTGAAGACACGGGGAGGGGGAAGGGTAAGCTGTGACAAAGTGAGAGAGTGGCATGGACATATATACACTACCAAACGTAAAATAGATAGCTAGTGGGAAGCAGCCTCATAGCACAGGGAGATCAGCTCGGTGCTTTGTGACCACCTAGAGGGGTGGGATAGGGAGGGTAGGAGGGAGGGACACACAAGAGGGAAGAGATATGGGAACATATGTATATGTATAACTGATTCATTTTGTTATAAAGCAGAAACTAACATACCATTGTAAAGCAATTATACTCCAATAAAGATGTTTAAAAAAAAAAAGAAAAATCCACCTTCAGTACCAGTTTCTCTATTTTTCTCTTTTTTTATTCTAAATCATACTCAGGGGAAATATTCATTTGAGATTTTTGGTTACTTACAAACTAGATGAGTAGTAACATAATGTATTATTTTACACCCCCCCAGTATACATATATATATATAAAACAGTACTCTACACACTTTTCTGTAATAAATCAGTTATTTGAATTTAAGTGTATTTTAACATATTCAGTTTACCTGAAGATATTTTCAGAGCTATTTTAAAATTTCAGTCTTGTAATTCATAAACATGCTATAAACTATGAGAAAATTTAACTTAAGGTCCAAGACTACTCTCTCATTTGACACTTCAGAGCATTTGAGCCTACCTCGTCTGTGGTTACTTAATAGTATATTTTTAATTACAGTTATATGTGGGCTTGCCATATCCTTCTTCACACAATATATCATCCAACACATTTTTATTTGTGAATAAAATTTGACTTATTATCTTTTAAACTCTTAAATAACTTGCATTTAATATGTTCTTCAGAAATAATTTTTTATTGACTGAATAAACATACTAATACCTTTTATTTAAATAATACTAAATTTAACAACAATACAAACAGTTGAAAGATCCATAGAGTATCAGAGCTTAAATGAAAGTTCCTGTGCTTGATTCTTGCCTACAATAATTCAAATAATAGAATGTTAAAGCTTCCTGCAGATTTTATTTTTGGGAAATATAATCATATAATGTTGCTGTGATGTTTTAAAGCTAAAAACTATCTGACTAATTATTGGAAGTGTGACTATTTAAATCTCTCATGTAAATATAAAGCCTCCCTATAACACTGGGATTTATGTCTAACCAAGCAGGCTTTCTAAATATCACTGTAGTCACCAGAGGTATTCTAATAATCATAATTATCAGTAGGCATTTGTGAATTTTCTACGTTTCCTGATATGCTCTTGTGCAACAATGACAGAATAATTCAAAGGGGTAAAGTAACCAGAGCCATGAAGAGACTAGATACGCTTCAATATCAAAAGAGCACTGATTTAAAAGAGGGAAAAAGAAAGTTACGAGTAGCTAGCCTCTGTGTATCATTTACAGCAAGGTAAAGCTGAGGACCAAAGCAGATATACTTGATCATACTGCTGCATGGCAGGAAGTGGAAACATGGTTGAAATTATAAAGCAATACTGTATGGGCCTTTCACCTCTCACTTTGAGGGCCGCGTGGTGGTAAAATGCCACAACTTTTTTTTTTAAACTTCCCTTTCAGGGCAGTAGAATAGACTGGGAAAAAAAAAAAAGAAAAAAACCTAGTAGATAGGTAGAGGTTCCTATGTATATCATTGTATAAAGAAAGATTAAAATGAATAAAATTCCTGATCTTGACAAAACAATACTTTTAAAGCCTGGAATGAAATGAATTATACTTCTGTAAGCAATACCAAAACACACACACACACACACACACACACACACACCCTTCCAAAATAGGTCATTTAAAGTGAAGGATATGAGATATTTTTCAACTTCTAATTAGTGAGGATCTACATTCTTAATGTTTCTTTACAAAATTCAGATATAACAGCCTTCAAAATATGGTATACAACAGAAAACTCAAAGAAGCAAGTTATTTTGCTTCTTACTTGATAAAAAAAAAAAATGTGGCTACTACTTTGGGAAGTAGACTCAGAGAGGTAGAAGGATTCTCCAAAAAGAAAGATATCCAGGAAATCAATGCTTTTCTTGTATTTACTCTTGATTTTTTTCTCTTCCACTCATTCAAGGTCACACTCAACGTAAAGTGAACTGTGTGAAAGAATGCAGTCCCCTTTTCTAAGCAGCAGCAAATCTTAGAGCCTGAACCACATTCAAGATAAGTAAACTACAGACAATCTCATAAAACTGGTTGGTTTACCAGATAGTCTACCATCAGCCTCCCTGATATTTATTGAGGTGGAGTTTTCCTAAAATCCAGTTGTTGGGATCACTTTATTTTCTTTTATGTCCTCATCCTAAGATGAGCTTTCATTTTAGACTATTACATAAATTTTTAGAGGACTGAGACTGTGGTTACTCTGATTAGATTTTTTTTCTATTCTTGTATCATGATGTCTTGCTCAGAGGATTTGAGCCTACTTTCTTTTTTTTAAAAGTATAGTTGATTTACAATGTTTCAGGTGTACAGTAAAGTGATTCAGATATACATATACATTTTTCACATCTTTTCCATTATAGGTTATAACAAGATATGGAATATAGTTCCCTGCTATACAGTAGGTCCTTGTTGTTTATCTATTTTATACATAGCAGTGTATATCTGTTAATCCCAAATTCCCAACTTATCCCTCCCCCTTCCTTTCCAGTTGGTAACCATAAGTTTGTTTTCTATGTCTGTGAGTATATTTCTGTATTGTAAATAAGTTCATTTGCATCCATTTTTAGATTTCACATATAAGTGATATCATATGATACTTGTCTTTCTCTGTTTGACTTACTTCACTTAGTATGATAATCTCTAGGTCCATCCATGTTGCTGCAAATGACATTATTCATTCTTTTATATGGCTGAGTAATATTCCATTATATATATAATATATATAATGGAAGATATATATAGAGAGAATATATATATGTGTGTCTGTGTGTATATATATATATATATATACCACAGCTTCTTTATCCATTCATCTGTCTATGGACATTTAGGTTGCTTCCATATCTTAGTTAATGTAAATAGTGCTGCTGTGAACATTGGGGTGCATGCATCTTTTCAAATTAGAGCTTTTGTCTTCCCCAGATATTTGCCCAGGTGTGGGATTGCTGAATCATATGGTAACTCTATTTTTAGCTTTTTAAGGAGCCTCCATACTTTTCTCCAAAGTTTGAGCCTAATTTCTATGCATCTTAATCTCTTTATCAATCCTGAAAATGAGAGAGGAGGGGAAGGTGCCCTGGGATGGTCATCCCTGGGCATTGAAGCGTCATATATTCAGACACCTAGCCCTTGGTTATCTCTGTCTCTACTGAAGTATTAGTATTAACCCTAGATTCATTGACTCTAATCACAGATCCCTTTCTCTGCCCTGAATGTTAGAGAAAAATGGTGATGCTCTCCACCGTTTTCACTGATCACTAAGATTGGATAATTTGATTAGGTTGAGCAGGTGTCTCTTTCCTTTAGCACTTTTCTGTAGAGAGTCTTTTTAAAGCTAAGAGAGGAATCATTTTCCCTAGAGAAATAGTCTTAGGTAAAATGTGCATGGGAGCTTGTGTTTCCCTTCTGCTCTGACTTTCCATTGACTAAGAATACTGTAACATCTTGCTAAGAAATTGGGGGTATTACTTTAAAGAGCAATAGCATGCTTCACTTTACATATAAAGGATTTAATAGAGGCTTGGGAACTAATATGCTCGCTCTTTTGTCTGAACCTGGGAAATCTTACATTTTGATGTAAGATTTTGATGGGTTTGATGTTGGTCTACCTTTTGGAAATGGTGTCCCGTGCCTCCTCGGTTCTACGAACCCACTTGCCACCCCCAAAAGGAATGTTGGTTAGACAAGAGATGTACCTTTCAAAAAAGGTTATTTTATGGGACATGTGCTGAGGCAATAGCCTGTTTTTTTCTGCGTCTTTTAACTAGGGTGCCAAAAATACCTGAAATGCTTTTTTGAGTAGTTGTGTGTAGCGCAATCTCACAGCAAAAACTATACATACAGCAGAGAATACAAGTCTTACCATAACATCTTCATGGTTAACTGCACGTGGGACTATGGGTGGCCTCAGCTTGTGTGGGGCTTCTGTGATTCATAAATATATTGCTGGGAGAATACAGACTTGGTAGCCATATATGCAGAAGAGTATTTGGTGCCCCAGCCGTGACACAGCACTGAGCAAAACAGGAAGAGAGGAGGGGAAGGGTTGCTCTAGACAGGAAGGGAGTTAGGTAAAGTTAAAAGACAAAGATGGGGCTTCCCTGGTGGCTCAGTGGTTGAGAGTCCGCCTGCCGATGCAGGGGACACGGGTTTGTGACCCGGTCCAGGAGGATCCCGCATGCCGCGGAGCGGCTGGGCCCCTGAGCCATGGCCACTGAGCCTGCGTGTCCGGAGCCTGTGCTCTGCAACGGGAGAGGCCACAACAGTGAGAGGCCCGCGTACCACAAAAAAAAAGACAAAGATGGAGACAAATACGTCTGATGGAGACAAATACGTCTGTTTGTTTTGTTGTGGTCCCTTGCATAGAGTGAATAATAGTTCATGATAAGAGCTTTTACTTATATAGCATTTAACATGTTGCCAGGCACTGTTCTAAATGCTGTAACAAATATTAACTCTAGTAATCCACACAATAGGAAGCAAGTACTAATATTGCCCCCATTTCACAGATAAAGAAATAGAGAATTTAAGTAACTTCAGTTTAGGTTACTGAGACACAAGCGTGAGTCTGTGGGTTCCCAGGCTCGCAAAGCAAGCCAGAGGCAGAAGCAAGATTCAAATCCAGAAAGTTGTGTTCCCAAATCTGTCCTGACCCACAGACAGGCACAGTCGACAGCCACCTGTGAGCCCATCAAAGTTCTCTTTATATTAACCATATTGTAGTCTCTTTTCAATGAAACACAGGAAAGGTCCATTTCCCCCTCAATTCCCACATCTCTGAACTGCCCTTCTTTTGCCAATCAGTACCACAATCATTCACGTTGCTAGTTATTTTGCAAAGCGAAATGGTGTTTTTAAAAACTGTTTTATGATAAAAACAATCCGTGCTCACTGTGGAAAATTTGGAAAGTATAAAGTTGTAACTGAGTGGGAGTGGGAAATATTATATTTCTTTCCCCTTAAGCAACTGATTATTAATATTTTGAAATATTTCCCATAAAGCTTTTATCATTAATTAATTTATGATCATAGTAAATATGTAATATTTAACTGCTTTATTTTATTTAGCATTAAATTATTTTAAAAAGTAACCTTGACTCCAAAACCTCCTCCTATGTCTGGCCTACATATTAGATCCATGGCATTGATTTATTCAGTAATAATTTGATTTTTTGTTAGTCACTCTTCTCTAAGATAGAGATTTTTCAGGGAATAAGACATATTTTCTGTCCTCATGGAGTTGAACTTTCAGTGAGCTTGACTGACAAATCTTTCACTAAGTATAACATAATTATTTAATAATAGGTGTCTCAGTTTTGACTAATGATAGTAGGGTTTAACTTTTGTATTCTTTCTGAATAAAAAGAGTCAAAAAATTGTTCAGTTTATTATTCTAGTGCTGGGTAATAATATTGAAGAGTAGTCTTTTTTTTTTTTTGACTTTTTTCACTTGTAAGGAGGTGCTTTCCAGTTTTAAGTAAACTGTAGCATTAACAACAAATTTAAAGATTATCCCGAAATTTTTACTGAGTGCCTGTGGCTTTTACACTGCAAGTGTTTATGTTCAAAACTAGTCAAGATTAAAAGGAGACTCATTTTAAACCACATTTATGCATCATTTAATGCAGTCGTATTTTTCACTTTTAATGTTTGTTCCACGTTACTAAAACATTTTGGTCCTACACTGTATCCTTTTATGATGGATCACTTAAGCACTGCTAAACTCTAAGCAATGTGCTCTAAACATATTACATATTTTTTTTATTAGAATGGATTGGACTGAATTGCATTGCAGGAATTTGTGTTGAATAGGAGCCTATTTCTCTATACACAGAACAAATTATGTTCCATGCTCCCAAAGTTAGAAGTACAGTATAAGCTAATGAAATGAGTTTTTTGCAAATACTATGTGGTTGAGTATTAATTACTTCTGAATCATTCCATAGAAACTAATACTCATTGTCATTCAGGCTTGATCAGCTTCTTTGCCTGTTAAGGTATAGTTGGATAGCATTGCATTCTGGTGGCAGCATTTGATAAATTTTCTATTTGCTAATGGTTACATGGAATTTCTTGTAGTAGGTGAGCGGTTCAAGTGCTTCAGGAAAATCATGAAGGAGTGAAGCCATGTGGAAAGATATCTATGCTTCCTCCCTTTGTCCCTTCCCCGCCTCTGCCCTCTGGCGATTTCTCCTCCCTGCCCACTCTGCCCACTCTTCCAGGACCCTCGTGTCTCGAAGAACTCTCTCAAGTCGGTTTTAGAAGCCGAGGAATTAAATAAAATTCAGCTAGCTCTTCAGTGTTCATCAGTGCTTTCATCTCCTTGAGCTTCTAAAAATCCCTAGTATGATTTTCCCTGTTTGACAGGCAAGGCAGCTGAAATTTGGACAGAAGGGACTGAACGAAGTGGCAAGGAGAGTTAGCCTCACATCTAACTCAAAAGGCTTTACTCTTTCCTACTTAACTTGCTGCCTCTCAGGAAAAGCTCCCAGCCATCAAGGGCCATTTGCATCTCTTCGTGAATTGAAATTACTGTTGCTTCCTCTGAGCCATTTTGTATTTTCACCCTTAGTTTTTATCATAGACTTAAAGGTTTTGGAAGAATATCCCACTTTAGAGACCAAGTGGAAATGAGAGTTCAGGGCAAGAGGCTTTTCCCCAGGTCTTTGTCATCATCACCCACCCACCACCCACTCCCTGAGCCCCATCCCTGGTGTGCTGGCAGCAGCCCTGCTGAGACCAACCTCCCATCACTGTGGGGTGAGAGACAGTACCAAACACTGTTGGAGGTATAAGGACATAGTCTCAGAGGATGTGCCTGTGTGTACTCCTGTGAAGTGGGATTTTTCAAATGTTATCCAAGTTACCATGACTTTCTTGACCAACTTGGCCTTTTAGAACTAAGAAATGGCAAGGACTGGTATACTTGTCATGTAATAAAATCTGCTTCCTATTTGAAAGCTGAAAGGTAGAATACTTGTGTGTTCTATATAATCTCTGAATATTCTAATAGACTAGAGTGCCCAATATAAAAGAAATCTGTAGAAATCATAGATTTAATTTAATAATAACAAGAGCATAGCACTGTGCTGCAAAAATATTTCATGTTCTCATGTATTATGCTCTTGGTACATTTTCAATAGGTGTATAAATATCATCAGAAGTTATGGGGATTCTGTTGAAAGTTTCCACATATCGTGAAATCACCAAGTGAGTGATATAGTTGTAAGAAATCATGAAGGAAAATTGTAATAGCGCTCTGTAGGAGTAAAAGCTTTCCTCCTATGGAGCAACTGATATAATCCTGCCAAAGGTATGACTTTAGTAAATGACCATGACCTTCAGCTATAGTCTAGACCTCATGACACACATTTACTTGTAATAACTTCCTTTCTGGGAAAATGTGTTTTTACCATTCTATTTTTCAACAATATAATTGCTGTACCAATTTAATTTTATTTTCTCAAGATACATCAAATGAGTTTAGGAGTGAAGAATGAAATGGATAAATAGATAAATACATAAGTAGGTAGATATATGCTAAATAGATAGAAAATAAAGAGCAAAGCACATATCATTCATATATGAAAACATATAATCGAATTAGCTAACAATGTAACTACATGTAAAGATATTCCTTTGGAAAACAAATGAATGTTTTCATAAAGCTAGATTAGCAAAAGTAATCTGTATGTAATATTTTAAATTAGGTTATTTGGTTACTTGTTCAATGGAAATAAATGGGTCTGTGGGGGCCTAGAACATTCTATTCCAACTGGTGTCAACTATTGTACAGTGTAGCTACAGTTCAGTTGCTGCTTAAAACAAGTTTATGGCATTGCTAGTAACTTCTGCATGTGTTCATTTTTAAGTAAAACAAACCGGAATGTTTTAATCGACTTCAAAATTATTCATGATATTTGGCAATATATAGCCGCTCATTTTTCACACCTAAGTTCTCTTACATATTTTTACAAATTATTAGGCAACAAAATTACAGATTTTCTTTGAGCACAGCTATGTGGGAAATGAAGAAGATGCAAGATTCATGACTGTATAAAACTTGTATCCATTATATAAAACCTAGAGATACTGAAGTTTTCCTCTCACATAATAGATAGATTAAAAGTAACTCAGATATAGGCAAATACATGTCAAAGAAACAAGACACATGTGGCTGTTTAGTGAGAAAAGACTTTAAATGGTAAACATTTTGTAAAGGAAAAGGTGTTTGTGGGAACTGAACATATTGCACCGTAATTTGTGTAGCAGTTGATTTGAGAACAGTTTTTCACTTTCTGGTTTGCTGGAGGCCTTTCTCCTCCTCACTTTCCACTGGCCAAGGTTTCTCTTTGTGTTGTAGTTATCCTTCCTTTGAGTTCCTTTGAAAAGCTTAGGCGGTTTAAAATGACATGCATTGCAGTATATTCAAAATATAAAATAAAATGAATTCTTTTTACATCTCTAGAGAAGAAGAAAGGAATGCATATATATTATAATTGTCTCTATTCTTTATCCCATCCTTAGATAGTTGTTCCACTAAGAATAATGCTTCTTAGACGTCTGTTAGAGAGATCTGTTGTACCCAGTCCCTCCCCAAATATCCATTTGAATATTAATTTGAAATATGAATCAATTCTTCATTCAAACAAAAAAGTTATAATTGGAATTTAAAGAGATACTTTGGTACTCTGTATTTGTGATTGACCACATAGGAAACAAATGAATCCCCTAAATTTCTGCTGACACAGACACTTTCTCTCACACTCACACTCACTTTTTTTTTTTAGGTTTTCACACCAGAGTCTAATGGAATAACTGACATTAGAGGTATTACCTAATTGTCAGGGGTCTTACTGTAGAAAATTTCACCTACAATTTTTTCCATGCAACTCTAGAACTCAGTAGTTTTCCTAGAGTATTTAAATACATGTGTGAGGTTCTTATTCAATCTCATATTCATTTACTCACTTATTTCTTAAACAATTTTAGGACCTCTAGTCTATGCTAAGAATTTATACAAAGTCTTATAAGTACAAAATTGAACTTCTCCCTGGTGGTCCAGTGATTTAGGACTTGGCACTTTCACTGCTGTGGCCCCAGTTCAATCCCTGGTTAGGAAACTAAGATCCTGCAAGCCATGTGGCCAAAAAAAAAAAAGTTCTTATTTACTTTCTCTTTAGTACATTTTGAAACAAATTATTAGAAATAAAGGAAATAATAAATGGAATATGTATGATGTGTTCAAGGAGCACAGAATACACAATCTTTATGTTGTAGTGTGGCAAACAGAACATATATGCAGTCCCCAACTGGGACATTGTGTAGTCTACTCACTTTCTCTCTAGATCAGTTTCTCTAACTGTAAAATTGAGATCCCAATTCCTATCCCTCAATGTTATGATCTGGATCACACAGAAAGTATCTAAGACATAGGGTAGGCACTCAATAAATGTTCATTTTCCTCTGTCACCCTCCTCACCCTTGCCTTGAATATATGATGTATAATCCACCTACTGGTTGACTGGTTTGTTTCCAGACCTTGACCAGAGGATGGAGTTATATCTGAAAAAAAAAAAAAAAAAGTGAATGGTTCCAGGCACAGCAACTCCTTTTAGCAAAATCTCACCAAAAGAGATTTCCAACAAAATGACAGATGGTTCCAGGTTCAGCATGGTATATGTTGAAATTAACGTCTATATCAAATAATATATTAGCCACCCTCCTTCTCTTTCACAAATGCTGTAAACTCAAAGTTCTATTGCAGCCTATGAGAACTTGGGGTGCAAACTACAAAAAGTTCTCCAAGGGGATCTAGGGAGTTCTTGCATCTAGGAGCCACCTGAGTACAAATCTATTGGTTGTTCAACATATGTCTCACAATTCAAGTCAACCAGACTTTGTGGCCCAGCAGTGGAATTGCAGAAGTAAGGGAGAGATTTTTAAAAAACAATGAAAGAATGCAAGTTTTGTCTCTGGCTAAATATAACATAACTTTGCATATATTATCCTGAGATTCATTCAGTCACATCTTGCTTGTTTCTCAGACAGGAGCCCCAAATTTATCACAACTTGTGAATAAAATGTGGGTAGTGAGAAAAGGACATGTCCATCTGAGGCAGCTGAAGCTTTCTTGGGAAGTCACATAAGGCAAAACACTCCCTGCTATCATAAAGGGTGCTTCTTATTTCTAGGTGGTAACCAACCAAATTTACAACAACCCAAATTATTTACTTGAAGACCTCTGATAGGAGGAAATTACTATTACCTGAATAGTAGGCAATAGTATCCCAATTTTGATAACTCCAATCAACGAAAAATTCTTTGTTATAAATCAAAATCTTAACCCTTCATAGATTGTTCCCTTCCAGTTGTTTTTTAGGTAGTCATCATGTCCCCCTGGAACTTACTATTTTCTTGAACTTGCTTAATGTTTCCTACATGAGAAATTGTTTGGAGTCCACTCATGACTGACATTAATCTCCCTCAGACAAAGTCATAAAGTGTGATGTGAACATAGTACTAAAGCATGATTTGATGGACATGGAGTAGAGAGTCCACACACTTTAATGCATTATTCAGCCTGGATAACTTTTACATGGCACCACTATAATACCGTAGACTCGTACGGACTTCATAATCAACCAAAATCCCTAAATTGTGTTTTATTTGCTTCATCTGCTGTTAATTTATATCTTTTCAATCCTGAGCCTAACATTTATTCAACCAATTAGATGTAGTCTATGGTTACAGCTTGTCTAGTTCATTTTATACCCAGATCCTGTCAAACAAATCCAATTCTTCCCAAATACATTTTTTTATTTTAATATTCCATCTGTAAGCAAACCCACTTTTATTTGAATTTTCAAGGAATATGTTATTTCTTCCCAACGATTGTATTTTAGACCTTTTAATTGAAGGGTTAATGTTTTTCTGAAGGAAAATAGGTAATGTGATCTATTGAAATCTCAGGACTTACAAACTTGGAAAAGATTTGGTATTACAATGTTTCCAGGTGTTTGGGGTTCAGTAGAAAGCCTCAGTCATATTTTGCCCAAAGCAAGTCAAATTTTTAATTATGTGTAATAAATCCAGGCATATTTAATCCATGTATTTCATGATTCATTTACACTTCAATCACTACGTTGTTATTTTTGAAGAACCATTTGATGTCTGTAAGCCCTTTGAGCCTTTAAAATATGCTTATAAAACCCAATCCCTCCCCACACACATACACACACACATACACATTATTTGAAAATAGATCATTATGTTTTGCCTAGGGTAAAAAAAAATCAAATGCCTATACTTGAGGTGTGGCTTTAACCTTTATATAATACTTGGCTACATATTATACTCAGCTAAAAATATTCCTATCTGAATCCTTTGCTTAAAAAATGCATTAAGGTTTAAATGTTTTAAATGACTATTTCAGAGACTCATATGGCTAACCAAACAGGCAAAAAAGTGTTAGCTAAGGGTCTAGAAGAGATTTTTATCAGCTCTACATTTCGTTTTATATATCAACTTTCAACAGAAGCATTTCAAAGCCCATCCCCAGTCCTATCTAAATATTCCTGATATTTAGAGCAAAATATCCAACTGCCTGCCGCACTTCTCCAGTTGGGGGCTCAGATTCAGCATGTCCACATTAAGAAATCTTTTATTTCCGTCACCACTGCTACTCACACCCTGGCCACCGTCATCATCACCCTCCAATAATATCCTTTCCCCCTTTCCAGGTTTCTAACTCTGTAAATGCTATTAACCATCTACCCAGTTGCCCACTTGAAAACCTGGTAGAATTATGGGTTGGGGGAGGAGAATTTTTACATCTTAGTCTGGACATCACCTCCTTTATGAAATCTTAGGATTTCCATCTCCCAAATACTTCTATAATCCACCCAATTTTCTTCAATCCTACTGCCGTAACTTGAGTGCAATGCAAACATTCATGTCTGAATTACCTTCATAGAATTCAACACACTAAATCTAATTGAAGAGCACCAATATACTCTCAGCTCTTAGAGTGTCATCAAATATACAATCACAAAGCTAGAAAGCACATTAGGTAGCTTCTAGACGGACAACCTTATTTTCTAGAGGAACAAAGATATAAAGAGCTATTATTAATTTCCTCTCCTCCCATCCTCCTCTTTCCTCACATGAGAAAATATTGTTACTGCATCAGCTTTGTTGGAAAGGTTGAGGGTTATGAGAATTTTAAGCAAATTGTGTTTTAGGACCTTGCTCCAATACGACTTAGACATTAGAAATATGAATAATTTCCAACAGATAAAACTGCACAGCCAGCTGAGCAGACCTAAGGCACTATTTGGTAGCCATTCAGGATGCACTCAAGCACATTATCCTTGGGGGAGTTGTTGTTTTAGCTGCCAAAGATATAGAGTATACCACAAATGATAGCATTTAAGACTGTAAGGCTTTATAATTCACCTCTTTTTTCTTCCACCCCAAATGAGAAAGATGGGCTGTCCTAACATAATGTAACACCCAGAAGAGAAGCTTTGACAAAGGAGCAAAGAACATCTGTTTGGGGAAGAAAACTGAGCTATAGAGATGGAGAGAAAAGGTACATTTCCTTAAAGGTCCTGAATTGAGTCCTGCTTATTAGTACTTAGTGTATCTGGTCAAATGCTCTGAAGTCTTTAAAACTGCATTGCCTAATCTGTATCATCAGAATTTAAAAATTTGCTCTAGCCGTTTCACAGGCAATGATTAAACTCATAAATGATAATAATTTAAAAAATAGTTTAAGTGTAAAATTAATAATGATTCACAATTCTACCTGAGTCCACTTCTGGGAATCGGTGCTTATAGCTGATTATAAAATGAACGGATACAGGTATTTGGATGCCCAGGTCAATGGGGCAAATTCTACATTTGAAGATGAGAAAGATGAAAGCAATTTCAGAATTCACCTATTACACATAAATTCTTGATGTAACATCAATCTTTCCTTAATACTCATTGTTAACTGGAGTTTTGGAAAATATGCGTTTAAAGAGTTAAACGTGTAGCTTTGTTTTGGTATACAGATACATTAATAAAATTTCCCGGGAAACAGGAGATTATTTCTCATTGACCTCTGGCCTTTATAAAAATGAAAGGCCACAGATAATTCTAAAAGTGATGAATTAACTCATGCATTTTCAGGAATTATTACCTACCTTTATTTTCAGTTTCCTACCTTTAAGCATCATCAAAACAAGGTACCAGTTTAGGCATTGGAATGGAGTAAAAAATTAACTCAAATTTTATATTATCTACTTTATAGGAATTCCTTCTCTGAGCATAAACAGATGAAAATATGTGGTTATCTTTAAAACGTAATGGCAGTTTGAAGTAATTCTCTGTGTTATCATTCTAAGGTCATTTGCTTTTTGTCCCTATTATCAATTCTTAAAATAGTTTATATAATATACTTTGCCATATCATCTGAAAAACTATCATGTTTTTACCTTCACAACATCAATGGAAGGAAAAGTGTTCTCCCAATTTCACAATCTAATACTGGAATTATGTGGCAAGAGAAATTTCTTGTTTTTCTTCTTTTTTCTCAGTAGCATAAACCATTTTAATCGCATAATGCTATTTGGAGCAATTGACCACAGACTAAGGTTTGATGCTGCTGGAACCACAGCAAAACTATCAGACGCTGTCTTTCTATCTCATGGCTGAAAATTGGGAATCACAGCTCTGACCTTCAGGAACCATAGATTAAGAAACCTGCTCTGGCATTACTGTCCTCATTTTACAATTCTTCTGCCCCGGAGATCCCCAGGACCAATCGTGGGGGGTAGTCTCTGAGAGAACCCTTGATGGCATCTTCACCCGAGGGGTTCACTAATAGCCCCTTGACTCACATGGGAATATCCCCAGGAACTCCCCCCATGACTAGGAGGGGTGTGAAGAAGTGTTCGTTCTCCTAGTGTTCAAGCCTAGACTCTTGACCTAGTTAGTAGTACTTCCCTAAGTGCCATCTTCTTGGAGCCAAGGTGCCCCAGAGGCATTGGACTTTGCTTTTTAAAATCTGTTACACCAGAAACATCACCATATATTATAGGTAATGCTACCTTCTCTCCCACACCTAGATTCACCTAAACTTTTGGAGAACAACCCATGTTGAAGGGAGATCCCTACTCAATCCCTCCGGGAAACAAAAAGAAAGAGCACTGATAACTAAGGGACCCCTGTTCTTAATAATATATCAATTATTTACTTATGAAGTAAGTAAATTAATTATTTGTACTATATAGTACAAATAAGTAAGAGTCTATAAGATTAATTGATTTAAGAATACATGAAGATATATCAACTATAATTCCCCTAAACACAATTTTCTATTTCATTGTAGACCTTAATTTCAATCTTTAAGTGCCACTTGCCTCACTTCTAATTAAAGTGACAATGCAATTTATCATTCAAATCATGCTATTTTGAGAATGAAATGAGGCACTAATAATAATTGCATAGAAAAATGGATGTAAACCAGGACTTTTCCCCCAAACTGGAATGTCTAGTCACTCTAACTCTACCTAATGGAGAAAACAGAAGTGACTAGCTTGGGGAATGAGTAACTGGAGGGAAATTAAATATTCTGCTTGGGGTTTGGTAGAATCACACTGTTCCATAAAAGCATCTGGCAAAATGTGTCATGGGCGATAGCATTTTTGTTATCTTCAGGAAAAAACAATACATTTTTGACACAGTTGCACTTGTTTCAACCTTTTATATTTCACTTATTTTCATATCTGTATCCTTTATTGCTTCATGGTAAATACCTCAGATAGTTTTGTGGATTGTTTTTTGAAGTATGGTAAAGAACGGCTGGAAAGTAGATTCCTGATTTCCACTTCAAAGCCTCTGAATCAGAATCTCTGAAAGTGGGGCCCAGGAATTTAATTTTTTAAACAATCATCTCGACTGACTTTTACACCATAGCCTGGAAGAACCACATTGTATAAAAAATAGAGAGTATTTTGGGAGAAAGTCATGTTTCGACTGGGTGGAAGGTTTTTGTTGTTATATAACTGAACCTCCTTCGTATAGTCAAATACAGTCAATTATTTGTCATTTGCGGTAAATATGTTTTGTAAAGTCTCCAGGAACAATGAATTAAGAGAATACTGAACCACTGCTTCCAAGCGAAAGAGAGGATGAGGTTGCTGCGAGCCTCTGGTCACATTTTTACCAACGGATCAATATATAACCTTGCTTTATGTGGGTTTCTGTTTAAAGACACCTCCTTTACCATATTGATTCACTAACATTGAACTCACCGCCAATAGCATTATAACTCATGCCTGCATGGAGCTGATCTAACACACGAATTTTCTCTGTAAGGCACATCACAGCCTTCTTGACCTTAGGAACGTAGACAGCACTTCAGCATCATACTTGGACTCCATTTTGGACAGAAATAACCAACAAAAGCCACAAAAATGTGGCCCAAATAGACTCCATGAAAACCACTTGTTTACAGTGTGAGAGCCGAAACAAGAAGGCAGGGAGTCCCCTTGTTCCACCTCAGCTGGGAACATTCACAGCCAGCGACTCAAATCACTTGCTGCTCTGCACATGTTCTTGAATGACCATGAAAGCACTATGAATATTGATTTGGAGGGGTTACAAATGATTCATAGCAAATAGGCAAACTCACAAGTCTGTAATCCGTACATAATGAGGATTGACTGTAGGATGTTGCCCCTAACTCTGATGTGCACCTTTACTTACAGCTGGGTAACCTAAGTAGATTCTGGGTGGCATTCAAGAGGTAAATCTAAAATGGAGAACAAGAGCCCTCAGGAAATATAGATTAAAAAGATAACTTTTCAAACTGTTTTCCCACAAGCAGTGTGTGAGCTTTGCAGGTTCTCTAAATCCTCCTCCGCATTTGGTGCTGTCGCTATTTCAGTCATTCTGATAGGTGGGTAATTACACCTCACCGAGATTTTAATTTGCATTTCCCTAGTGGCTAATAGTTTGGCAGTTTTTAAACAGTTAAACATGTGACTACCCCTCTTGAGCATTTATTCCAGGGAAATAGAAACTTTGAATCCTCCCCCAACAAACACCTGTACATGGATGTTCATGGCACCTTTATTTGTAATAGCCAAAAACGGGAAATAGTCCAGTGTCCCTCAATGAGTGAGCAGTTACATTCTACCATGGGTTACCACTGAGCAATAAAAAGAAAAACTGTTGGTACACACAACAACCTGACTGAATCTCTAGGAAGTTAGACTGAGTGAAAAAAGTCAGTTTCAAAATGTTACATACTATATGATTCCATTTACGTACCGTTCTTGAAATGAGAAAATTACAGGAATGGAGAACAGATTAGTGATTACCATCGGTTAAAAAGAGGTGGTAGGAGGGAAGGTGGGTGTGCCACAAAAGGGCATCTAGAGGGATGCTTGCAGTGGTGGAAACATTCTGCACCTTCATTATATCAATGTCAATATGCTGGTTGTGATCGTACCATAGTTTTCCGAGGTGTTACCATTGGGCAGAAACTGGATAAAGGGTACATGGGAGCTCTCTGTTTTATTTCTTTCGATTACGTGAATCTATGATTATCTCAAAGTAAGAAGCTTAGTGAAAAATAATGAAGGAGAAATACTTTCTCAGATAAACAAACAAAAAGATAACTTTCCTTTTTCCAAGTCTCAGTTGATTCTTGTTTACCAAGTAATTTAACAAGCTCTTACCCTTTAAAGAGGCTAAAGAAAGGTTGTTAGTTCATATGACACAACATTTTTTAAGATGACTTACTAAAAACTATACACCACACATACAACTTCTTAAAAGCAATAAACTTTGATAACTTTTGATAGTGATAATATTGCAGATCTATCATGTGTTCCCTCACTGTACTAAATCAAAAACTTAATCACCTAATTTTCATTTCAAAAAAGTTTTCACATGAAGTAATATATATACAGTAAAGTGAACAGTATTAATGCAATTAATGTAATCGGCTCTTTTCGAATGAGGAAACTGAGGCTCAACTCATATGTGAAGGTAGATGACATTGTTAATACTGAAGGTTTGGTTTGCAAAGTAGATGCACAAAACCCGGATCCCATGATTCTGTGCAAATCAGAATCTCTAGGGCATAAACAAAGTTTTAATATGACATCTGAGTTCATCTTATCCACTGTCTCTCTCCATATATATATATATACATATATATTTGATTTTTTGATATATAAGGAAGGGGCTGAGAATAATTATGTAGGATACACAGAATAAGTCTTTCTGAAAGGGAAGAGAATGGATTTTTTCAAGTTAGGTGTTGTATTAGTTTCCTAAGGCTGCCGTGACAAAGTGCTACAAACTGGGTGGCTTAAACAGCAAAAATATATTGTCTCACAGTTCTGGAGACTGGAAGTCTGAGATGAAGGGGTTCATTCTGTGAGCTGTGAGGGAGAATCTGTTCCATGCCTCTTCCCTTAGCTTCTGGGCATTTGCTGGCAATTTTTGGCATCCCTTAGCTTATATATCTGATCTCTGCATCCATCTTCTCATGGTTCTCTCCTTATAACCATGTCGGTGTGCAGATTTCCCCTTCTTATGAGTACACCAGTTATATTGGATTAGGGTCCACCCTGCTCCAAGAAGTATGACCTCATCTTAACTAATTACATCTGCAGCAATCCTGTTTCAAAATAAGGTCACATTCTGAGGTACTGGAGGTTAATTACTTCAACATATGAAATTTGGAGGGACACAGTTCAACTCATAACAGATTCCTTCCCCCATTCTTACCCAATGAATGTGGTAGGTAAAGCTGCCAATAGGTTATCAAGTGAGGTAGGTCCAAGGTACGATGGTAGAAAACTGTCCTAAACAATAAAAAAAGTAAGCAGTCATTTTAATAGATATATTTTGGGGGTTATTTTATCTAATTCAAGAGAATTAAACTTAAAACTCTAAATATTCTGTATTTGTAAAATGCTTGTGATCAACCCTATAACTTTCATTTGCACTGATAATAGAAGAAAATCAAACATTTTCTAAAAGTTATATTATTTCCTTTCTAAATGTTTTGAAAGTGCCAATGTCAAGTTTTTTCAACTCTTTAAGTGTAGGTAGAGTTGCTTGACCAAAATTAATAGATTTTTCAATCAGACATGTTTTAAACAAACACTGTAAATCAAACCAAAAGTTATTGAAATAGGAATATCAGCAGAATTACTCCCAAACTATTTATTTTAGGGAAGCCAAATATACTAAGAAGTAAAAACAAATATCAAAATGTTTGTTACTGGTCAGTGCTTCTTTATTATGAGCCCATTGTTTAAAAGTATACATATTAAAGTTTATGGGAAAGTTACGTGCTACACTCAAGCTGACTTGTCTGTATAACATACAGAGCAATAATAAATTGAGAAAAAAAATCCAAGTCGGTTGTTTAAAACTGTGTAAACTAATGTGTTGATTGACTGCAGGGTTTTTTCCCCACTTTTGAAGCAGATATGCTGACATCCTGTATACATATCCTGAGATGATTATTCAAAGCGCAAATTAATGTCATACTCCACACCTTCAAACCTCTTCTGACTCTGTTTCTTTTGCCCTCTCACTCCTGTACACATCAAAGCTGCTCTGTAACAGGAGCAATGGAACTTTGGTACCTAGGGAAGATGAATGAACATTTCTGCAGAATATTACTGTTGAGCAATGAAAAGACTAAAAATGGGTGGGTGGCTTCAATTGTAAGTCGGGGGGAAAAACAAATTCTAAGAAATCACAGGGCTTGGTACCCATTTGGAAAGATAGGAGCTATTTTTAGATGTAAAGAGGATGTGGTGATTAATATGAAAGCTAAAGCCATGTAAATCCAAATGCAACAGCTGAATATCAAAAGTGTACTGTTAGGCATTAGCATTCTACCAAAATATGGGTAGGGAGAAGAAATTATTTTCCATTTTTAATCCAAAAATGGCTTTCAAATAGCAATATAATTTGGAGATATTGTACATTATTAGATAGAGACAGTGATTTCAAAATTTTATTGGTACAAAATACTAAATATGTAAAGTATTAAAAACAGCTTTCTAAGAGAATTATGTATTTTAAATGTTGGGAGTAGCTAACTCCTAAATGTCAGTCACACAGGTATAATGGAGATAGAATTCTTCTGAGTCTTAGTAGTTTCTAAACATTCCACCAATTCACAGCTGTCCACTTTTCACAGATGAAATCCTGGAGCTGTTGACCCAAGTCAGTTGTTGTTCTGAAAATACCACAGATCAACTCAAGAAATTCTATACCAGGACTGTGTCCCTAGCCTTGCAGTGGCCGATTCCTAAACTGCCTTCTCAGACCTTTAACTCTCTCCTCCTCCTCTCTCATCCACTAATCAATTTAAGGTCACAGTCCTTCCCTGCTAGAGTTTAGGTTCATTTTAAGAAGGTTTCAATTGAATAATTAAAAATTAGGATATATTCTGTACACTTCCGGAAGAAAGGAAAGTAAAAAAAGAAATGAAAGAAGATAATTTGATAATGTAGCATAATGAAACAGACCTAGATTAGAAATTGCAAATATTACTTAACCTCTCCAAGTCTTGTTACCTGTTTAACTATAAAATATGGGTAACGATTCTTACCTCCCAAGTTGTCATGGGAATTAAATGACACTATACGTAAAGATTTTGGTGAACGCTACCAGCAGCGGTATTATTATGTTTCTGTACATCTGTGATTATTATTGTTGGTTGATGACACCACTCTGGCTCTGATTTAAAATCACAAATTAACTCTTCACAAATTATAGGTGTGAAGTAACAAAAGACAAAGCAACAGTAACAGTGTGCCCAACTGTCTTCTGGCAGAAAATGGTTAATCAAATCTGAGCACTCCCTTGATAACAACTTCCACTGAGGGTGACCTCTTTTCTTTACAATCTCTTCCCTTATGAAGCCAGATGGTCAACACATTTAGTATACTTTATTAAGTGTGCGTGCAGTTATCATCATTTTGTAACACTGTCTGGCTTATTTATTACTAAGGAATTGGAGGTGAAAAATCCTTTATCTTTTATAGTCTCATTTTTTTGTTAAATATTATATCAAAAAAATCTCCCAATGAATCTTTTCTCTGAAGCATAGGAAAAAATTAATAAGAAAATGCAAAAGATATCATGTTTATTTTATAGAGGCGATACAACCCCTCGGATTGTATCTCTTCTAGTCAAAATATGTCTAATCTGAGCCTTACCTTCTCCATTTGATCTATCGTATCTTTATACGATCATCCATTTTGTTTGTCATTATCCATTATTGTTTATAGAAGATATCTTCTGTCTTCTCCCCGATGACTTTGTTAGGACTGAGCATAGACAACCCATCTCTGCTGACCCCAATGTGTGCAGACACTGTAGCTGAATTTGTTCAGCTCAATGGGCATAACTCTCTCACTTTCATTTTCTCTTTTGTTCTTCACAATAGAGATATGTAAATCCATCAATCCCTCAATCCTAAGAAACAGTGCCACAGTCCTAAAGAATCCCTACCACCCTCCTTATATTGACCTGGCATTCAGGATTTTACGGAAATAAGATTATCATTCACTTAAAGCAATTGCTTTTTTTCACATTCTTTCTGATGCAACACAGAGAAGCACCTGAATCCCTGTCTTATCATAGCAAAAGGAGAGTGAGAAAAGATTGCAGGTCACAGATATGAAATATGTTTCCCTTTGGGAAAAGACACTGAATGGAAAGGGAGATGTTTTGGATTCAGGATTCTGATTCCTTAGGTTCTAACTTTCCTGAGAAAGCCAATGGACATTCTATTTTATAGTAAAATGATGTAACCTGAAAACTATAAGAACTGAAAAAGAACTAAGGAAAAACTTTTCAGAATTGAAATTTGGGACTGAAGGGGGTAAAATCCTGTTAAAGAGAAATTACAGTGATGATCACCTAATGGAGAAAAGCAAGAACCAAAGCTTGTCGCTACCCAAGGGTAACAAATGATAAGATACAGAGAAGAGACTGATGGCCTTTGAAAGTATAATTCTTGATCATTCCGTTTTGGGACCAGCATAGTATTTTCTTAACTACTTTTCTAGGGTTTAAAAGTCTTCAGAGGCTCCTTCCTCTATCATATCTATCAAGCTGAGTGGACTTTTTAAAAAATCTATCAGTACACTCATTTAAATAAACAAATCCCTAACCCCTAAAACAACAGAAACATGGTGAAAATATTCCTAAACAATTTTCTTGTTACTGGTATTAATCTTTAAATATTGTTATTATCTGCTCTTCTCCAACTTGTATCACATCTGTGCTTACTGGGTGAAGAATAATTTCTCAGAGAACCTTTCTACACAACTGTTGGAGGATGAGGCAGTTTATAAACCACCATGTCACTGACAGTGTAAAAACCTGAGCAGAGGGGCTTTGATCTAACAAAAGGCACCAGGCAGTCCAGGGCACTGTCCCTCAATGCCAGGTTGTAGATTAAATGAGATTCTCAACTTGAATATAAACTGGATAGAAATTGAAGACTGGACCCATGTACCTCCCAAATATTTTGATGTTTGGCATTTGAGCACTTTTTGGTAAATGAATCACTCTGTCATTTGAGAGAAAATGATACCGTCTCTGCTAAATCAGAAATCAGGTTTTCATTTTCTTTTTTTTCCAGAAGAGTTTTGTAAGGATAACACCAATTTGGCGTACTACAACACTTAGATGCTTTTATTTTTCTTGTTCGCGTCTTCCTATAAGTTGGGCTGTTGACTAGGAGACACCATCATCTAAATACTCGGTGCCTTTCTTTACCCTCAGAAAAGATAGTCCTGGTTCACAAACCACTTTGATAGTCTTTCCTGGAACATTCTGTATAAAGTGCAAAGTGTTGCCATTTGCATATTCTACTGTTGGTGTGAGGTGATATGTCCAGGTATTGAGTTTACAGTGGTAATGTGAATAAGTTCTTTTTCTAAACTCCAGGGAGACTCTCAGTGATGAAAGTGGCACAGAGTGACTCCGACGGAATAAAACAGAGTTATCAGGGTACTCTGTCTGGGGCATTATAATGACTCTGTTGGTGACAGCTTGTCTACTGCCTGGTGGTATTAGTAAAGAGCACTTTTTCTGGGGGAATTGTTGCGCTGGCTTTGCTTTCATGTGATCTGCCAAGGCATATACCCTGTCAAATTGAGTCACTTTGCATTTCACTACGGACAAAGGTCCCTTGGAGAATGGTACCTGGGAGTTTCACTGTCCCAGTACTTTGTTTTTGGTTCTCAAGAGGAACCTGTAACCATTTAAAATAGATATTTGCCTCCACCAGCCAAAGAAAACCAGACCAGCTCATTTACACATATAAGCTTAATTATTCCTACCTCACTGAGCACAAAGCACATATATTTAACAGGGTGGTACTGGACTATATCTTCAGGATAGAGTTGATCATATTGGTAGTAAGGTCACATACTTCATGCTCAGTAGACAAATCTGAGAAGTGATGGGTGCAGGACTGGGAATTTGAGAGGTATTCTCAGGAACAAGGAACTCAAGTGGGCTTCTTTTTAATGCAACAAAACTAAACTTTGTTTAATTCAGAAGTAGTGACCCAATTTAATCTTATCTGAGGTTCAAAACAGCTTATATCATTTGTTTTTTACAATTGTACATTTTGTTATCCTATAAGGTTAATGAGAGGAAGTCAAGGTTATAATGAGAACTACAAAACGGAAATACCACACTGAAGTCTGTTTTTTTTTTGTGGTGATTTGACCTCAAGAAAAGGCACTTAGATTCTGAATTCTCATAAAAGCTCATGCTTAATAAGACTCACGATAGTAGTTGTGAGAAAAGCTAATCTTTGAAGACTTTCTGCATAATTTTTTACATCAGGGAGATTGGTTGATTCAGATAATTTACCTTGCAAATATGCATTTAAATTCTTACTCAGTAAACTAAAACAAAAAGAAAAAAATTCCAGAGTAATTAAATCCTATTTATCGATATTATGACATGGCACTATCATGCCATTATTTCAAATAGAAAAAGGTAATGAGATAGAGAGTGAGAGGAAAAGAAGAGAAAATAAAAGACAGATATTCTGGTTTTAGGAGCTCATTAACTTATCTCATTAATTTAATTTATTTCATTAATTTAATTTATCTCATTAATTAATATCTCATTAATCTCATTAATTTAGCTCATTTATTTAGTTAAGTGACCAAAATGCTTACTATGACTCATGGATGCAGCTAATTTGAAAACCAACATATTCGTGAGTAATGTCTGTCCAATTAAACCTAAAAGCCCAGTCCACAAGCAGCTGACACGTGAAGGGAGCGATACCTGAAACTCGCCAGACGGCTACCTTTTCCTTGGTTTAGGGCAGAAGTGGGAGAAACACAACACAGCCAACAGGACATAACAAAGGTCCTAAAGAATATTCGGCAAAACAAAAGGTTTCTACCTCTGACTACCTCTGGGTGGAAAGATTTTTCAGTATTTTCAAAAGATTATGTAATAAAAATATTCAAAAAGTAAAAGAGGGCAAAAGAATATACAAATTTGCCCAGATCTGCAGAGAGAAACATTAGCTTTATTCCTCTTTCCTCGTATCTCACTTCTCTCCTTTACTGTTTGACTAAAGAGAACAAACTGTTCACAAGCTGCTGGATGGGAAATTGTACCTGATTCAGCAGTACCAGGACAAGAGAACTGTGCAGAGCAGTGAGAGTGGGGAATCTTATTGAACACACTTCCTTGGCATCCCTCTGAAAGATCCCCTTTATCTGGACAAAAGTTAGCTACAATTTCCTGATATTGCTTATACAACTCCTTATATTCCTTATACAATTTCCTTACATATAAAAGGGAGAATTGTTGCAACATGTGCTCCTCTATGATGCTAATAAATAGACTAACCTTTCACCTGCTCGAATGAGAGGATGTACTGAAGGGAGTGATGAAGTGGATTATCTATTAATAAAAATGAATGACGGTATAAATGGATGTATGACATATTCTGCATTTATGAGAAAGTTCTAATATTAATTGAATGGTGAATAAAGGAGAGTAAGAACATGCAAAGAAGAGAGTCAACTTGTACAATCCTTTAAAAAAATTAAAAAGTTATAAATTACCAACCGCCAAGTCAGCTAATTAAGCCTCCCATTAATTTGGAAATAAAAAATCTAATTTTCACTGAACCATCCAATTCCAAGGATTAACTTAAAAGTGAACCATTCCTTGGTATTCTAAGTGTATTCTAAGTGAGTGTATTAGCTTCTTACTTTCAAGAGGGCAAAATGCATTTGAGGACTTATATTCTCATGAGCTCCTTCTTACTTTGGTTTATTTTAGTAGAGGGTTGGACTAGAATTTAAAGTTGTTTCAGGGGCAAATCAAAGCAGATTTACCTGAAGAAGAGTCGTGCGAAGTAGTCATTAGTTAAAGCAAACCAAACAAACAAAAGTTTGGTTTGATTTGCTTTAGAGGAGTATACGTTCGAACAATTCTTCCTTTTATATATATGACTCTTCTAGTTGATTTTCATTTTCTTATAACAACTTTTATTTTCATGCTACCTGTTGCTCTGAGCAAAAAGCCATAAGTTTCAACCAATTTATTTTAGCATTTGGTGTATTTTATTGCTATAATTTTTAGCTCTAAAATATATCTCCTTAAATGAGTGTGCATTTTTATATGTGTATGTGTGTGTATACATATATATTTTGAACTATCATATATTTGAACTAAATAATAGTATATATATTTATTTTTATACCATATATATATATGCATATACACACAGACATATATACTATCACTTAGTTCAACATAACATAAAATCACATTATTTAAGAGTAAAAATGTTACAATATTTTATCCCCACTTGATAGCTTAATGCTGTACTTGTGTTTTGAAAATAAGGTGTGAAGAATATATTCCAATAATTTTCAGTTAAGTTCCAAGTCCACTAAAATTATAGGAGCTGCCTTAAAGCTCCATAGTATGTGGATAGAAGCAAATTTTGTCACACACGAGGAGAAAACAGAGACTGAAGCAAATTCGCAGCAGCAGACATCCGACATGCCATTCTTTTCCTGCCTCAAGTGAATCTAGCCTGAAAACACACTCACACATGCTTACAAAAAAGACAATGTGTCAGATCAGATACATTCCCTAATTTTTGTGGTATTTGCTAATTAGATTATTTAAAAGTCTGCTATTCCACAAATATTTTAGGAGGTACCTCCTAGAGATAATTATTAAAGGATTACTGGCCATTTACTGTGGGCCAAGCAAGATGCGAGGACCTGGGGTAAAAACCTCCCATTTGGTAGAGCATACAACATTATTTTAAAAGTTTCCATACGATGTTATGCAAACAACTTAACATTTGTACAAAGTGTAAGAGTAATAACAGAACTTCTTCTCCCTATGCTTAGCTCACTGTAAAAATTTATACCAAAAACACCCCTACACATATGAGAGGAACACAGAAAACACATTCACACAAATGTCTTACGCATGATGTAAGACACATTTGGAGAGGTGTAAGGATACTGGAGAAACTGAGGACCTGGCAAAGTGTTTGAAAATTTGCACAAATTTTTAATGTAAATGTTGTCATTAATCTCAGGCATCAGACATTTTTCAGCTTCGAAGATGCTACCCAGAAGGGAACTACACTCTCAGCATGCTTTCCCACTTGGAGAGACATATTGTCAATGTAGGAAATTGCCCAGCTAATATCCACAGTATTTTAAGACAGGGAAGTCTGAAGTGAATAGTGTGGGCCTATGGAATTCATAAGGGGCCAATATGATCATGGTAAGAATGGGCAGAATTAAGGACAGGCAAGGGGTACCTGTAAATGACAGTGTAAAAAGGTGCAGGAAGCAAAAGGAGATGGCGTGAGGAAGAGAAGAAGTAGAGAACAATTACAGTGCCTGCTCCTCCCATTAGCAGCCAAGAGGGCTCTTGCTGGAGCTTCTTCAGCTATTTTTTATTGTGAATTTCTCGCATCAAAACCCCAGCACCAACTGCTGTGGTGATTTTTAACTGTGCAACTTCTGCTTCCATGGAAATTGTCACTTTTCCAACCTGTCTAGTCAGACGATCAGCCATGGCTGTGTCCCAATTCAGGTGAGGAAGGGGTAGGTCAGGTCCACAGATGTGAATATGCAGGTCATTGTGGCCTGAGACAAGGCTTGGAGTTCCTCTCTACCTATCCTGTAGGCCAGTCAATTCTGACTTGGAAGACAGTCCATTAACTCTTCAGATGACTCCACCTATAGTTTCATATACAGAGTTAGGTGCTTCTGTGCATCTAGGAGCATGGGTAGCCTATACAGGTGTTTCTGAAGTCCCTGAGGCAGGTAACACACTTATTTTAGTAATGTTTATCCACGACTTTAAGAAACATTCAGATAATTGCAAATGCAGCCCCAGCCATCCTGTGCATTTCAAACCATAACACCACATGGAAGTAGACTTTTGAGCAGTAGACTTAGTTGAGAATTTTCTTGTTTGTCAGGTAACTTTTCTCTCTTGATACCAGGAATAAGTAAATGAGTTAAATTGAACAAGGGTATTAAGTGAAAAGGAAAGGAAACAAGATAGCTGTGCATTAAATAAAGCACAATCAAGATATGCATTGCTGAACCACAGTTTTGAAGATCTATAGCTACAGTGGGTAATAAATCTGTCATGCAAAAAGTATTTATACTAAAGATCTTCAGGAAAAGAAAATAAAAATATGAAAAGATTGCACTGTGAGGCTTAAAAACACCTACTGGAGCCCTTTGTCTTTTTCTTTTACTTGGAGAGATATATACACGTAATGAAGTATAATAGAGATATATATCTGATAGTCTCAGATGTGAGTATACAGTAAGTGACATACAACACAATGTTGGAAATATGTATAGATTTTCAGGACTGAGACAGAGCCAGTCCTCCACTTTCATTTAATACTATTCTCAGTGTTAGAACAACGTTTCTAACTCTTCAAAGGGAGAAAGGAAGAAGAAAGAAACATGTAACCATAAAGTTCTGAAAAGTGAAGCTGAGAAGACTCATCCAGTTTCTTCCCTGGCAGTTTTCGCTAGGTAGATCATATGGTGGATATGTCAGAGCTTTGAAATGTCTAGTTTAAGAGAATCAATAAGTAAAGTCAGAATTATTTTTTTACAACTCTTTGACACCACTCTACTCTATATCCTTGGTCACAGAAACCTTTTCTTCATCAGGTTATGTGGTTTGTCTTACAGTGGTCTCTTTACTTCTGGAGCAATAGTATTTAATAGTAAACAGTAATATTTCTAATAACTATGGAGTTATTTATATTTCATTTGTTAATACTGAAATAGCCCAAAAGTACTATTTGAGTCCCAGTAATATTGCTATTCTACCACTACATAATCTTTGTTGCATCCAATTAAAAAGAAAAGACTCCAATCACTGACACGTCTTCAGATGGTACAATGTGTTCATAGGTCACAATGCTATTTTGCTTATGCATGTACAAACTTGGCTTTCTCTCTCTTTTGTTCCTTTTCAGCCCCATCTCTTTACTTCTTTGAAATTGTTGCCTTCTTCATCAAGCAAAGTGAGAATACCTACCTAAGTAGGGCATCACTATTTACCGTTCCTTTGGTGTGCTCTGAATAACAGAACGTGCTCCCTAAGCCATCCTGTGTGGGTCCTGTTCCTGCTTCCCCACACCCAGGCAGTCGAGCTTATTTTATGTCAGAGATGCTTCCTCCCATAACGCTTCTGGAAGTTGAGCAGCGTTACCAGAAGTGAAAGGTAGGCATTTTTCCATGCTTTTGATAGCCCACCTTTCTGTTCATTCAACTAACTCTTACTGTATACCTAGTATGCACTGGTCACAGTGCTGAGAGACAGGGATGAAAAAAAAGGCAAATAAGGTATAGTCCTTCATTTCTAGGAGTTCACAAACTTGTGAAGGCAAGACACACAGACAAGCTAGTGGCACCAAGTCAAAGGGTTAAAAAATTAGACCTCTGTTGTCAGATGGTCTTAACTTTGAACCCTGCTTACTAGCTGTGTGACCATGGGCAAGCTACTTTGTCTTTCTACACATAAATAAATGCAGGTGATGTCAATACCTATCTCCCGTGTTTGTTGTGAGAATTTGAGGGGCTTATGCAATTAACACAGTCCATGGCGTGTGATTAGCTTACAACAGTGATGATAGATGGGCTCAGGATGGGTAAAGCACAGATTAATACAAAGGCAAGGGAGGGGTGTCCACTTAGAGACATTTAGCGATCACCTCTGGGGGTTGCTCAGGAAAGTCTGGTCATAGAGTGATATTTAACCTGTGAAGAAGAGTTAGAAACACACAGAAACACTTTCATCCCCTTCTGTTGAGAAACAACAAACAAACAAACAAAAAACATTGGCCTCTCGAATTAAACTTTCTCTCGGTTGATGAAGTTAGGTGACCAGATGACTCAGTGCAGGATTATCGGTATCTGTGAAGGATCAGAGCACAGGCATGATGCTAATATCTTTTGTCATTGGCTCCTACTTGCAGGTGCCTTCTCTACCATTCAGTCATAGACGATAGCTAGGAAGATAAATGAACTCGGGAGAAGCAGGGAACAATACTGCGATTTTTTAATCTGTCACAGTTCTTCCCCCACTTCAAAGTTGACTTGACAACTGCATTTATTTCACATCGCAATTGCTACAGGTTAATAATATTGTTTTATCAGGAAACATTTATCTTGAGGAAGAAAGTTATCCTAATGCAGCAGATAACTTATCCAAGGACAAAGAGAAAGGGGGCTATGTCTTGAGGGTAATGCCAGTGCCTGGCATGCTATAAAAATAAATGAAATCTGATTAATACTATTGGGGAGAAGAATAAGTCATAGCTTCTATGAAATATTATTTTCCTGATTGGAACCATTTCCATTTTTTGTCAGCTTAAAACATTGTATTTAAGATGAGATGACTTTAAAATGGTGACAGATATCTCAAGCCCTATGATTATAAATGGTTGTTATAGGCTTGTAATCCTGAGGGCTTAGTCTAAAGTATTTTCTCCATAAACTGAAAGAGAAACACACTAGGAATTCAGAAGATTTTAATTAAATTTGTTCAAAAAAATTAAATGGGAATTTTAAAGCCTGGTTCACAAAGCATCTTTGATAATGAATTTAATTTATAGAAGAAATTTCTTAGCAAATTTGGTGATGCCAAAAAAGCCTTCACATGCACAATATATGTTTTCACAGAAGCATTATTATTAATTACTCTGCTTTTACTAATTCACAAAGGTTAGTCCATTTTCAGCTTCATTCAAAAGTGTGCTCTTAAACCTACCTTCTAAAAAATGGTAACAAATGCTTTTTTATAGGAGAAAAATAGACTACAAAGGGTTGGACAGTATGATCTTATACATGAAACTAATTTCTTTTCAAAAATAGTTCATTAGTATATATAGTGAAAGCATTTTGGGCCAGAAGTAAAGAAAGAATGCATAAAAGCAAAATTTATTTTGAGTAGGACAGCTGAAACACATCCAGAATAAAATCATTCATTCCTGTTTTACTGTAAAGTTGCCTGTAGCATCATAAAGCATCCTCAGAACATGTTACACAACTCTGCAGTAGCAAAACTAAGCCATGCAGAGGACAGTGTGAAAGCTGGGATGGTGCAAAAAAAAGTAGGTGCTGGGTAATAGCGATGCAGGTGTGGTTTCAGTAATAAATCAACCCACTAATAATTATAATGTCTTGTATTTATGCAGATCCTTTCTTTATGAAGCCCAAATGTGTTTTTAAAATACAATTCTGTTAATTCAGAATGCACCCCTGTGATTAGGAAGGGTGCAGGTTTAATTAACTCGGTTTTATGGATGAGGAAACTTGCAGTGTCCTCTCTCTGTTGATAATGTGCTGGATTCAGTATTCTTTTCTGTTGCTAGTTTGGCCTTCGTAAGGCAACAGTAGGTCTCAACTGATCACCAAAGTGATGACTGAAAATGCGGATGATGAAGGGAGAACAAAGCTGGTAATTACAGGAAACTGTACATTTTGGTATCAGCCTATCCTTTGCTGCATTTCCAGTGCAATTGGCTAACACAAAAGGTGGAACATTTGCATTGGAAAATCCCAAAGATGGTGTTATTAAAAACAAAGCAAAACAAAGAAGCAAGGTATCAATAACTGGATTGTTTTAGATGCACCCAAGCTTTGATGTACATAAATCAAAAAGGATAGTCCTAATGTGTTGTTATAAAACTTAGTTTTTTTAGTCATCTGAACAGTGGAACACTTATTGAAAATTAGTCATTCAGTTTATTATGTGTTAATTCTTCCGTTGGTTCTGAAGTTTCTTAAGAGAGTAGGAAGAGAATAAGATAACAAGTTCAGAAGTAAAAAAAGGTGGTGGTGGGGAACCTAACAATTGTCTGTCTTTCCTCACTCTCAGGGAACTTGTACTCTTCGCCCATCCTACAAATGTTTACTTTGTGCCAACCATTAAGTAAGAACCCACTGCCCTGCAGGGAGACTCAAGCACTCTTGTTGTTTAGTTTGTTTTGCTTTGTGTTCTTTTTTCTTTTTGAAACTTATAAAATGGAATCCTCTCTGAAACTTCTGTTGAAAATATACAATTTATGATTATGTCACTCTGGTTGTGCAGAGTGGGAGAGTCATAACGCAGAGCAAAGTTGACCATTTCTTTCAAATATGAAGTGAAGAAAGACAATTTCCACGTTGTGAGCCCAGTGGCCCCTTCCCCCACCCCCTGCATCACACCATGAGGTCATTTTTACAGTTGGTTTTTCAAACCAATTCATTTATTCATTCATTTTTATTCAACAAATACTTACTGAGTATCTGTTATGTGTGAGGCAGTGTTCTACAGAAGCAGCAGCACAGACGTGGCTTTACTCTTATGAAGTTTATAGTCTGGGGTGTGACGTGGCACTTTGACAATAGAATAATTCATACATGCAGAAGCTTAGCAACTTTGATTCTGAATATCTGGAATGGTATATCAACTGTATACCTAATTTTTAAAAAATGGTTTTTATAGCAAGATTGATAGGCTAGGTCTTTAGTTCCAAGCAGCATTAGGAGAATGCCTCAGTGAATGGTGCCTTCCGTCTTATAGTCTCTTGTGAAGACAATCAAAATGTCATTGACAAAAGCAAATTTACCAGTGAGAACATGGTCATTCCCATGTTTAAGCAACAATCTTTCAGTTCTGTAGAAGTGTAAAACTGTTCTATTGAATTTTCTGAGATCCGGGGGTGTACATTTCTTTGTCCTCTCAGTATGGTGGCACTCTTGGAAAAAGATACTGACATTTCAAGAAAAAGTCACATTGGTGACCCCTTCTACCAAGGTCCCCACTGTTGTACATGGTAGGGCTGTTGTAAAAGTCCTTTTAGGTCATTGTAATAAATCACCTGTTTTCAGTGACAGTTGTTTGGAACATTATTTTCTGCAATTTCAGAGGAAAAATAAGTTCAGATTTAGGGGATGAGTGAGAAATGGATCAATCAGGATCCAATCAGAAAACAGAATCCACTTGGAAATTTAAAATAGAGGGAGTTTGGGCTGGGCAATGGAAAAGCCAAAAGCAAACACGAATAGTGAGGCAACTGAGAGTTTATCAAAGCAGGCAGCACCCCACCCCCAATATCCCTCCAGACACTTCCTAGTTGGAAGTCAGCTGATATACGGGTATCCAGACAGAGAGGGGATCAGCCCACCTGTGATACACAGAACAACACAGGAAAAGTCAGTCAAGCCCAGCATTGCCGTAGAAAAAGTTAAGAAAAAAGACTTCTTACTGTTGAATAGAGATATCTACACAGACAGATGAGAAAAGTGACTGACATATTCTTAAAAATGTTTTAAAATGCCCTGTCTTGAAGGATAATGAAAATATTAAGTAGGAAATGAAAAATATTAAACATAAAAATTAAAAAATTAGCTGAAGAGTTTAATGACTGAAAACAAGATAAATAAGTAAGAGCATCAGCAGTTCTGTACACCAAAAATAACCAGTTAGGGGCTTCCCTGGTGGCGCAGTGGTTGAGAGTCCACCTGCCAATGCAGGGGACACGGGTTCGTGCCCCGGTCCGGGAAGATCCCACATGCCACAGAGCGGCTGGGCCCGTGAGCCATGGCCGCTGAGCCTGTGCATCCAGAGCCTGTGCTCCGCAAGGGGAGAGGCCACAACAGTGAGAGACCTGCATACCTCAAAAAAAAATAAAAATAAAAATAACCAGTTAGAAATTATAAATAAATTTTTAAGAGATCACAAGTATAAGATAAATAAATCAAACCCCTCCCCACATTATGTTTATTAACTTTTTTATTTATAAAAAATGAGGGGGGATATAAATAAAGGAAAACACTACCAAAATCCTTATGGGGAGGAATGAAAACAGATCTTAATGAATAACACATACATTGTTTCTGGATGGCAGTATTCAATATAATTAATATTTTTTTTCCACAAATGAACACCTGTTAATACAAATATGAAGCAAAATCCAAATAATGGTATTTTTGTTTGTTTTAACTTTTGTTTGTGGAACTTATATAAATTTGTTTATGAATAATCTGGAAGAAAAAGTTTTCAAAAATAACTAAGTCATGTTTATAAAATCAATGATGAAGTATATTAATTAATATTAATTAAGTAATTAAGTAATTAATAAAGTATATTAAAGTTAATATATAAATATTATAAAATATTAGTAAAGACACCAGAGCTATAATCACTAAAATAGTAAGATTTCCTTGCAAGACTAATGAGGTAAATCAGTGGAGCCAAATAGGAAGCCCAATGCACACACCCACATATACACTGATATCCATAAAACTTAATATTTTAAAATAAAATGTCACATTACTGAGAAGGAGGAGTTTCAATCAATAAATGGCATTAAACATGATGGAATATTATGAAATATTAATATTTATAACATTGGAAATCCTTATTTTTACATTGAGTGAGGAAAAGCAGGATATCAAATTATATCATTAAATAATATCTATGTGTGTATAAAAACAAATAAGCTCATAAAAATACAAGAAGAAAATATTTCAAATATATGAAAAGTCTTTAATATTAATATTATTAAAGACAGGGCAATGTGTCTTCTTCTGCTTTCCAAGTTAAGCCTAAGATTAAGATTTGGGGCACATTCTTAAAAATAGGTAAAATAGTTCGAGTCCTTAATAAGATTTGGCACAGTGTTCTAAGTCAGTTGACCTGATTGAACTCATTTAATTCTCTTAACTAACTTGCAAGAAACATATTCCCCTTACCCCATTGTACAAATAATGAAACACAAGTCTAGGAAGTGTTGGCAGCTTGTGGAAGATCCCACAGTTACAGAGTGAAAGATGCAGGATCTGGGCCTGAAGGAGCCGACTCCAGAATTCACTCAACACTGCATGGTACCACCTCCATCAAGAAGGCAGCATGCACATTCACTGAGGAATTTTAGCTCTTAAAAAGTTCTATAAGTTACATGTTCTCATCCTCACCTAGGAAAACTCAGTTGACTATGTTAAGAAGTTTGATATGTGATCATGTTATTTCTCTGATTCAAAGTGAGTCTTTTCAGGCACCATTTACTCAACATTAGAGGTCAGTTCACTTCTCCCAGTCCAGGTGTGCATCTACAGGCTCCTCCTTGACCTTGAGGTCTCACGAGCTACCACCCTTGTTTCCTGAAAGTTGAGTTATTTGTGTGCTATAGACTGTGAAATTAGAGCCAGTTTCTATGGGAACGAGCTTTATTCAATCTAGAAGGGCAGTGAGGAGTAATTTGTAAATGTTACAGAGGGAAGGAAAAGTTAGCCACACAGCATATCCTCAGTAGAATACACCATGTCTTTCACTTCCATTTATCCTTTCAGAAATGTTGCCTTTTAAGCCTGTGGAGCTGAAGGAATTGCAAAATCCTTACCTGATAAACTTAATAAACTCACTCCTTATCCATCTTCATGATGTCTAAAACCAAGGAACAATTTCTCCTCCCAGAATATAGGTTGATGCACTCTCTAGTCTTCCTCATCCCCTGAAGTAGACATTACAGTTTTAGAATATATAGAATGAATTACTCTAATAGGATGGTCTTGAATCTTTGAGGATGAGCAGGAAGAAGGAATAAGAATTGACAATTGGGAAAACCAGTAATGTTATCCTTGTCTTTATTTCTGGATGTCCATGCTTTCTCTGTAGCCCAATTCAGATCGTAATTCAAAACTTAGGAGGAAAAAACCTAATACATCATATTTTTAAGCCTAGCTTTATACATTCCTATTCACTGTTGGACCTTTAAAATATATTGAGCAATATTTTCTTTTTAGTCTACATTTTTAAACCTAACAATTGATAAGTATCTTTAAAAAAATTTTAGAATAAGTGATGTAATCTCCTGTAGAAACCAATACCTGACAAAATATTTCAGTATTACCAAGAAATAATAGTTTCAGTGCATTTTACCCTAAAAGTATTTCATATATTTGAAAAATAAATATTTGTGTCCATGCTATCAACATAAAAACCACAATGGATTTATAATAATCTAGTAAACTCCTGAAATTAAGGGGATTTGTGGATACATGAAAATATTTTCCAAAAGTTTATTTTGGAAATCAAAATAACGATCAAACACATGAAAATAATGTTTTCCAAGGAACACTCTTTTCCAGTTATCCTTTCTTTACATTTCCTGCAATTTAGAATAATGACATTTAAGAGAATAGATAAATTATTTCATTAAGACATGAAATCAATGTATAAATTATTTTATTAAGAGATGGAATTACATTCTTGGTTTATATTAATAGAGTAATAGAAAAGTAAAAATATATCAGCTGATTTATAAATGGAATTGGTTGTGAACATTTCAACATAAAAGTAAGAAAGTTATGCCCCAAAAAAAGAAATCCCCAAAACAAACATGCTTATTACCTTAAATGCACCCAGAATTACATTTTGACATTTCAAGTAACATAGAGAATTGATTTCCCCAGTACATAAAATCTTCCAAATCTATTTCTCTGTGATACATTTTACAATTCTTAAAAAGGACTAGTCCATTCCCCTATTTTAAGGTAAGCCCTTCCATAAACTATCAAATAGTTGTACCTATTTCTTAAAGCTCCCACTTCTTGCAGAATAAAAAAGTGCTCAGAAGGATACCTGTATTCACCATGAAGCAGATTGCAGTGTATGCCATTCCTTTTGGACCTTTTTCCAAAGGATTTAATTACTAAAGTGCCCGAAGCATGTTTGCTTTTACATTATTGGTTTTGCAAATAAGTAGCACTGTGTTCTAATAAACACGGTGACAGTGCTTTCAGTTCATCATTTTATAACTTCAAACAGTAAAATCTAGTTTCCAGGTCCAAGTTTATGCTAGTATTACATATTACAAAAATATTTTCCAGCGTTCTGTGTAGTAATAGTACAGAGGTGGGCACACGTTAAACAATCATAAAAGTCAACTAATACTAAAAGAATAACCAATGTTAGAAGATTTAAAAAATTATACTTAAAAAAATAAAGGTTGCCAATTTAAGAAATCTACCCCCAAAAGATTTTAAATTTTCATATTCGTATTGACTTATACAGGAAACTCAAGTTATGTTCATCGTGACTAATTTTAGATTTTCTAAACTTTTTGCACTTGTTTGTGTTGTTATTTTATGACATTTGTATTCCTAGAATGTATACATTTTTAATTAGCACTGCTATCTAGCTACCTTTAATATGGTCGGTGGCTCTCCTTCTAATTATCTTCTTACAACCGCTATCAGCCTTTTAAATTTTCTTTGATGTCAGTTTGAAAAGTGACAATACATCTAGGGTTAGCTATTATTTCAGTCATTTTGATTACGCACTTTGCCTTTTCACCTTCTGGAAATCACATGACCCTTGCAGACTTAAGACCTTATCCAATTTTCTTATCTTCCTCTGCCTTTATATGTTTTCTTTTTTCTTCTCTTAAAGTGCCTGAGTGCAATATAGCTGTGGTCATTGCCAAAGTCATGGTAACCTTGTTAGGACTCTCCCCAAAGTCTTCACAAGATAACCAATTAATGACTTATTGCTTTATCTCAGGGTCATGTCATTCCTAAAACTATTGTCATTTTTTGCTCTTCAACAAAGTTTTAATTAATTTGACCAACGTTTCCTTTTATTCATTGTTTAGGAGAGAATAATACCAGCACAAAGTGTTTAGTTCCTATACTTCGTTATGTAGATAGTTTTTTTACATGACTATGATAGTTTTTCTATCCCATGAAAATATTTACTGCATTCAGCATCTTTCCACTTTTTAAAAGGAACATAGTCACATTTATATGAAAAAAAAAGTTGAATTCCACAACAATAGGACTGTATGATTGTAAGATTTTTCAGATATGCCATTTATACTCATGATGTCTGGAAGACTTTCTTGAACTAATGTCTAAGCCAGTGGTTCTAAAAGTATGGTCGTCTGACATCTGGGAGTCTCTGAGACCCTTTCAAGGATCCTCAGATTCAAAAATATTTTCCTAATAGCAAAATATCACTTGCCTTTTCACTTTTTTGATGTTTATACTAATGATGGAACACAGTGGTAGGTAACTGCTGGTGCCTCAGCCTGTATTAAACTGTACTAGAAGTCATAAAATTCATTAAAGATTGTCCTAGATAGAGCAGTACAAATTATTAATTTTATTAAATATCTACCCTTGGGTACATCTTTTTAATCTTGTGCATAACAAAATGGGAAGAATGCATAAATCACTACTGCATTTGAAATAGGATGATAATATTAAGGAAACATTTTGTGTGATTGTCCGAGTTATGAGTGGAACTAGTTGCATTTTTCATGGAAAACCATTTACCCTTGAAAGAATGACCGATAGACAAAATGTGGTATTGGTAGACATTTTCTCAAAAGATCAATAAAGGAAATCTGTTACTTCAGGGAAATTCTAACAGTATTTGTTGCCAATGATAAAATTTGAGCTTTCCTGTAAAAATTAGAATTTTGGAGAACTGTATCAGCTACAATGAGCTTGACAAAACTCCAGTAATTAAAGAATTTTCTCATGAAATTATTTATAATAATAATGTGATTATTTTGATGTGTGTAAGCATTTGGAAGATCTGCATAACTCAGTGAAACAGTATTTTCCAAATGACTCAAGGCTTGATGTTATAAAATCACACATGGGTAAAAGATCCATTCAAAGTGTAAGACAGATCAAAGGATTTTAGTGTAACAGATATGATTTCATACTCCACATTGTTACTGATTTTTAAGAAACTACTACTTGTCTGGTTTGGATATTACTTCAGAGAAGCATATCCACAAATATCTGAAAGTTGTCTATTAAAATATTTCTCCCTTTTCCAATTACATATCTCTGTGAGGTTGGATTTTCTTCATATATTTCAACCAAAACAACATATTCCAACAGATTTAATGTAGAAACAAACATGAGAATTTAGCTGTACTCATTAAGCTGGGCATTAAAGAGGTTTGCAAGCTGTAAAGTAATGCAACACTTCTCACTGAATATTTTTAGTGGGGGAATATAGTTAATTTGTATAAGGGATGTTATTTAAGTTAGCATATAATTGAATTCTTATTTGTAAATGAGTAAATGAATATGTAGTTTGTTTCAATTTTAAGTTCTAATGTGGTAAATATCAATAGATATCAACCACATAAGTAGAAGCTTAATAATTTTTCAGGGTGTAAAGAGGTCCTGGAATAAATGGTTTAAGAAATGTCACTCTAGGGCTTCCCTGGTGGCGCAGTGGTTGAGAGTCCTCCTGCCGATGCAGGGGACATGGGTTCGTGCCCTGGTCCGGGAAGATCCCACATGCCGCGGAGCGGCTGGGCCCATGAGCCATGGCCGCTGAGCCTGCGCGTCCGGAGCCTGTGCTCCACAATGGAAGAGGCCACAACAACAGTGAGAGGCCCGCGTACTGCAAAAAATAAAAAGAAATGTCACTCTAAACGTTGATTTGCCTAAGTCTGGGTTCTGGGATTTCTGTTTCTGAGAACATTCATTCCTAGATAATCTCATCTATGCTATGGCTTTAAATGCCATCTCTAATCTGGTAACTTGTAAATTCATATATCCAACCCTGGCTTCACCCTTTAACTCCAAACTTATGTATATTACTGCCAGTGAACAATTTCTACTTGGACATCTAATAGGCATCTCAAAATTAATATTGTCCAAAACCTAACTCCTGATACTCCACTCTAAACCTGTTCCTTTACCAGTCTTCCCTCTTGCAGTACCTGGCAATGTCCAATCTTCCAACTGTTATAACAAAAACCTTGTCTTCATCCTTGAGTTCTCTCTTCTGCCATATGGCAGAGCCAACTCAGAGCCATCAATCTTATCAACTGTACTTGCAAATCACATCTCAAATCTGACCAGTTTCACCATTTCTCCTGCTATTTCCCTGTCCTGACACAAACGGCATCATCTCTTACATGGATTATTTCAATTAATTTCTAAACTGATCTCCTTTTGTATATGCTTGCTTCCTCAATCATTCAGGTTAAGCTATACTCAAGCAACCAATACTGCCAGAAGTTTGGTTTGTCTATCTATCTATCTATGTGTGTGTGTGTGTGTGTGTGTGTGTATACACACACACATAATTACACATAGTTTGTAGATCTCATAATATATATATCTCAGAGTGAGAAGATATATATATAATTTATCACAATTCAGCTGGGAATTCTCCTCCATGTTTCTTCACTCAGATCCAAGCGGTTGGAACAAAGTCTCATGAGTTACTAGTCTCCATGGAAAAAAGAAAGAGATCTCTAGTGGGTTTCACAACAGTGATTAAATTCTCCAGCATAAAAGTGATAGGCATGACTTCTGCTGACAAATCACTGGCTAGAACTAGTCACATGACACTACCCAACCACACCAAACCAGATGAGCCATCTTTTTTTTTTTTTTTTTTTTTTTTTTTTTTGCTGTATGCGGGCCTCTCACTGCTGTGGCCTCTCCCGTTGCGGAGCACAGGCTCCGGACGCGCAGGCCCAAAGGCCATGGCTCACGGGCCCAACCGCTCCGCGGCACGTGGGATCCTCCCAGACCGGGGCACGAACCCGTGTCCCCTGCATCGGCAGGCGGACTCTCAACCACTGCGCCACCAGGGAAGCCCTAGATGAGCCATCTTTGTATGAGCCTAGAAAGCAGAGAGCCATAAGTATTTGGTGAATAGCATGTGAATAAGGAGTTCCCATTTAAACTCAAGAAAGGAAAGATGAATTGTTCTTTGAGAATAAACAAGTAACCTTCAAGTGGTTTTGAACTTTTCCCAATAAATCAATCCATTGTGAACAGTTTATTTTCTTGTCCCAAGAAATGCTTTATCTTTTGAATGAATAGCTTATTAAACAACATAAAAGAGAATATTCTTTAAAAATGTGTAGGGTTACATAAATGAAGCTGAATTCTACTGAAATAAAGTTGTATCATTGTTCAGAATTTACAGAGTTAATTTAAGATTTTGCAATTATGTGGTAACTACATGATACCTCCATCTGTCATAGAATTCATGCCTTATATATACATAAATGTTTATCATATATATGATATATTTTATGCTGTTTATATTTCATATATTTTTATGCATGTTGATTAAGGAATATACACCATAAAATTCACCCACTTAAGTACACAGTTTGATGATTTTTAGTAAATTTTTTTTTTCTTTTGCGGTACGCGGGCCTCTCACTGTTGTGGCCTCTCCCGTTGCGGAGCACAGGCTCCGGATGCGCAGGCTCAGCAGCCATGGCTCATGGGCCCAGCCGCTCCGCGGCATGTGGGATCTTCCCGGACCAGGGCACGAACCCGTGTCCCCTGCATCGGCAGACGGACTCTCAACCACTGTGCCACCAGGGAAGCCCGATTTTTAGTAAATTTATACAGTTGTGCAGCCATCAGCACAATACAGTATTAGAGCACTTCTGTAACCTTATAAAGTTTCACATGACCCTTTACAGTCATTCTCTGCTCCTACCCTGAGCCCTAAGTAGTCATTGATCTGCTCTCTCTCTTTATACTATTGCTTTTTCTAGGAAGTTAGAATTCTTGGCATTCCCTATGCATATGTAAACAAAATAATGGGTCCCTAACATTTATAAACATATATCTAAAAGGAACAGTACATAGTTGTCCTCAATGTCAACTGAGGGCAAAATAAGGAGGAATATGTTTACCCAGGTGGAATTTTAAACATAAAAAGAACTTCCTAACCCCTAGGGAAATATTTTAGAGCATTATGTTAGATAATTAAGGAATCTTCATGGAAAAATAGTTATATTTCAAGAAAGGCTGAAAAATAATCATGTCTGAGATCCGAGTTTCCTTCAACTTTTTATATCCATTGCATAATATCCAAGGTCATTTTCTTATAGAGATTTTATACCTGGAAATCTTCCCAGGTAAGAGAACAGCTACCATGCATCATTTAAGACATAGGTGCTGTCACAGAGAATCTTAGCATGATTCATTCCCAAATAATGAAGCAAATGAATGAAGTTAAAGATGTTCGCCTTTGATTACTCTAAAATATCTCCCACACTATTCTGACCATAGTGCCTGAAAAAAGTACCTTTAGAATAAAAAAAAAATCTTTGAGCTTCAGGTAACTTAAAGATAGGTTATCTGGTACTAGTCTCTCCTTTTAAAAAAGTTATATTTTCTTAGATTATAGTTGTAGGGACTGTAATCTGTTCTTTCAGGTGGATAACCATCACCTAAGTACAAACAATAGATATCCCCAGGAAATGTGAACTGTTCTAGTCATCTGATAATGTATTTTACAGAACGTAGAATCAGAGAGAGGAAGAAAGTAGAGAGGGAAAAAGTGCTGAGTTCTTTAAAATAAACTTAGTGTAATCTTTAGGATCATGGCCAATTACTGACATTTGTAAAATGAACTTATTTAAAATGAGGACAAGGACAGAGCTAACTTCTTTGGGGAGAGTTAGTTGAGTGAAGATTATTTCCATTATTATAAATTTTGTAGCACCTAATTTATTTTAGTAGACTTTTTATTAATCTCTCTCTTTAAATTTTTCTTTCTTGAACAAAATGAGACTTATTTCTGGAAGAGATGACCATATCCTATCAGGAAACTGTAGTCAATGGGATAGTAAACTTGTCATCAAATGGCAGTAGTCAAAAAATCCATAGAAACACATTCAGCACGTGTGAGACATTGGATGAAGACATTCAGCTATGACTGAAGAGTCATCTTCCTTAAAGCTGACACATTCATTGTGAGCTAGTGCCAAGACAAATGCAAGCAGAACTATAGCCTGGAAATACTTAAACATATTACTTGAATTCTCAGAAGTATCATTTTTACTTAAAGTAAACATTGGCATGCAAAGCCAATAGTCTGAGTAATCCGGTCTTGAAGTGTAACTTTATTTGTTATGGGGATTTGCTCAGGGAAGGGAAGGGGAAAAAAATAAACCCAACCTTGCTTCTTCTACTGCAGAGAGAAAATAGTTGTTTCTGCAACACTGGAGACATTATTTGAGGCCATGTAAGTGACTCTGCCTCAAGCTACTTTAACAGTTCACAACTAAAACTTGAATTAATTGTTTTTAGTAAAATGTTCCATTGGCACAGGCACCCGGGATGATTGTTGTCTCTTTATTAGCAGATGGATACTAAGCTCTACCAGTGAGAATCCTATGTTACAACCAAGTAGTTGGGTCACAGTTGCTTTGAACCCAAAACAAGGAGCTCTCTTAATTCTCTGATAACTCCCCTCTCTTAAAGAAAGTGGAGTTGATGAGAAACTTAAAATCCAGGTGTCATCAGCTTGGAATCCATGGTTACTATAGATGCTGCGGGGCCTCTGTGATTGTAAATGAAATCATTTGTGAATGTGTGTATGTTTTTACTCTTCCAGAGTAAAGTGTCCATGACTTTAATAAGACCCACAGAGAAATGTATGATCATAAAGTCGTTTATATAGGAAGCACTTGTGTTGTAAGCCTCTACCCGTGTTTTGGCTGACTCCTCCCTCATCTCTTGGCTCTCCGTTGCCTAGGGAACAAGTCAAGATCCCCAGTTGCACCACTGACTACCGTTTAGCACTTGTCTTCCCATCTCCACATTCTTCTTCACTCCCATCACATTCCCAATGTGATGAGAACAGCTTGGACTTCAAGGTTTGTTTTTCCATTATAGGTATGCTATAAAGCATTCCTGAAAGTACTCTCTACTCATTTCTTGCAAACTTTATTCTTTTAACAATTCTTCAAGCTTATTCTGTTTTGAAATTTCCCAATTTGGAACGATTGCTCCTAAATTTGCTACCTGAATATCTTCCCAGCTCTCTGACTACTCCTTGTCGGTCTCTTTTGATGGTTTCCCCTCATCTACGTAACCTTAAACTCCAGAGTGTCTCAGAGCTCTGTCCTCAGACATCTTCTCTTTTCCATCTGTAGTTTGTCTCTACGTATCTCCTCTAGACTCATGGTTTTAAGTACCTTCTATGTGATGGTGAACCTAAAAATTAGACTTCCAGCCCAAATCTCTACCCTAAACCTCAGAACTGAAATCCCATTGCCTTTTGATATTGTCTCTTAGATATCTAATAAACACCTCAAACTTGATACTATTTGTCCCAGTATATGTTAACTCTATTCTTCTAGTTGTTTTGGCCAAAACTTCAGAGTCATTGTTGATGATTCTCTCCCTTTCTCTCTCTCTCTCTCTCTCTCTCTCTCTCTCACACACACACACACACACACACACACACAGTCCAATTCATCAACAAACCATGGTAGCTTTACCTTCAGAATACATCCCAAATCTGACCACTCCTCACCACCTCCACCACCAATAGCGTGGTTCAAACTTGTATTATTTCTTGCCTGGATTGTTGCAATAGTCTCCTAACTGGTGTCTCTGCTCCCAGTCTTGTCCTCTTCAGTTTAGTTTCAACGGAGAAGCCGAAGTGTCTGAATTAAAATGTACGTCAGATCACGTTACTCCTCTATTTAAAACACCTCAATGACTTCTCATCATTCTCAATATAAAAGCCAAAACTGTTTGTAGGACCTTTAAAGCCCTACATGATTTGACCTTCCCCTTACTTCTCAGACATCACGACCTGCTACTCTCACCTTCACTCACAATTTTAGCAACTTTTTTAAATGATAAAAATGGGGTAAACTGTTTTTATGCTTTTTTAAATATGTAATGGCCTATATGGGAAAAGAATCTTAAAAAGAGTAGATATATGTATATGTATAACTGATTCACTTTGCTGTACACCTAAAACTAATACAACATTGTAAGTCGACTATACTTTAATAAAAGTTAAAAAAAAATAAAAATAGAATATGATGATATCAGTTGTAAAAGTTTGGTGACAAAATACACTTCCCTACATTCAAAAAGGCATTTGTTCACACACTGTTCAACAAGCGTTTCTGTAAAATGCACTTCCTCTTCTATAATAGTCAACTGCCGAGGTAGATTAGAGCTGGTAAGTTCCTCCAAGGTAGAAAGAACACTCATGTTTGGATTTCTGGCAATGGTTCATTCTCATTATGCATGCTACTATTGGCATTTGACTTTTGGGGGTAATACAACCACACATATTGTGGACACTTTTGCATAAATGGAGCCTACATATTATAGATGGAATGAAACAAACCCACATTGCTCCTACATCATATGGAGCGTGTTTTAGCTTGTCTTGGCTCAGGCTGCTGTAATAAAAACACCATAGACTAAGTGGCTCATCAACAATAGAAATTTATTTGTTTCTCACAGTTCTAGAGGCTGGAAGTTCAAGGTTAGGATGCCAGCATGGTTGAGTTCTGGTGAGGACCCTCTTGGTTGTGGACTACTGACTTCTCATTGTATCATCACGTGGTGAAGAGCAGAGAGGAAGCAAGCTCTCTCATGATCCTTACAAGGGCACTAATCCCATTCATGAGGGCCCCACTGTCATGACCTCATCTAATCCTCATTTTCTCCTAAAGGCCCCACCTTCTAATACCATCACATGGTAGGGAGAAAGGTTTCAACCTATGAATTTTGGGGGGAACATTCAGTTCATAACAGAGTATCACATTAAAGATTAACTTTCTGCTATTGTGCAATAGTAATCTTGTAGTAACAGGTCTGTTTTGTTACTATTCAGCCTTGAAATAAACAGGTAACATTTTTAGTATTGACTTTAGACAAGAGCACAGTGATGTAGTAACCAGAGAACTGTGCTTAGGGTCAGAAAAATCTAGGTTGATCTCAGCTGCAGCTTGTTCTCAGTAAGTTACCTTGCCTCTATCAACATCAATCTCTTCATCTTCCTTGTTATAAAAATCAAAAGGGAAAATTTACATAATGTTTTGTAAACTATAATTCATTGCACAGATGCTAGGCATAATTGAATCAATTTTACTGCATGTTTCCTTAAAATAAAAGCCAAATTGTTTTAAGAAAACTGGTTATATATCAAACTGAATTTTAAACATTAATTGTAATATTTTAGACCACATACTTTTGAATACTTACATTTCATGCACTTACTCATATCATCCACAAGAACATCCTATATCCAAATCCCTCAACTACTGGCCTAGAAACAATTTTCAAATAGAAAAATTGTAACAGAGCAGGACCCTATGGGCCCTTCCTTGGACAGGCCTTCCCCCATATCCTCTGCTTTAGCTCCTCTCTGAAGCACCTAGATAATAGTATTTGATGCAAATTTCCTGAGTTGTTTTGCACATGTGAAACACCCCCCCCCATACTTGAAGACCATGAGCACATAGCCCCAGGCCTCCCAGAGCCTGAGGACTGATAATGTCAGCCCCTGTGACACCACCCTGATGCCTCACCACCAGACAATCAGAGAATTGTGCACAAGCTTATCACGTACCCTTGACAACCCCCCGCCCATCTTGGCCTTTAAAAATGCTTTGCCGAAACTCTTCAGGGACCTCAACGCTTTTCAGGGCATGAGCCACCTCAACTCCTTGCATGGCCTTGCAATAAACCTTTCTCTGCTGCTCCAAACTCCGACGTTTCAGCTTGATTGGCCTCACCGTGTATCAGGCACACGAACTTGTGTCAACAAAATGATTTAGTATGTCTTGCTCTTGGCAAATCAAAGCTGACTCCTTGATAATGAATACTTTCCTTCAATCCACTTAAAGTTATCTACTCACTATTCATTGTACATTATTTGCCTGAACTTGACATAAAGCTTACCAATTTGTCTTTTCTTCTTGTAAAACTGCATTAGTCAGTTTCTAGCTTTCTGGTACTTTTTACATTGCCCATTATTTCTTAAAGATTATTCTGCAAATTCATTTGCAAGTTTTTATAATGTGCTAAATTTTGTTAAAAGGAAGACATTTTTGTTATTTGAGATTTTAATCTAGTATTAGTAAAAGGTAGGGTAACAGCTATTACAAACAATCCCCAAATCTCAGTGGCTTAACATAACAAAATTTATTTCTCACCATGCAAATTCCAATGTTAATGTTTACAGTCAGACAACTCTACTGGAGGCTTTCCCTCCAAAGGTGACTTGGGGATCAGCTTCTTCCATCCAGTGGTTCTTTTGTGTTCTTGAGACCTCAAAGGTCCTGTTGGATTCTTTGCCTCTGACTTGCAGTCAGGAGAACAAGGAGGAAGCAAACTGAGAATCATGCAGAAGATTTTTGGAACCCAGACTCAAAACCCTGGCATGCAGCACTTTCACCATCTTGAATTGCTCAGAACTAGATGTGTGCTGGGAAACGTCTTTCTCTCTGTCAGGAGCAGCAATGAAATGGTTGTGCACACTTAGCGTTGTCTCAGCTAAAAACGTCTTTCTTGTTAAAGTTTTTTTCTACCTCCTCAGATTAAATACCCATCTTCTGCTGAAGAATCCAGTAAAAATGGAAATGAAACAGTTGTACTTTTTGTAAACCTGTTACAGTTCTTCCCTCAGTCAGAATGTTTTGAAATAACTCCTTTGGGTTGACATCTTCAGATTTTTGAATTTCATTTTATTCTGGGTATTGAACCTTCTGATTCAGTTCTTAAAGGGTTTTGCCTTTGTATTAAAGGGTGTGTGTCCTTCTTCTGTCTTCCATATGTGTACTCTTAAAAACTGGGTTTTCTGTGCAGCCACCAGTGTTCCTGCACACTTGTTTTAATCTTTGCTTCTTTACTCCTGTCACCACAGAGATATTCTCAAAATCTTGCTCACCTCCACATTTCAAACTACTGTATGCTTGCATTTAGAATCTAGTCTGCAGCAGCAAGTACTTTGCTTTTCTTTACCTTCTGCAACACGTCCATTATGGTCCTGACAGGTTATACTGTTCCTTGGCTGTAAATCACATGACCATTAGCCATAAACACACAATACACACACACCATCTGTCACACCATCTATCCACCCAGCAGCTCCCTCTGCACACACTGTATAGTCAGGACTCCTCACTCCCCCGCAGGTTAGCACTGCCATCTGTGATGCCTCACTGCTGGGAAGTTCTGCTGAAGGCTTTCTCCATCCTCCATGGAGATAAAAGCAAGTCTCTTGAAAACCCATATGTTCTTTTATATATACTGGCTTGTCTCTGTGTCCCCCAGGTTTCCTCACAAGCTACTGAGACTTCAAAGTTAGAGGCAGCCTTCGGGCACTGTAATTAAATAGAATGCATTTCATTGAGGTTGAACAGTTGCCCCTAGTAAGCAATACATCATCACCCTCAGTATATATTTGTAAGATACTTTGAGGCCCTTTCCTTAGCGGAAAGTTATAAATAAGGAGACCTTTTTTTCTGTAATCCTTCAAAAGCAAAACAGCATTGGTCAAAAGTGTTCTATACCCTTAAAATAATAAAATAAAGTTGAGAGTTGTAGAATTTTAATGACTGATTTTAAATTGAGCTGTTACCCAGAAGTAGAGCAACGGTCCTGAAATTTCTGTTCTTTTGTTTTCCCAGGTGTTAGCAATCCCTCCCGGCTTAACTGGCTCTGTGTTTATCCCATCCTTTGGATCATTAATAATGACAGTAAATAAAAGCCAACCTAGGAAGCTAGTTCTTTTCATCTGACAGGTACTCAAGAAGCAGTCACACCTCAAAATGAAGAAGTACCCACAGCCAGAAATCCCTAAGTTTCCCATGTAGTAACTGAGCTATTCAGCAATGAAATTCATTTTTCTTTAGATGCTTGGCAAGAGCCTTGGCAAAGAAGCCCACAGTCCCCAACCCCCTGTAGCCCTGGGCACCATCAGTACCACTCACCCTCCCTCTGCTGCTGTCAGACCACAAGTGGAACTTCCCTGAAAAAGATGGCATGGGAACGGGTTTTCTGATTGCTCCTTGGTCTTTAGAAGTCAACTCATTTTACCTTTATTTAATTTTAACATCTGTTTAACAGAAGACATATATTTTAGAAAAAATAGAAAAATTAGATAATTTTTTAAGATCACTCATAATTCCACCATCCAGAGAAAACTACGGTTATCAATTTAGAATGAATTGTAATAAAAACTTTCTGCCCATATTATTCCAAATACATTTTACAAGTACATTAATTTATTTACCCAAGTGGGAATAATCTGTAATTAATTTCCCATTTTTATTAAGAAATAAAATACTGTAGATCATAATAGGCAAGTAAACATCAATTGTCTAGCTAAGAAATAGAATATCACCACCATTTAATCACCATGTGGGTCTCTTCCTGGCCCCATCCCCCATATCACCAAGGAATTTGACATTTCTTTTTCCCTTGTTGTATTGTTTTCCTTGTGGTTTTACTAAAAAAAATATATGAGTATATACATAATGTATTAGTTCACTTTGTTTATATTTAAACTTCATAAAGATGGTGCCATAGACTAAATCGTGCCCCCCAAATTCATATGTTGAATGTATGAACAGTGTTACTGTGTCTATAGGTAGAGTCCTTAGGAGGAAGTTAAGATAAAATGAAGTCAAAAAATTAGGTCCTTAATGCAGTAGGACAGTGGGCTTAGAAGAAAAGGGAAATTCCTCTCTCTCTCTCTGCCATGTGACAACACAGCTGGAAGACAGAGGTCTGTATGTAAGTCAGGAAGGGCGTCCTTAGCCTATTCAGCTGGCAACTTGATCTTGGACTTCTCAGCCTCCAGAATTGTGAGAAAACAAATTCTGTTGTTTAAGCCAGTCCATGGTATTTTGTTATGGCAGCCTGAGTTGACTAAGACAAATGATGTGATTTTTAGTGTTATTTGTAGGCTGCTTCTTTACTCAACATCATGGCTGTAATGTCATGCCTGTCGCAGAATTCTATTGCTTGACTATATAACAATTTATTTTTCCATCCTTATACTGATGTATCTAGGTTGTTTACAGTTGTCTGCTATTATAAACATTTTATAAACGTCACCATTAATCCACATCTTTACCAACACTTGGTATTGCTAAACTTTGGTTTTGGCAGTCTAGTTGGAGTGAAATGGTATCTCATTGCCATCTTTATTTGCATTTTTCAGGTTATTAAGAGACTGATTCTTTATCTCAGTCTATAGGTCACTTGCATTGCTTTTTCAAGAAATATGTGCTTATGTATTTTGTCATTTTTCTACTAGCTTTTTTGTTTACTTCTTATTGGTTGCTGTGACTTACTACACTTTCTGGTTGTTTGTAAGTATTATATGATCAAAATATTTTCCCCCCGTTTGTGGCTTCTCTTCTTACTCTCTATGTGATATATTTGACCAAAAGATTTAAAATGCTGTGGAATAAAATTTATCAATATATCCTTTGACATTTCTGATTTTGTATTATATTTTTAAAATACTCCCTATCTAGAATGTATAGGGGCATTTTATGGTTTCAGGTAGAGAATACATTTTCCCCCACAAGGAAAATTACTTTTCCCCAAACAATATAGTGTATAGTTCATATTCTCCCTACTAATCTGTAATGCCATCTCTGCCATATACCTAATCTATCTATCTATCTTCTATCTTTCTGTTTATCTGTCTATCATCTGTGTTCTGTGTTGTTTCAGTACCTAATTTTCTATCTTTTACTTGACAGCACTGTCTTTAAAATAATATAGCTTTATAATAAACCTTGATATTTAGTAGCACAATTCTCTCTTCTTCTTTAGATATCTTAGCTATTTTGGGTTCTTTGCTCTTCCATCTATATTTTAGAATCAGTTTGTCAAGACCTGAGGGGAATTTGTTGAAATTTTTACTGGGACTGCAGTGAAGCTATAGATAGATTTGTACAATGTATTGTAGCGAGGGAAGCCAAGATGCAGAAAACCATGGATACTCTGACGCCATTTTTATAAAATAAAGAAAAAGAGCCCTACAGGTGTACATGTACGTGTGTATGTGTCGGGGGACTTTTCTAGAGTTACTTCCTAACAAGTTATAAAATTTTCTAGTCCCACTATGGGATTTTGAAATTTCTCCATTCCTCCATCTCAGGAAAGTGCCCCTCAGGTAATTATGGTCCCCCTTGTCAGGCACAGTAAAAGACCCTGTGGTGGCAGGTTTTTGTTTTGGTCTGGCTTTTCTTAAACTTCCAGCCAGAGAAAGCAATCCTGAACTATGCCTTCTGTTGCAGGGAACAGACTTTAAGTAGAAAGATCCCTCTCTTTTCTGGGCCCAAACCCAATGGCAGCCTTCATTCATCCATAATAAAAGACATCAACAAGGTCTACAAAGATACGTCCATTTATTTTCCCCGACAACAACCAGTTTCTGAGGGTGCTTAATTTCTGTGTGCACATAATAAATGCTCAATAAATATTTACTGAAAGAAGTAATATGACTTAATCTATACTAAATGTAGCAGACATTTCTTAAAAATATCTCTGGTACGTGGATGAATTATTCTGCATGCACATAATAAATACTCAGTAAACATTTATAGAAATAAAGAAGAAAGTAGTCTCACTTTATACAAACTATAAAAGACACTGCTTAAAAATGTGTGGTATGTGGATGTCTCACATAGTTTCAATGTTAATAAAGATTTTACCAATTTTTCTTGTTGTCATTTCTTTCAGTTTTTGTGAGAGGGAAAATGAATGCCTGCTCATTCATCATCATCTTTCATCAAAACCATTCATCTGTACTATACTGAACTCCTTAATGATATACACTTAATCTGAAAATGTAACACAAGTCATACTGGTTTTACTTTTTTCTTTTTGAGCTTCGGTGTGTTTCCCAAATTAATAAGTAGCATTTCTTAACCTCAATACTGTAGAATTATTTTTGAAAGTTTTAAGGTTACTGTGGTACCAGAAATTTTTTCTAGTGCCCTCCAGGACACAACTTCATAAAGGGCTACTTTGGGCTCATGGACAGCTACTTTCCCCCCATACCACCCTCCAAAAGTGACATCCAGAAGAACTTCTCTGAATATCCAGTGTACTCATTGAGTAGCAGATAGAAGAGCTTTGCTGTTGATCTGACGTTGTTAGCTAGAAAATAATCTTAACCCACTTATTTTGAGGAAACTTTAATTATATTCAATTTGGTGATAAGTGAAATAACTGAAATTAGAGTTGTCTGTGACCCTAAATGGAAGTTATTTCCTATGTGTTATTATATAATTGTCATATGTTATATTATTTTCCAGATTGTTGAGTCTCATTGCAAATCTTCTAGGGGAGGGATGAAGAGATACGTACTTTGAACAATCTCCTTTGGGTTTCATGCACACTAAAGTTTGAGGACCATTGACCAGCACTGTATAAAACTCAGAGTTGAAGATATAATAATTACTAAATAAATACTTAAATAAAAAAAAATATTTGGGCACCCTTGTTAATTTTCATTGATGAGAATGGATATATAATTAGAAACAAATTTGGGTACTGGAAAAATTATTTCTTAAAATAGCTGATTATTTTGAGTTTGTTTTCCTGTAATCCAAATTTTCCAGGTAAATGTATGCTTTTTCTGTTTAATGGTCTATTTTGGAAGGAAACATGAGATGAGAAATAGATTCAAAATATGATTTTAACTTCAGTGGAACCACAAAATCTAGACAATCCATTAACCTTTATCAACATTATCTGAATTATAATTCTTTTTAATTTTCTGTTTAATATCTTTTTTCCAAGTTCTTTGTTCATTCTTTCTAGCAACCATCAAAACTTACTTGATGACAATTCTTATTTTACCAAAACCTTGATTTTAAAAAAAATTTTTATTGAAGTATGGTTAACTTACAATGTTGTGCTAGTTTCAAGTGTACATCAAAGGAGTTCAGTTTTATATATGTACACATACATACATATACACACGCATATATATAGTTCAGATTCTTTTCCATTATAGGTTATTACAAGATATTTAGTATAGATCAAGAAAGATACAGTAGGATCTTGTTGTTTATCTATTTTGTATATAGTAGTTTGTATCTGCTAATCCCAAACTTCTAATTTATCCCTTCCCCCTTCCCCTTTGGTAACCATAAGTTTATTTTCTATGTCTATGAGTCTATTTCTGTTTTGTAAATAAGTGCATGTGTATCATATTTTAGATTACACATACAAGTGATATCATATGATATTTGTCTTTCTCTGACTTACTTCACTTAGTATGATAATCTCTAGGTCCATCCATGATGCTGTAAATGGCTTTATTTCATTCTTTTTTATGATTGAGTAGTATTCTATGTGTGTGTGTGTGTGTGTGTGTGTGTGTATCTCAATCACATCTTCTTTATCCATTCACCTTGTTGATGGACATTTAGGTAGCTTCCATGTCTTGGCTATAGTAAATAGTGCTACAGTGAAAATTGGGAAGCATGTCTCTTTTTTTTTTTTTTTTTTTTTTTTTTTTTGCAGTATGTGGGCCTCTCACTGTTGTGGCCTCTCCCATTGCGGAGCACAGGCTCCGGACGCACAGGCTCAACGGCCATGGCTCACGGGCCCAGCTGCTCCGCAGCATGTGGGATCTTCCCAGACTGGGGCACGAACCCGTGTCCCCTGCATCGGCAGGCGGACTCTCAACCACTGCGCCACCAGGGAAGCCCGCATGTCTCTTTTTGAATTAGAGTTTTCTCTGGATATATGCCCAGGAGTAGGATTGCTGGATCATATGGTAACTCTATTTTTAATTTTTTAGGGAACCTCCATACTGTTCTCCATCGTGGCTGTACCAATTACATTCCCACCAATAGTGCAGGAAGGTTCCTTTTTCTCCACCCCTCTCCAGCATTTATTATTTGCAAACTTTTTAATGATGGCCATTCTGACTGGCATGAGGTGATACCTCGTCATAGTTTTGATTTACATTCCTCTAATAATTAGTGATATTAAGCAACTTTTCTTGTGCCTGTTGGCCATCTGTATGTCTTCTTTGGAGAAATATCTATTTAGATCTTCTGACCACGTTTTGATTGGGTTGTTTGTTTTTTGATATAAAGCTGTATGACCTGTCCGTGTGTTTTGAAAATTAATTCCTTGTCGGTAGCAACGTTTGCAAATATTTTCTCCCAGTCCATAGGTTGTCTTTTCCTTTTGTTTATGGTTTCCTTTGCTGCGCAAAAGCTTTTAAGTTTACTTAGCTCTCATTTATTTATTTTTGTTTTTATTTCCATTACTCAAAGAAATAGATCCAGAAAAAATATCTCTGTGATTTATGTCAAAGAGTCTTCTGCTTACATTTTCCCTGGGAATTTTATAGTATCTGGTCTTACATTTAGGTCTTTCATCCATTTTGAGTTTATTTTTGTCTATGGTGTTAGAGAATGTTCTAATTTCATTCTACTTTCGCTCTAATTTCATTCATTCTAATTTCATTCTACTGTCCAGTTTTCCCACCACCACTTATTGAAGAGACTGTCTTTTCTCCATTGTATATTCTTGCCTCCTTTGATGTAGATTAATTGACCATAAGTGTGTGGGTTTATTTCTGGGCTTTCTATCCTGTTTCATTGATCTATATGTCTGTTTTTGTGCCAGTCATACTGTTTTGATTATTGTAGCTTTGTAGTATAGTCTGAAGTGAGAGTGTGATTCCTCCAGTTCCATTCTTCTTTCTCAAGATCATTTTGGCCATTTACGGTCTTTTGTGTTTCCATACAAATATTAAAATTCTTTTGTTCTAGTTCTGTAAAAAATGCCATTGGTAATTTGATAGGGATTCTATTGAATATGTAAATTGCCTTGAGTAGTAAGGTCATTTAAACAATGTTAATTCTTCCAATCCAAGAACACGGTGTATCTTTGCAGCTGTTTGTGTTGTCTTCAGTTTCTTTCATTAGTGTCTTATAGTTTTCAGAGTATATCTCTTTTGCCTCCTTAGGTAGATTTAATGCTATCATAATTCTAGAGAAATTAAATTGTAAATATAAAGGTCTAAAATATGATTAATACACTTGTCTTATATGGATTAGACATAAAGCCAGCATCATTAGCAGGTTTCAGATATACTCTGATATATTTGGAATATCCAAAACAAAGACAATATATGTGTGTTGTCTTTAATTAATATGTATGTATGTGTGTGTGTGTACACTTTTGTGGGAAGCATATAGAACTATTAATCTCAGAAGATCAATACATATTACAACATCCAAAATATTAGTCAAAAAAGCAGAAAGTTATAATAATCTATCCAACATCAAAGTATGTGTTGAACATGTACTGTGTTTCATTGCTAGTGGGAAAGACTTAAAATAAATTTTTATTTTGAAAATACAGTGTGGTAAGTGCTGCAGTGGAGATTGGCAAACAGAGGAAGTCAAAGGGATGGTGGGGACCAATAAAACCAAATTTCAGGGGCTTCCCTGGTGGCGCGGTGGTTGGGAGTCCGCCTGCCGATGCAGGGGGCGCGGGTTCGTGCCCCGGTCCGGGAGGATCCCACGTGCCACAGAGCGGCTGGGCCCGTGAGCCATGGCCGCTGGGCCTGCGCGTCCGGAGCCTGTGCTCCACGACGGGAGAGGCCGCAGCAGTGAGAGGCCCGCGTACCGCAAAAAAAAAAAAAAAAAAATTTCATACTTCTAAACTCATTTCAAGACTAACATAGATCACTGAATTCATGAGGGTAACAATAGAGGGTAAGACTGTGTACGTGGAAAAATGATGATCCAGGTCGAGCAAATCTGGTACCTGCTCAAGTTATGTTTTTCCAATTTTGAACATATATATTTTTTAAAAACATTCAAAGTAACAAGTCAGCTGCCCATCTGTTCTACCAAACTAAACAGAATAGAGTGTGAGTAGGTCAGAAAGTATCCAGTGGGACCTCTTAGTTGGTTAAAGAAAACTGGTAGAAATTATTTTGTCCCCTTAAGGTAGTTTTTGTCATGATTCCCAGTAATTGAAATTTTCTATGGTTGTTAAGGAACCATTAAAAAGCCATTTCTTCATCAATTAGAATCTTGCTGCCAGATTGTATGACATTTCGTGAACCAGATTTAATTTGTTATACATTGTTCCAGAAGGTGAGATGAGATTAGAGGGACTTGTGTGTTAGTTGAGAGATGTATTTTACACTGACTTCTCATGGTCCCTTTCTAGTAATTCAAATATAACGGCATGATCTTGATTAGTTAATCTTTCCACATCAGCATTTTCAGATGGTACTTCATGAAATTTTCACTACAATTAAAAAATGCAATTAAAATGGATTACCTAAATCAAAGTCAATCTTTAATTACTGCATACTATCTAGATCCTTATTTCACGATAGAACAGATAAAATTCTAACAACTGCAGTGCTAATGCCTTCATTATTAAAAACATAATAATACCAGTCTTTTGAGGCTCATCTCATTTCCTATCAGTTCCTTTTTTATGTTGTCATCAAGAAGTTTGCTTCTTTTCACAACCTATTGCCTACTTAGTCCTGAGCTGGTTTTTATATACTTCTCGAAGAAGTATTAAATTATACAAAGTTTATCTAATTAATCCAAGTCCTTTCATGTAAAAGGGATGCGTGTCTCAACTGAACTTGCCCTAGTTCTCTTTCACTTTTACATTTTTTGCCATTGTTAGCTATTTCAAAAATCAAGTAAGAAAATTGTGGGGAGGGGGAGGAAATACTTGGTAATTCTACTCACTATCACATGAAGTCTTGGGTTCTAAACCTTGTCAGTTTGCATGCATCGATTCACTAGCACATTTTGCCAAGTTTTTCAGTAGTGTTAATATTGGATAGTGAGTTGAAAACTAACAGACCTAAAAGTCAAAGGGCCCCAGTGTCAATGTCCATGTATTAGTTATGTAACAGTGGGAAAGTTCCCTAAGCTATGTGAGTCTCTATTTCCTCATCTGTAATATGAAGATGACAAAAGTACGTACCTAGAGACATTGTTGTAAAACTCAGAAATGATTTATATACAGTTCCTGTTGCATAGTAGGTACTCAATAAAGAGTGGCTATTTTATTATGTCTTCGTATTTTCTGTGTTACTATACAACCTATCTGGCTATCAAGATAACATCTTAGTCTAGGAGTCTATAAATATTATACAATCAAAAATGTTATTGGTGGACTCTGAACTTAAATATGTTGGTATTTCTCCAATCTCTCAATATTTGCATATATAATAGTGCTTGTTAACCAATATCTGGTGTTAAGTACATGTAACCTGAAATGTCTTTATGAACTACCTAACAGAATATGGCATTACATCAATCTTTTTCTAAAAGCTAAACCAAAATAGTCTTTATCTTCTGGCAACTTAAACTCCAGCAAAACATTGATACAGATTGAGTTATTAAGGGATCAAAATAAATAGTTAACAAATTGGTTAAGTAGTATTGCATTTAATAAAAGACCAAATGATTTAAAGAGTGGAGAAATAATTTCTAGACCTGTGTATCAGTGGAAAACCCAACTGTTCCATGACACAGAGAAGGCTTACTTAGCAATATGGAAATTCTGAAACATCCTGTTATATTGAAGGCAGAAAAATGTAGTAACATGTGGGTGCCATAACTTGAGAGAAAAACTAAATGAAAAATGTATATACTGTCATAAAGACTATAGAGGGAATTGGTCTAGTTCTGTGTGGTACTATGAATGACATGGCAATCAAAGGTGAGGATATTGATGTGGAAAAGACCAAGCGAGACATGGAGAAGAAAATATTGACAGTGAAGCTAAAAACAATGATTAGGATTTATCAATGCTAAAATTATTCAGTCTACAAAATGATAGGTTTGATTGGTCCAAGTTCATGCCAGTGAACTTATGGCTAGTTTTCTCTAAATTGAGCAGTTAGTAGTTATTTTCTTCATGTGGCAGTTCTCTATAGTCAGCTTCAACTTGAGTTAAAGAAATAAATTAATCATCATTGTTGTTCCTTTTATTATGGAAGAAAAATAGATTCCTTGAGGATTACTGCCTTTTGTATCATGATGAGGCTTTAACAAAAATAAACAGCTCTTTCAAAATGTCTCACAGATTGACATTTTAGTTCTTATGCTTGCCTTGAAGATTAAATATTCTAAGAATCCAATAGCCAGGTATATTTTATAATGCCCCTGAATGCTGTATAAATACCAAGTTCAATGTTGCATCTCTTCAGTTCACAGAGGAAGTCCAGAGGCAATATTTTTTTGCTGGAAAGAACAGCAAAAAATCAATATACAACACAAAACTACAGGGTCTCTGGGTACATGAGTAACGTGTTATCCAAAAATAAAAAAGACTACTTTTAAAATTACCGTAGCTTTTATGAAGAAAAATTTTACAGAAGAATTCCTCTTAGCTTAACTCAATTTGAAAGAAAAGACATTTCATAAATGAGAAAAGTGTGTGAGTAGTAAGTAGTTAATGCCTAAATTTCTGATTACTAATTTAATCTTAGGGATAGTTAGTGTAAAAGTAATAACATACTGCTTATGTAATAGGAGACGCACCCTTGATTTCTAAAATAAAAACAAAAATGTGTGCTTTTTGGAATGACCCAAATGTTGAGCAGTTTTCCCCTCTGGTTAGCTTTAGTAACCTGACTGTGTTTTATTTTGTAGTGTATCCTTAGGTCAATGTTTGTGGAAGACTCTTACTTGGTATAATTTTTCTTCCCAGGTAGGAATGTTTTTCTATTAATAGGGTTTTATTTGAAAAAAAAGTTACATAGTTAAACATAGTCAAACACTTTCAGTAAATACTAGTTTTGATAAAATTAGCATATGCTTTTTAACCAGGATTTCTTGGAAACTTCAACAGGCTAAGAGGAACTGTGAATCCTCCCCAAACCTGTTGTTTTGTTATACTTTATTAGCACTAAATGCCATAGGACATAAAAACAAAAAACACCACAAAATGAATTCCTAATTTTTGTCAAATGTTTTGCTTGGTATGCTTATGCTATAAGCATGACGATTCATGAATATAAATCAATTTGGGAAAGACCTAAAGATGACCAAGTCTTTCATCACCAGTGCCCTATATCTACGTATGCTCAATGGGTACCTTCTAATTTTCCAAAGTGACTCAGTTCAGTGATTCTCCTTACCTGTTTTGACGACCACATATAGGTCTTTTCATAAAGAAAAAAGGGCCTTTTGTTTACTTGTTTGCTTGCTTGCTTTTTTCAGGGGAGTCAAAAATTTATATAATAAAGTTTAAATGTACTTGAGTCTTGGGTGGCCTCCTTTGATTTTTAGCGTGCACATCACTGCTCACTTAACCTAGATGCGTGTTTGTTTGCTCAGGATTAGAGTCAGGCGTTGCCCAATATTTCTTAGCGGACTAACACCACCAAGACTTAGCGTGGATATAGACAGCCATTTTTGAAGATGTGGTCAATCTTTTCTGCCTAATTAGGCTAAGAAAAGATTATCAGAGTTTTTCTAAAGCAATTATTGTTAGGAAACCTTTTTTAATTAAAAAATTATAGAGCCAAATATATTTAAAAAGGAAATTCTATCTCTTAAGATAAGCACAGCCTGTCTTGGCCTGGGTAGTGCAAACTTAACAAAATACTCTCCACCATGGCCTCCACCATTTTTAAAGGTTCAATTCTGGCTGGCATAGGCCAAAGATATTAAATTTCTAAGCTAATATTTTTAGATGATGTTGCTGGGTGGGCCATACTCTAGCTTTAGGTTATTTCCTGGCATCTACCCTGCAATTTCTGAGACCATTTTAAGCCTCATTAAAAATTTTGCACTCAAGAAAGTATTAATCATGTGATTATCTGACCCTTAAAATGCCACCCACCTTGATTTCAGAATGTTCTGCCCTGACTTTGCTATCACCCTCATGAGGGCTGCTCTTCCCTTTAGCACCAAGCTCCAGGAAGACTGAACTTCATTTCTGATCAGTCTCTTCCTAACCTGCTTCATTTGCCACAAGCATATTGATTTATTGGGGAAAAAATTTAAGGATAATTCTATTCTTCAGTAAAGTTCAGCTTCTTCACTGCTGAAGACAATGATAGAAACTGGTCTCCATATTTGCCTTGATATTTTGATTTTGTTCCCTGCAGAACTCCCCCATTGTGGACTTTGCCATAAATAGGGTGACCATAAAATTTATTTTTCAAATGGGAGGACTTCTGAGAATGGAAAGAGGTGCTGGTGATAATTATGCCTGGACAGTAACCAGTAACCAGGACTACCCCAGGCACACTGGGACATATCATCACCTTGCTTTAAATGCATGGGTACTAAACAGCAGAGTCATAAAGAGTCCTGGTCCACGAATAAAAGGCCATGAATACTCAGTATAAATGCATGTTTTTAATAAAGGTACATGGTGAGCTCAGAAAAAATTTAAGTAGGAATAGATTGTGTTTACCGTACTCTCCCCCTTCTCCCTAACTCGGCTTCCTGTTGTACCTCCTTACTCATGCTTCTTTACGTTACACTCATGCAGCTGTCCAGTTGAAAATGTGCCCATGCAGTCATGTTAGAATATATGAAATAGAAGAAAGTGCATGCATGTTTTTCAAAATTCTAAATATGACCTGGGGAGCAGACCTGTTGGGGAGTCTTTGCAGGGACACGGCAGTCTTAGGACAACTTGTAAATTTACTCTTGTCTTTTACAGATGCCAAAGACTGGTTTAGCTGAATTAGTAGTAGATTGTCTCCTCATAATTTGGGAATAGGTTCCTGAAAACTAAGCTTACGCTAGCTAAGAGCATTACCAACCTTTTCGGTTTACTACTGTTACCCACATAGAGGAAATCAGACAGTCTATTCTCAGATACTGTATTTTACTAGTGAAAATAAGGTCTACGCTTTGCCTCCCAAAGAGCCCTCCGTACATCACAACTCATCACCGTGTCTGCAGTTCTGTTTCAAATGTGGTGCCTGTGGCTGCATGATGCATAATGCATCCAGATTGAATCTAGAAAGAGAAACTTTAATCCTCTTGGTGGTATCTTTCTGATAACAAAAACCTTTGTTTCAAATTTTCTATATCTCCATGAAAGATTTTTTTTTTTGCTACGGTTGTGAAATATAAAATCTGATACCTCCAATCAGATGGAAAACCACAAAATTACATGCCTAAATAAATGAACCCGAGAGAGGGAGAATGTGTGAAAGATCATGTGGCTGTACCAAGCATAAAACCAACACAATGTGTGTGCTTGATTCAAAGAAATCTGAATGTAGCACAAGAGAATGACTAGAACAATTTGTTTTGTTCTGGTCAAGTAGGATATCTGTCCATTATTGCTGTTCTTTTCTTAATCTCATAGATTAGGAGTGAGCGTGAAATTGCTCTGACCTAGTTATTATTCTGGATTCAATTTTCAGGCTTATGTTAATTTTCAGAAAATCAAAAAAAAAACAGTACAATAATCATATGTTTCCTCCATCCCAATTTTCAACTGCACTGGTTGCACTATTCAGATCAAGGTCAATGTCTGGGATTAACAGACCATATCCATCAGCTTCATCTTTAAAATGAGACACTCTCCTTGCTTTATTCTCTGTCTACGTGTACTTTGCTGTATTTTTAAAGTCATTCATTGTTCACGTGTCCAGATACAGCCTTTAATGAAAAATATTTTTTCTCAGCATCACTGTTTTTTTTAAGTAAAATACAAAATCCCTTAAAACTCCTATTTTATTTCAAATAATTTACTGGTTTACACATTGCCTGAAATCAAGAGTATATGAACTTGTCAGTTTCCTGCATTTGAAATCCTGAGTGTAAATCTGTGTATGAGATGGAATGGAAAAAGCAAATTATGGTTGGGCCTTTAAAAGAACAGATAATGAAATGGGAGGATTCTGAAAGAACCCTATTATTCTACATTAAGTCCTAAGTAAAACTGAACCTCTCTTTAATCTAGACATACTCATGCAAACTGATATAGAAATTGGATTTTTAGAAAAACAGTATTTAATCCTCTAAATATGATTGGTTTTATGTAACATTTTACAATTCTAATTTGCTTCTGTGAAATGTATCTAGATTCCAGATCCTCTTTTCTTCTTTGGCTACACTTCTGTCCAGGGAATCTCACCAAATCCCATGGATTTAAACAGCATCATCCTGTTGTTGGAGCCCAGAATTGCATCTCCCTGAATTCTGCCCCAATCAACAGTGTTTACCTCTGTCTACATGGGAATGCCCGTGTAGAATACCCCTGGGATGCCCATGGGAATACCCCTCCAAATCTGACATGCTAGTGTGCGGTTTTCCATACTATTAATAGGATGACATCCTCCACCTGGTTGCTCAAGTAAAACCTGGGTGATAAGCTTGATCTCTCCTTTTGCTGCTCTTATTTACCTCTCTTCCCCAATTCTCTTATCTGCTTTCAAGTTTACTAGCAAAATGTATCCTGAAACCAAGTTTCCTCTTCATCGAGTCTAAATCTAGTCAAAATCACTATTGTCATCCCTCTTGAACTAGTACAAAAGCTTCCTGGCTGCTCTGCCTAATGTTCCTAATATTTTCCTACTGTATATTCTTCACTTAGCAGCAAAAATACACCTCTTGAAATATAGAAAAATCATATTACACCCCTGTTAAAATGGGAGGAGAAAGACCTATATGTTCATAAAATTCAATCAGTAAAAAGGAAAATAGAGATGTGTTAAAACTTTGGTGATCACCACTAAATCTGTCTAAATGTCCACTGAAATTATTTTAGAGAACAAAGTTTAAATACTATTGCCTTGACAAACTGAACGTTTGTCAGTGGTAGATAGATACAGGCATAGGTAGAGAGTTGAGTAGAGATATCTAATGATGTTATTACAGATGGGAAAAGAAAACCAGAGAGAATTAATTTATGCATTTTATTCATAGCAAAGTTTCATTTCACACTATTGAATCATCATACACCATTTTTCACAAAAGGAAACTTGAAGAAATGGCAAATTTCAGAGCAGGGAGAAGAAAATTACAAGATGATGCTAAAACATTTTGTTGTTCCAAAACATAAAGAATTACTCAAAGAATGAAAATCCAGCAAAATGATAAGCCAGCCTGAAAGGGCTATTATTGATCAAATATAGGAAATCTGAGTATAAACATGATAATAAGGACAATAAGGAGTTGTAACCTGTTGAGTAAAGTAAGAACACAAGAGCCAAAGCTGATAATAAGTAAACAAACACAGGACACACATACATATGTACAGTTAGCAAATAAGTGAGACAAGAGAGTTCTTTTCTATGGTAGAATGCCAACTAACAAACGTAAAAGGAATGAGTTAGAAAATAAGCATTTTGAAATCATTACAATTATTGACCCATGGTGCATATATAAAAATTGGTTACATATTAGAATAAAAGATCACTTTCAATTCTAAAAAGTAGAAAAATCACATTCAGCAATTTCTGATCTCAGTGCAATAAGAAACCAAAAAATCAATGATAATATTAGAAATGTAAGAGGAAGAGAAGAAAGGGGGAACAACACCTGGATATTAGAAAGAAAGAAAGAGAGAGAGAGAGAAAGAAGAGAAAGAAGGAAAGCAAGGAAGGAAGGAAAGAGGGAAGGAAGGGAGGGAGGATTCCATTTTTATTTATTTATACTGTTTTATTTATTGTGTCATAATTTTGTAGAAAATTTATCTCCCTGTATATCCCCTTACCTTACACTGTTTTTGATATAATTGTCTTAGATGTTTTTTCTGCATTAATTTGGAACCATATCAGTGTATTAATTTTTGCTTCAACTGTTAAATATAATTTAAAAAACTCAAGAGGAGAAGAAAAGTTTATTGTATTTACCCATATATTTGGTTACTGTGTTCTTTCTTCCTTCCTGGGGTCCCAGGGTTCTGTCTTTTATTGTTTTCTTTCTGTGTAGAGAACTTGCTTTAGCCATTATAGCATAAGTTTCTGGTGACATATTATCTTATTTTTCCTTTATCTGAGAAAATCTTGATTTCCTATTGATTCCTGAAGGATATCTTTGCTGGATATAGGATTCTGACTTGTCACTTCTTTTCCTTCAATACTTGAAAAATGTTGTGTCACTTTCTTCTGGCCTCCATGCTTCCTTATGAGAAATTCACTGTCATTTGAATTGTCTTTCCTGTATAAATACTGCTTCTCTCTTGCTGCTTTGAAGATTTTTTTTCTTTGTAGTTTTAAAAAATTTCAATATGATGCTTCTTGTGGTGGATTTCTTTGAGTTTATCTTGTTTGGAGTTTGCTCAAAGTCTTGAATATGTGATTTTGTGTCTCTTGCCAAAACTGAGATGCTTTCGGCCATTGTTCTTCAAGTATGTTTTTATCCTTGCCCTTTATCCTCTCCTTCCAGGACTCCAGTGAATGAGTGGTAGATCTTTTGTTATATGTAGCCCCATATGTCCCTGAGTCTTTCTAAATTTTTTGCCAGCCTATTTTGTCTCTGTTGTTCACATTGGGTAATTCTTCTTATTCTGTCTTTCAGTTCACTCATTCTTTCCTCTGCCCCTTCCATCCTACAGCTCAATCCTCTTGAGTTTTTTCTTTTTTTTTTTTTTTCGGTTATGTATTTTACAAAATTTCTCTTTAGTTCTTCTTTATTCTTTCAATTCATTGATGAGACTTTCTGTTTCTTTGCTGAGATGCTCTCTCTTATTATTTGTTTCAAATGTTTTTGCAATTGCTCATTGAAGCATTTTTATGATTGCTGCTTTAACATCTTTTGCAGATAATTCTAACATTTCTGTCATTTTGATGTTGGCATCTATTGACTGTTTTCTTTGACTCCATTTGAAATCTTCTTGGTTCTTGGAATGATGCATAATTTTTGATTGACATCTGGGGATTTTGCATATTATGCTATGAGAGTCTGGATTTTATTTAAGCCTTCAGTTTCTGCTGGCTTCCTTTGACATCACTCCATCTGGGTAAGGGAGGGGCACTGCCTCATTACTAGCAGCTGTGGTATAAGTCCAGATCCTCACCCAGCCTGGGTTGACACTTTATTACTGCTGGCAGAATAGTCCATTAGGCCTCCCCCAAAACCTTTCTGGCTGGTAGAAGTGCATTGTTACTGCTCCACACACAGTCTCTACTCAATGTGGGAGGGATTATTACCACATTGTAGAGATAAAAGATAAGCACCCGTATATGTCATTCTCTGACCACAACCCAGCAGATGACTTGGGGTAACTCATTACCGTCTGGCTAGGCGGAAATTTCTAGGCTTTCCCGTTCAGTTTCTGCTGCTGAGGTGGGGGAAGAGTTTTTTCTGTGGTGTTTGTCTGGAGTAGAGCAGTTATTGTCTAAAAGTTTCTCTCTTGCTAAGCTGCCTTTTTCCTGATCCTCTGGATATAGAGAGACTTTTGTTAGATCTTTTACATTTATATCTATTGGTGTTTCTAGGTTTCTGGGTATTCAACTTTTTAATGGCAAAATAAAACCCAGGAAACTTATCACTATGTTATTCCTTGTATACTTAGCCAGTCTCCTTCTTTTCTCTGCCTTTCAGAGTAACCTTATGTTTGTTTTATGTATAAGGTCCAGATTTATTTTAATAGCTTTTAATTAATTTATTTATTTATTCATCTATTTTTGGTTGCTTTGGGTCTTCATTGTTGTGTGTGGGCTTTCTCTAGTTGCGGTGAGCAGGGGCTACTCTTCGTTGTGGCGTGCGGGCTTCTCATTGTGGTCGCTTCTCTTGTTGTGGAGCATGGGCTCTAGGCGTGCGGGCTTTAGTAGTTGTGGCACGCAGGCTCAATAGTTGTGGCTCATGGGCTCTAGAAAGCAGGCTCAGTAGTTATGGCACACGGGCTTAGTTGCTCTGTGGCACGTGGGATCTTCCCGGACCAGGGCTCGAACCCGTGTCCCCTGCATTGGCAGGCAGATTCTTAACCACTGCGCCACCAGGGCAGTCCCAGATTTTTTTAGTGTTACTTAATGAAAGGAATAGGGAAAATACACCTACTCCATATTCCTGGAAACAGAAGATCATACTTTTTTTTTAAACTATGAATATATTAAAAAATTCATTTACCTCATAAGAGTTTGGTGATGATAAGTACTTTTAAAATAAGATTTATTTTGTTGATTCATATTTCGTAATACTTCTATACCCATGATAGAAATACTTCAACTCACAGGAAAAAAAAAGAAACTTAGAGATTTATGTAGTCTAATTTCATAGTCTTATTTCTGAAAATTTGCTTGACTCCTTCTAGTAATGATGATGTCATTCTCTACCTTCATTCTTTTATTCATTCAATTTATTCAGCTATTACTATTCTAGACACCTGAAATAAGTCAATGACACGATGATCCCTATACCCAAGAACTTACATTCTGCAAGAGGTAGGTGAGGGGAGGGATAGAATAGACAATAAGAAAATAAAGCTAATAAATAGGAATATTTCAGGCCATGTTAGTAGGTAATATGCTAATATGCTATGGAACTTTTAAAGTGCATGTGTATGTATATATGGTAGGGAGAATCCATAGTAGAGAGATAGACTGCAATTTTAAACAGTGGAGTCACAGTAGGATTTGTTGAGAATGTGAGATTTGACTAATGACTTGAAGAAGGAAAGAGTTAGCCACAGAGAGATTGAGGAAAGAACATTTATAGCAGAAGAAACAGCCAGTGCAAACATCCTAAGGTAAGAATCTACCTCTGGTTGAGACCGAGAAGGAAGAGCACGGTGTGTAAAGTGGGTGACGGATCAGGATGTCAGAAGAAACTGAGAACCAAATCACTTAGGCCTTAGGAGATATTGAAAGATTTTTTCCCTTTACTCTGAAAATGGAAGTCATTACAGTGCTTTGAACATAGGAGTGACATCACCTGTTCTCCCTTCTCACAGCGTCATTCTGGCTGGATTGTTGAGGATAGGCTATGCTGACAAAAGGCCAATTAGGAGGTCATTGCAGAAATCCATGTACAATATTATAGTGACTGAAACCAGAGTAGTATCAGTGAAAGTCATGAGAAGTGGTTAGGTTTTGGATATATTTTGAAGTTAAAACAAATAGGACTTTCAGACTGATTGGATATGCAGTGTGAGGGAAAGAGAGTTAGAGCTGACAAAAGACAATTCCAAGAGTTTGGGTTTTAACATCTGGAAGAAGAGATTGCCTTCAGCTGATATGTAGGAACCTGGAAGCAAGAGGGTTTATGTTTGACAGTCAGGGATCTAGTTTGGAACATGTTAAGTTTCAGAAAACTATGAGGCATCCAAGTTAAGATACTGCATAGGCTGTCAGATAAGGGAGACTGGAATATGGAGTCTAAGGGCTGGACTGTGGGGCATCCCCAAATTAAGAAGACAGGAGGAGAAACTGATAAGATGTGACCAGAGAGGTAGGAGGAAAAGCCAGGCAAATGTGGAAACCTGGAAGCCACAGAAAGACAGTGCATCAACAAGGAGGAAATGATGTACTGTGTCAGATGCTGCTGGTGGTTCCAGGAAGGTGAAAACTAAGAATTGGTCATTGAATTTAGCATCATGGAATCACCAGACCTTGAGAATGGCAATTTTGTTTCAGTGGTGTCAGAGTAAAATAGTGATTTGAATAGATTCATGAGGGACTGGGCAAAGAGGAACTGGAGTCAGTAAGTATAGACAATACTTTCTAGGTATGAAAAATACACTAGAAGGAATTAATAACAGAATAACTGAGATAAAAGAATGGATAAGTGACCTGGAAGACAGAATGGTGGAAATCACAGCGGCGGAACAGAATAAAGAAAAAAGAATGAAGAGAAATGAAGACAGCCTAAGAGACCTCTGGGACAACACTAAACACACCACATTCGCATTATAAGGATCTCAGAAGGAAAAGAGAAAGAGAAAGGACCTGAGAAAATATCTGAAGAGACTATAGTCGAAAACTTCCCTAACATGGAAAAGGAAATAGCCACCCAAGTTCAGGAAGCACAGAGAGTCCCAGGCAGGATAAACCCAAGGAGAAATACACTGAGACACATAGTAATCAAATTGACAAAAATTAAAGACAAAGAAAAATTATTAAAAGCAACAAGGAAAAATGACAAATAACATACAGGGAACTCCCATAAGGTTAACGGCTGATTTCTCATCAGAAACTCTACAAGCCAGAAGGGAGTGGCACGATATATTTAAAATGATAAAAGGGAAGAACCTACAACCAAGATTACTGTACATGGCAAGGATCTCATTCAGATTTGATGGAGAAAACAAAGCTTTACAGACAAGCAAATGCTAAGAGAATTCAGCACCACCAAACGAATTCTACAACAAATGCTAAAGGAAATTCTCTAAGTGGGAAACATAAGAGAAGAAAAGGACCTACAAAAACAAACCCAAAACAATTAAGAAAATGGTAATAGGGACATACATGTCGATAATTACTTTAAAAGTGTCTGGATTAAAAGCTCCAACCAAAAGACACAGGTTTGCTGGATGGATACAAACACAAGACCCATATATATGCTATCTACAAGAGACCCACTTCAGACCTAGGGACACATACAGACTGAAAGTGAGGGGATGGAAAAAGATATTGCATGCAAATGGAAATCAAAAGAAAGCTGGAATGGCAATACTCATATAAGATAAAATAGATGTAAAAATAAAGAATGTTACAATAGACAAGGAAGGACACTACATAATGATAAAGGGATCAATCCAAGAAGAAGATATAACAATTATAAATATATATGCACCCAACATAGGAGCACCTCAATACATAAGGCAAATGCTAAAAACCATGAATGGAGAAATCAACAGTAACACAATAATAGTAGGGGACTTTAACACCCCACTTACACCAATGGACAGATCATCCAGACAAAAAATTAATAAAGAAACACAAGCTTTAAATGACACAATGGACCAGATAGATTTAATTGATACTTATAGGACATTCCATCCCAAAACAGCAGATTATAATTCTCAAGTGCACATGGAACATTCTCCAGGGTAGATCACATCTTGGGTCAAAAATCAAGCCTCAAAAATTTAAGAAAATTGAAATTGTATCAAGCATCTTTTCCAACCACAATGCTATGAGATTAGAAATAAATTATAGGAAAAAAACATAAAAAACAGAAACACATGGGGGCTAAGCAATACGCTACTAAATAGCCAAGAGATCACTGAAGAAATCAAAGGGGAAATCAAAAAATACCTAGAGACAAATGACAACGAAACACGACAATCCAAAACCTATGGGATGCAGCAAAAGCAGTTCTAAGTGGGAAGTTTATAGCAATACAATCCTACCTCGGGAAACAAGAAAAATCTCAAATAAACAATCGAACCTTACACCTAAAGGAACTAGAGAAAGAAGAACAAACAAAACCCAAAGTTAGAAGAAAGAAAGAAATCGTAAATATCAGAGCAGAAATAAATGAAGTAGAAACAAAGAAAACAATAGCAAAGATCAATAAAACTAAAAGCTGGTTCTTTGAGAAGGTAAGCAAAATTGATAAACATTTAGCCAGACTCATCAAGAAAAAGAGAGTGAGGACTCAAATCAATAAAATTAGAAATGAAAAAGGCAAAGTTACAACAGACACTGCAGAAATACAAAGCATCATAAGAGACTACTATAAGCAACTCTATGCCAATAAAATGGACAACCTGGAAGAAATGGACAAATTCTTAGAAAGGTATAAACTTCCAAGACTGAACCAGGAAGAAACAGAAAATATGAACAGACCAATCAAAAGTAATGAAATTGAAACTCTGATTAAAAGTCTTCCAACAAACAAAAGTCCAGGACCAGATGGCTTCACAGGTGAATTCTATCAAACATTTAGAGAAGAGCTAACACCCATCCTTCTCAAACTCTTCCAAAAAGTTGCAGAGGAAGGAACACTCCCAAACTCATTCTACGAGGCTACCATCACCCTGATACCAAAACCAGACAAAGATGCTACAAAAAAAGAAAACTACAGACCAATATCACTGATGAATATAGATGCAAGAATCCTCAACAAAATACTAGCAAACAGAATCCAATGACACATTAAAAGGATCATACACCATAATCAGGTGGGATTTATCCCAGGGATGCAAGGATTCTTCAGTATATGCAAATCAATCAATGTGATGCACCATATTAACAAACTGAAGAATAAAAACCATGTGATCATCTGAATAGATGCAGAAAAAGCTTTTGACAAAATTCAACACCCATTTATGATACAAACTCTCCAGAAAGTGGGCATAGAGGAAACCTACCTCAACAAAATAAAGGCCATATATGACAAACCCACAGGAAACATCATTCTCAATGGTGAAAAACTGAAAGCATTTCCTCTGAGATCAGGAACAAGACAAGGATGTCACTCTCGCCACTATTATTCAACATAGTTTTGGAAGTCCTAGCCATGGCAATCAGAGAAGAAAAAGAAATAAAAGGAATACAGATTGGAAAAGAAGAAGTAAAACTGTCACTGTTTTCAGATGACATGATACTATACGTAGATAATCTTAAAGATGCCACCAGAAAACTACTAGAGCTAACCAATGAATTTGGTAAAGTTGCAGGATACAAAATTAATGCACAGAAAGCTCTTGCATTCCTATACACTAACAACAAAAGATCAGAAAGAGAAATTAAGGAAACGATCCCATTCACCATTGCAACAAAAAGAATAAAATAACTCGGAGTAAACCTACCCAAGGAGGTAAAAGACCTTTACTCAGAAAACTATAACACTGATGAAAGAAATCAAAGATGACACAAACAGATGGAGAGATATACCATGATCTTGGATTAGAAGAATCAATATTGTGAAAATGACCATACTACCCAAAGCAATCGACAGATTCAGTGCAATCCCTATCAAACTATCAATGGCATTTTTCACAGAACTAGAACAAAAAAATTCACAGTTTGTATGGAAACACAAAAGACCCCGAATAGCCAAAGCAATCTTGAGAAAGAAAAACGGAGCTGGAGGAATCAGGCTCCCGGACTTCACACTATGCTACAGTAATCAAGACAGTATGGTACTGGCACAAAGACAGAAATATAAGTCAATGGAACAGGATAGAAAACCCAGAGATAAACCCACACACCTATGGTAAACTAATCTATGACAAAGGAAGCAAGGATATACAGTGGAGAAAGACAGTCTCTTCAATAAGTGGTGCTGGGAAAACTAGACAGCTACATGTAAAAGAATGAAATTAGAACACTCCCTAACACCATACACAAAAATAAACTCCAAATGGATTAAAGACCTAAATGTAAGACTGGACATTATAAAACACTTAGAGGAAAACATAGGAAGAACACTTTCTGACATAAATCACAGCAAGATCTTTTTTGACCCACCTTCTAGAGTAATGGAAATAAAAACAAAAACAAACACATGTGACCTAATAAAACTTAAAATCTTTTGCACAGCAAAGGAAACTATGAACAAGACGAAAAGACAACCCTCAGAATGGTAGAAAATATTTGCAAATGAATCAACGGACAAAAGATTAATTTCCAAAATATATAAACAGCTCATGCAGCTCAATATTAAAAGAACGAACAACCCAATTGAAAAATGGGCAGAAGACCTAAATAGACATTTCTCCAAAGAAGACATACAATGACCAAGAGGCACATGAAAAGCTGCTCAGCATCACTAATTATTAGAGAAATGCAAATGAAAACTACAGTGAGGTATTACCTCACCCCTGTTAGAATGGGCATCATACGAAAATCTACAAACAACAAATGCTGGAGAGGGTGTGGAGAAAAGAGAACCCTCGTGCACTTTTGGTGGGAATGTAAATTGATACAGCCACTATGGAGAACAGTATGGAGGTTCCTTAAAAAACTAAAAATAGAACTACCGTACGACCCAGCAATCCCACCATTGGGCATATACCCTGAGAAGACCATAATTCAAAATGACACCTACACCCCAATGTGCATTGCAGCACTATTTACAATAGCCAGGTCATGGAAGGAACCTAAATGCCCATCAACAGATGAATCAGTAAAGATGTTGTACATATATACAATGGAATATTACTTAGCCAAAAAAAGGAATGAAATTGGGTAATTTGCAGAGACATGGATGGACCTAGAGACTGTCATACTGAGTGAAGTAAGTCAGAAGGAGAAAAACAAATATCGTATATTAATGCATATATGTGGAATCTAGAAAAATGGTACAGATGAACCAGTTTGCAAGGCAGAAACAGAGACACAGATGTAGAGAACAAACATATGGATACCGAGGGGGGAAAGCAGGGTGGTGGGGTGGTGGTGGGATGAATTGGGAGATTGGGATTGACATATATACACTAATATGTATAAAATAAGATAACGAATAAGAACCTGCTGTATAAAAAACAAATAAATTAAATTAAAAAAAAAAAAGAAAGCAGACCAGTAGTTCCTCGGGGCTGGATGTGAGAATGGGATTGACTGAAAAGCAGATGCAGAGAAATTTGTGGAGTGACGGAGATGTTCCAAAACTGGATTGTAGGGAAGCTTGTGAAACTGTAAATTTGCTAAAAATCATCAAATGATTATAAATGGATGAATTTTATAGTACATAAAGTTTACATCAATGAAACTGTAAAAAGAAGTAGATTGCTGTAATAGATCAAAAACATGATTAAACCTTGTGAGATATATAACCATCAGAGATAGCATTTGAAATATTATTCTATGTTATCAGTGTTTAGTTAAAATTACTGTGAAGAGTCAGTTTTATTTTTACTGCAAGTGTGGAAAATAGGATGATGGGTGTTTTTCAAAATTGTCTTTGGTGCTACCTTCCTGTACTGCAATAGTGTATCATCAGATTCTATAGAAATGACCGAAGTGTTTATCACTGTGGCATCCCCTCATTTTGAACAAACTCTCATTGGGCAACGACCTTCTCAGGGGATGGGTACCTAATCCGTACTATTTTCTATTTGTTGTTTTCAATCCTTTCTTCACATGCCAATAGATCAGTGGATTAATTTGAAAGAGTGGATACTCAGGTTTTTCTACACTACAGCATAGGAAAATCTATATTAAAAAATATGGAAACAGAGTGTGGTGAGGATTCAAAGACACAGTAACTTTAAAAATTTTAATGGAATAGGCATATATAAAATGTTATTAGTATGAAATTTTCATTTACTATTGATTTTCCAAGAAAATAAAATATAATGAAAAATACATAATCACATATGTTTGTATATATACACCCACACATATATATACAGTTTGTATACATATACACGCACATGCATGTGCCCACACCCACATGCCTATAACTATATATACACCTACATAGATTTGTTTTATTTTCAAGTCTCTGGCTGTTACAGGGTGAATTGTGCTCCCTAAAAGTCTTATGTTGACATCTTAATCACCAGTACCTCAAAATTGTGACAGTATTTGGAGACAGGGTTCTTTACAGGGATAATCAAGTTAAAATGAGGTCATTAGAGTGGGCCCTAATCCAAAATGACTGCTGTTCTTATAAAAAGGGGAAATTTGGACCCACAGAGAGAGAAGATGATGTGAAGAAACACAGGGAGAAGAATGCCACCTATAAGCCAAAGAGTGAGGCCTGCAACTGAGTCTTCCCTCATAGCTCTAAGAAGGAACCAGCCGTGCTGATACCTTCGTCTGGGCCTTCTAGCCTCCAGAACTATGAGACGGTAAATTTCTGCCGTTTAAACCACTCAGTCTGTGCTATTTGTTATGGCAGCTTTAGCAAACAAATGCACTGGCCTAGGTAGGGCTCTGTGGAATTTAAACTGAAATGTTTTATGTGCAAATAATCTAGAGTTCACTTGTTAAATTCAAATTGATTTGCTCCTGAAATGCAAAGTAGAGTTGGAAATATATTGCAAGAATTGCAATATATTGTAAATAAAAGAGGAGAAAGAAAGATATATTCAATGTGTAACACAAAGTATGACAAATTTTAAGCTTGTCATCCCATATTAAAATTCTTTCTGGCTTTGTAGATCGTGTTGGCACAGGAAGCATTTAAGAGGGGGATTTGGGTGAAAATAAACAAGTCATTCATGTGAATCTACAATAGTTTGAATTCAGAATAGAAAGACATTGTCTCTAATTCTGACATTATTGTTTTCCCATGATATATCTCTGCAAATTCCTGTAAACCTCTGCAGTACAGTGCATAACATTCACCTGGGCAATTGCTTATCTTAGCAGGTATTAAATGTAATATAGCAACAAGGGTGGAGACATTTCTTGGAAACATTTTAAAGTGTCCCCCTTGTTAGAAAGCTTTTTGTTGTTTGTTAATGCTTAGAAGGGAAGCAAAAGATGCCTTCATGTGTGTATGTGTGTGTATGTATATATATATACATACACACACATACATACATTTATATGTGTATGTACAAACATACACATAGACATATTTTTGGGCAAATATTTTATCTGACCACTAAGAAAGAGTAAAAAGTACTCAGAAATTTATTTTAGCTATCTCTTCTTCAGATCATTTTTGTTATTCCAGAGTGGCAAAAGAGGAAGTATTCAATTATTGAACTGAAAACTTCCCGCTCCAAAATCCATTCAATTTCATCCTGTAATAGAGAAGGAAGGAAAAGATAAATTTTAAAGACATTGGATCTTAAGCTCCTAACTAAAATGTAAGATTCTGATATTTAAATTACTTTGGACAGGGGCTATAAATGGCGTAAGTATACAGCAGGCCCTCTGTTATCTGTGGGCTCCAAATCCATGAATTCAACCCACTGCAGATAGAAAATCTGTTGGTTGAATCCTGGGGTATGGAATCCAAAGAGAGTGGGTCTGAGTGTACTAGCCATTTTTTGTAAAGGACTTAAGCACCTTTGGATTTTGGTATCATGGGGGTCCTGGAGCCACTCCCCCAAGGATAATGAGGGATGACCATATTAGGATGGCTGGCCTTACACTCAACTCCAAATCTATAGATTTATCTGTGTGTCTCTCTCTCTTCATCTATCTTTGATCTTGTTCTCTATGTAACCTAAATGAGTGTCATGATATTTGATTTCTCTACTACTCTGACTCACTGTCTTCCTTTCTCATTTCAGAATAGGAATGTTTTATAGACACTATTGAATTGTTGTTCCATTTTTACTTGTGAAAATCTCTTGCTCACTGCTCTCCTATCACAGAGCCTCTTATCATATCATTGCCTCCTTGATAGCTCTTGGTGCCTGTCACATAGAGACTTTAAACAAAACGTATACAAAAGCGAGCTTACAGACACCTCCATAGGCCCCTATTCTACCACCATCCTTTCAGCTACATATGTACAATAGAATATTACTCAGCCTTAAAAAATAAGGAAATTCTGCCATTGTGACACGTGCATGAATATAGAGGACATTATGCTAAGTGAAATAGGCCTGTCACAGTAAGATGAATACTGTATGATTTTGCTTATATGAGGAATCTAAAGTAATCAGATCCATAGAAACAGGGAGCAGAATGATGTTTGCCAGGGGCTGGGAGAGGGGAGGTGGGGAGGTCCTAACCAAGGGGTAAAAAGTTTCAGTTATGCAAGATGAATAAGTTCTAGAGATCTGCTGTATACAACATTGTACCTGTAGTTAACAATATTGTATTGTATACCTAAAAATCTCATGAGAGTAGATCCAATGTTAAACGTTTTTATCACAACAAAAACAAAAAAGAAAAATAAGTCAAAACTTGCATCTTTTATTTAACTGCAAAATATCGATTGGACACATTGTATGGTGGATTCCATGAAATAAGTTCTCACACAGTAATGAGTAATTAGAGTCATTAATTAGACAAATTAATTTTGATTTGATCCTTTCTCAACTTGCAACACACTCATTTTAGGCAGTACTCATTAATCCAAGTATTATTGGGTTAAAAGTACCATATCTAATGGGTCAGATCAAGTTTGGTTTGCATCAGGCATAGTGTTTGATACTTTGCCATCACCAAGAGAAACAGAAAAAGGATTTTTAAAGGGTGCATTATCATTGGAAAAATATACAGTTCCACCACGATAGCCCTAAGAGAAGTATTTCAAAGTCAACACAAAAAATTTGTGTAACATTGAACTGGAGCTAGGGCATTTTGAACTCAAAGTAAACTGAAATTCCTTACCTCACGAATAAGCTAGTAGTCCCAAACTCATAACATCAAATAATTTTTCAAATGAGAAATAACAGTGAATATTCATTTGAAAATAAAGACAGAATTTAAGCAGGTAGGATTTAATTAACCAAACTGGAATGTAGCCAGACCTCTTCAGCTAACATCTCTGCTCATTAATAGATAACATTATTCCTGCCCTGCTAAACCCAATGTCAGGAACAGAAAACATCCTTGCTTCCTTTCCTCATTGGTAAATATCCAAAATTAAATAGGATATTAAAATGCACACATTTCAAATAAAAAATGTGTTTCCCTGTAAAAGAGGTATAGCCACTTTTCCACTATTAAACTGTTTACATGGGAAGAATTCACATATCAGCAATAATATCCCCATACTTTAAAATATGAAGTCAAGTAATTTGTTGGTTACTGCATACTACAGTGGACTTGTCATGTTTTGTCTAAACAGTTCCTATTCCTTTCTCTGCTTCTCCAAATATCACCCCATTTAAAAACAACAACAACAACAACAACTGCTTCTCCCCTGGGCTTTGAAATGATGTGGTTATAATGGGAACTGCATCCTTGCCCACAGTGATAATCCAGCAATGCATGCACAATCCAAGCTAGGTTATTTCCCAAGATATTTCAAACTGCATCTAGGAGAAGAGCAGCCTTTCTCGCTGAAAGGGAATTTGGGACGCCGTGTTCCCCATGGAGCTGGTGTGTATTCCAGCCTCATAGGAAGTTGTCCTGAAAGGATAAAGCAGATGCAGAAAATCAGCTGAAGAAATAGCTGGAGAGACAGTCAGAATGGTATGTGCAGATGTGATTCTAGTTCCTAAAGTCTCAGGAGCTGTCTTTATTTTTATCTTCCCAGATCTTGGTGCTTTAGCTATTCCTAGAATAAAAGTCTGCTAACTGCTCCCAGTAGCTACAAAAAAAAAAAAAAAAAGTTGCTGTTTAAACTAATTTGATGTTGTCAGTTGCGATAAAAAAATTCTGTTTCATCCACAAAGGACATAGGAGCTATATGAATAGGTAACAGTAAGTTCATTCCTATTTTTCAACATAAATGACATGCTGCTTAAGCGTGGAGGTCATGCAGTCACTGAGCTACAGGGTTGCATGGAAAACTATGTAGTACACAACAAATCCAACTCAAGTTTACTTCACAGAAATGTGACCCCACCTAGCCCCATTTGAGTTAACACCAAAAGTCATCCAAAAGAATGCAAATATAATGTCTTTATGCAAAAATTTTCCAAAGTTAAGCAAATCAGACTAAGAATTTTCATAAATTCTTGCAATTTTTACATGTCCTTGCATGTGTGAAGGCGACCTTATCTTAACACATTTCAGTGAAAATGTTATTGGATGACCCTAAAAATCTTCAAAAACAATCTAGCATTTTCAAATAGAGTAACATCTTGGGAATTATCAAATACTCATGGATTACCTATGAGTAGATTCAGTGTGGGTTCACCACACAAAACTATTTAAAGAAGGTTAGGAAGATATCACTAAAATGACAAAAATCTAATTTGGTTGCAGACAGGCATTAGTCCCTTATTCAATAAATACTTATTCCACATCTATTTGCCAGACACTTTTAGAGGCAGTGAAGTTATAGCAGTGAATAAAGTTCTGCCCTTAGGATATTGATATTCCAGAGTGCTATCCAATAGAAATACGAGAGCCACAAATGCAAACCACATATATAATTTTTTTCTAGAAAGAACACTTTAAAAGGCTAAAATAAATTTTAATAAAATATTGCACATTACACAGTATATTTAAAATATTATCATTTCAACATGTAAACAAAGTTTTTAAATATTAGTGAGATATTTTACATTTTTTTCATTAAGAATTTAAAATTCATTGCATATTTTATTCTTACAGCACCCTCAGTTGGGACTAGCCATATTTCAAATGCCCAGTAGCCACAGATGGCCGGTGGCTACCACATGGGACAGATTATGAGAGCTAATGCCCTCTTGAAGGTCAGACACAACAACCCTAGGAGGTGTATTACTGTGACTATCGCTATTTTATCAATAAGGTAACTGAGCAAAGGGAATTGAACTTGTCTAAGGTCACACAGCATCTAAGTGTTCCAATGAACTATTGCTATACAACAGATTACCCTAAAACTTGGCTGCTTAAAACAATAATTATTATTCTTTCATGCTGTTTTGTGGGCTGACCTGGCTCAGCTGAGAGGTTCTTGACTGTTTGTAGAGGTTACAGTTGGGCTTGGAGTCATCTGAAGGCCCAACTGGGATGGACAAAGATATTGGCTACTTTGCTCACATCTCTGGTGCCTCAGTGGGGAGGCTAAAGCAGCTGAGACCTTGTAGGGTTTATTTCTCTCTCTCTATGTGGCTTCCTGTTTGGCTGGTTTGAACTTCCACATAGCATTGAAGTCTCAGGGTGAATGTGCTAGAGAGTGTCCCCAGAGAAAACATCCCAAGAATTTCAGGTTGAAGCTGCAAGACTTCTTATGATCTGGCCCTGAAAGTCACTTCTGTTGCCTTTTGTTGTTTGAAATCTGAGCCACAGGGTCAGCCCAGATTCAGGGGGGAGGGGTCTAATGAGGGCCTTCACACTGGGAAGTATGTTTCATTGAGAATCTGTCTTTGGAGATTAGTTTCCACAGCAAGTAAAGGAGTAAGAATTTAAACAGTTAGCTAGGCATCAGAAATAGTATGTTTCATAATAACGGTATATCACCTTTCATTTCAATATTTTACATATCTTTGCATTCCTCAGTACCTAGTACTGTGTCTGGAACATATCATGGGCTCAGTGGAAATTAAATAAGTAGATGTTAGTTTATACATTCAGTTTATGTTTGTCTATGGGACCTTCATTGTGAGATCAGTGTAACAACAAGAATTCCTAAGTCATCAAGGCATTCAAATCACCATATTCTGTGCTATAGACAATATGATAAAATTTTATACCCCTAGAAATCAGTAGACAGGTCTTATTCTTCTTGGATTTCTCCTTACTGAATAGTGGTTTGGTATTTATTTAGTATGCACTTGATATATAGGATTTTAGAAGGTACAAAAGGAAGTCTAAACAAAGATCCTATAGGCAAGACATATTGAGATACTGGCTGGGAAATATTGATTCAGACTTCCAGGCCATTATATAGGGAGACCTTAGATCAGCAGAAATGGTGTATATAGCAACAGATAGCAGCATATTATATCACCTTTCCTACTATGCATGTGTTTGAATTATCTACCTATCCAGCAGGTATCTGGAGAGATGCTGTGATTCATACAGCATATATAGTATATCATGTGTGATGTGGCTCCCAAATTCTAGACACCCATATGGTTTGTGTTGCCAGAGGTGCCTCAACTTTCTGTTCATCTTATAGTAAATGAAAGGGAATTGTGGCTATGTTATTTTCTTCCAAATATTAACTAAAAAGACTACCACTCATCTGAAATAATTATCACTCTAAGATACATATAGGCATAAGACATGTAGATATGCCTCGAGGACTTTCTTATACGGAAAACGTAATAGCATTTCATAGAGACAAATAGCAACATTATTTTGACTGCCTATAGCAATAAGGGAAAACTTTACTGAAAAATTCCCAGTTTCCTAATTATCACTATATACAGACAGGAGCTTCTCCTGGATGGTTCCCACTGGGGTTTCATGCTAGAGCAATACAGGAAATCTTGAGTTGTACCCTCTTTCTTTTTAATATCTGAATTTTTCCTAATGATTTTCAGAGAAACAATAGCTAACAGATAAATATAAATTTTCATACAGGACCTGTATAAGCCTAGCATAGCAGAAAGCTGTTACCCATCTTCTGATTTCACAGACAGCTAATTAGTAGCACATGAAAGTACAGAATCTCTTCACTCAGATAAATTCAAGTAATTTAAAACAATCACCACATCTATGAATATTGGAATCTTCCTCATGGTGTCACTGAGAAACACTGAGTTTATACTTTTAAACCACTAGGAACAGTGCTTGGCACATAACCATTAATAAATATTGAAAGTTATTATCATCTACATCTTTAAAATCATGTCTTCTTTAACAAGGTTTAGATTTTTCAGTACAACTCTGATTTTGTTAAATACAGGCATATTAGTATTATTCACTATAATTTTCTTCTTAAAGCACTGTCTTTAAGTCAGCACTACTGAATTGGGTTTTAATTAAATACCCAAAGATGATATCCCATAATCTTCCATTTTCCAAAATGTAAAAAAGTATGGTTTCAGTCACAGTCATTCTCAGTCTGCACTATTGTCTGGAAATAAGCTTTCTGTCTAAAGCACACTGACCTGACGTATGAGAAAAATAATCATAAATAGTTTTTCATGGGTCTTCGCAAAATATAACCAATTATTGATTTGAAATCCTGCTTAGCTACAACAGAATACTCTGTAATCAATTACATTTGGGGGTTTAACCTGTAGATAGAAGACATGAAAAAGCTGAGTTAATGACTTTTTCAACTGGCCAAATGATATCCCTGGGAGGTAAAATGTCATCCTCAGACTGTCAGTAATTTCCAATTGTCACTGCCACACTTGCTACTGGGAGAGCGGATCTTCCTATTACTGAGCCAACAAGCTACTCTAGACCATCACTTATGTTTCCAAAATAAAAGACCAATGCAAGCCATTTTTTCTGTCTCTTCCAAATACAACTGATCTTCATATTTCCATGGTAACCAACTCCTGCTGGCATGATCAAGAAAAAACTGATTTGGGATTTTAATTAATTGCTTAGAAATGGAAATGTAACAGGGACTGGCAGTTCAACTAAGCACATTTTGCAAAGTGAATAAAAATAGAGTTTCTGAAATACTTGAAATTGTCTCAGTGGCTGTAGCACATCTTTTGCTAGACACCTTAATTTATTCCATCCTCCAAAATAAATCTGCCAAATGTACTAAGCCATTTTGTCAACACAAATCATTTTGGCAAATACTTTAATCCCTCTTCTAAACAAAATGCATTGTAATTTTAAAAATCTAAACCATCGGTGTGAACCCACTGGGTCCCATCTGAGATATTAGTAGATCATGTTTAAAGGAGCTGTCATCTCCTATATGCAAAGAAGAGCCCCTATTCTTGCTGCCTGCTAAGGAGTAAATTCCTTGAACTTCACCCAGTATGGCAGTGGATCCTACCACTAAGGGTAGCCTTAAAGACACTTTTTGCACAGAAGTTAAGAGCATGGGATCTGGAGCCAGACTGTTTACAGGCTTCTCAACTTACTAGCTTTATTACCTAGAATAAGTCTTTTAACCAGAGCCTCAGGCTTCTCATCTGTAAAATGGGTAAACTTTTAAAAGATTGCTGCAAGGATTATATACATTAATAAATGGAAGATCCTAAAATGAAGCCTGCAAGATAGTAAAGAATTAATAAATGTAAGTTATTATTATTAGTATTTGTATCTTTTAGTCCATATGTAAACTCTGTTTTGTATTTCTTATAATACTTGCTTTTAAATGTTTCCTTTAGAACTATAACATACGAAGAACTGGTCAAAAATCATCTCTCATTACAAGGTATAAACCGTCTTTTCTTTAGAGAAATATTAATTCCTGCTATAAGATATATAAAACAGTGTCATCTAGGGCCAAGTAAATAATTATTAAAGATTTCAGTGTAAAAATTTCTCCCATAAAAAGAAGAGAAATGATGCAATTACAAGGTATTTCTGGAATAAGCCTCACTCTTGCTTGACTTGAAAGTGTTTTAATTGTACAAAGACACTAAATTGTCATAGGCACAAAGAAAACAATAGTCATTAAACAAATATTATTATTTAACACTGTCAGTTGATGGAATAATCTGACCAAATGCTCTTGCAAATGGAGAATTTCCATAGCTCATACATATATTAACATGTTTTTGAAAATGTATGCAATAAGCTCTATATCAAAGATAGTTTAATATGTTCATAATTACTTGGAAGGACAGTTCCAATTAAATACAGCCCTCCTCACTTGTTAGCTGAGAACCTTGACCAAGACTTCTGAGTATCAGTTATTCCATCTATTATTATTATCATCATTATGAAACAAAAATAGGAACAAACATATGGATCTAGGCACTGTAAGGTAAAACATACGAGGGTGAGTAATATGTGCTCACCATTAAAAGAATCCCCTGGCTTCAGAAGAAATGTGCACAAACATTATAGACAAGTGAACCAATGAGAACAAAACTGGTAGGTGTTAAATATGGGTTAGTTATAGAACTAACCATCACTCAAGTATTGGCTTCATCCTTCAAGTCATCTCTCAGAGTAGATTTTATTTATTAGCCAGCATTTCCTTTACCTCAAAAGATCAGAGAAATGCCCTTGCTGTGTGTTTTCACAGAATCTTATACTTGTAACTCTGTAACATTTGTCACACTTGTAATTGCTTATCTAATGTGGATCTTTGTTGTTGAATTATCTCCATGAAGCTAGATTAAAATCTAGTTCATTTTTGCATCCTGTCTATTTTGCCTGGAAGAGAGTAGGGGTGGAATAATTTTTATGTGAAATGGAAATTGAACGATTAACCAGTCTCCAAAATCTGTCTTAATAGGCATGGCTATTAGTTATGCAGTATCTTACTAGAAGATGAGCTCCATGTATCCCAACTTCTAGAATAGGGCCTGGTGCAAAATAGGCACTTAGGATACTTATTGAATATATGAATAAATGAATGAGCATGAAACATATGAAAACATTGTCAGTATTAGAAGATGAAATCCCAAGCCATGAAGTAAGAGGTAACTTAGATTCGTTGTAACTTAGGTAAAAGGTAAATTTCTTCTTTTCTTCCATCCTATCAATACTGCAATTAGTTCCTTTTATTCATAAATACGTAGGCTAAGGACATATTCTAGTGCATTCTTGGTAGCCTGGAAATCGAATTGCTCTTATGAATGTGCCCTAAGTAATACCTCTTTCCACATATAGGATAACAATATGGTCAAGCAATTATATTATTGACTTGTGCAGCTATGTTTGCCTCCTACCATGTGATGGAGGGAGATGCAAGAACGGGAAATCTCCAGGTAATTTTGGCATTTGAGAAAGGCATAAAACTCTCCCAGGTCATAGCAATGATGAGCCTTCTAAACTCAGTTTCTTAAAACCTTACTTATTGATAAAAGGATATATGTGGTTATATATTCTCCTGTTTACCTTCTCTAAAAAGTTTTATTGAAGTGTAATTGACATACAATAAGCTGCCCATGTTTAAAGCATACAATTTGATGTCCTGACATATGTATACATCCATGAAATTACCATCAAAATCAAGCTAGTGAGTATCACCCCAAAAGTTTCCTCATCCCCCTTTGTAATCTCTCCTTCTACTCTCACCCCTTCATCCCCAGGTAACCATTAGTGTGCTCTCTGTCATTATAGGCTAGTTTGCATTTTCTTTCATGCAGTATAATTATTTTGAGATTCTTCTGTGTTGTTTCACGTATCAATAGTTCATTCCTTTTTATTGCTAAGTAGCTTTTGACTATATAGCTATACCACAATTTTCTGATACATTCACTTGTTGATGAACATTTGAGTTGTTTCCAGTTTGAGCTACTACAAACAAAGCTGCTATGAATATTTCTGTACACTTCTTTGTTTGGACTTATGTTTTTATTTCTTTTGGGTAAATAGCTAGGACTGAAATGACTGGGTTATATCATAAGTCTATGTTTATATTTTATAAGAAACTGCTAAACAGTTTTCCAAGGTAGTTGTACCATTTCTTAGATACTACTGTATTCTTTCAGAAGCACCTGAAAATAAAAGTGTTTTCAAATTATAAAACTAAAATAAAAAATTTTAATCTTTACATTTAAAATTGCATAATATCTTACTTTAAAAAGTGTTTTTCCAAGGTTTACCATGTTCAGCTTCTAACATTACTTAGTCTGTCAGGTACCAAAGAGGATAAAAATGCTTTCCAATTAACCATATAATAAGTTTTTTTTTTTTTAATTCCCAAACAAAAATTATATGGAGCACTTTCAAATGATTGAGGAATAAGTACTTTAACTCTTCGAATTGTCCCATCAGCACAATTATCCACTCCACTCTGCATGCTCAGACACCCTACAATATTAAATTTTAAAATGTAATATTTTTTGGCAAGCACTCTGTGACTAAGTCTTGGCAGCAAAGAGACACAGCAGATCAGAATATGATTATTTACTTTGGTAAATTAACAATACATGAAGATTATCAGATGAATCTAACTGCAGTACATTGAGGTAAACTGAGTAAGAGTTTTAAAGAACCAAAGTTATTGGCTATAGTCAATGCCTGTAATCTAGATGTTTCACCTCTATGGTCAGAAGGTAGAGAACATAGCACAGGAAGAATTTCCAAGCAAACCCCTAAAACACCCTGTGATAATAGATGTAGGTGATAATAGGTCTACTGAAATTCAGAAAGACTCAAATCAGATCCCATCACAGCCCCAACCTCTAGTCAATTGATAGAAAATATAAGATTAAGATACTCAAAGGTGAATTGGGATATAACACTGTGGAGATGAGTCACCTAACTTGCAAAGCAGGCTCGTCGACTAGGCAAGATTCCAGTTCAAGTCATTCATCTTTTTTTTCTTGTTTTTATGGAGTCACTGCTAGAAAGTGAGTGATGATAATAACTAACGTCAAAAGATGTTGCACCTTCAAAGCAAGGAAGCTACACTTCAGAAAATGATTATTAGCAAAGTGAAGAAAAATTCCAAAAGTTACACCAAATTTTTGTATGTGTTTCTACTCCCTGTGAAAGACACTTAAGAGAGAGCAAAACAAAATGAAATAGAGGTTTTGACTCTTGAAGTGAAAGAAGACAGTTCCTGGAAAGAACAAGCAAATTCCCAGCAACACCACTGTATGGACCACTGTTTAATAAGAAACAACAGGACCGGGCTTCCCTGGTGGCACAGTGGTTGGGAGTCCGCCCGCTGATGAGGGGGACGCGGGTTCGTGCCCCGGTCCGGGAGGATCCCACATGCCTCGGAGCGGCTGGGCCCGTGGGCCATGGCTGCTGAGCCTGCACGTCCGGAGCCTGTGCTCCGCAACGGGAGAGGCCACAGCAGTGAGAGGCCCGCGTACCGCAAGGGAAAGAAAAAAAAAAAAGAAACAACAGGACCCTGTTGACTAGAGACAGGAGGTGTAGACTCTGCTCATGCTCTTCTCTGTGTTATACCCCTTGGCAAGAACTAATGCATATAACAACACTATTGGATGATGCAATGGAACAGGAAACTAATGGGGGAAAATAGACAAGGTGAATGAAACTTTTCCACATCTAAAATATTCTGGAAGGTAACATCAGTAGGGTCCATATTTTAATAGTACTCATTTTTATATTTTCAAACTGTTACGATTAATAAACCAGTTTTTAAGCAAACCCAGAACTTTAAAAAGAAAATATCATACATGCTCTTAATTAAAATGCTTATAAAATAAAACCTTTGAATAAAAACATCAAAAGTTGGTAAATGGCAAATATTAAAGATATAGAAACTAATCAATAAACATATGGCTGCAAAAGGCAAAAAGAATGATTATCCAGAAATCACAACAAAAGTCTTGAAGACATAAAACTATTTTTTAACATACAATTTTTGTTAAGAACTATATATGTAACAGCTCCCATAGGATTAAATACATATAAATATATATAATAGTATGTTTCTCTGTGTGTATATATGTATATATCCATCCATACTACACATGTGTAATTCCAACCTAGGTCTTAACACACTGTTTTCTCTAATCCATGATGAGCAGGTAGATAACATTACAATCATAAGAATTAATGATGTGTTTTTATTCTATACTTACTTCCCCTTATAGCCTGACATAACTTTTGGTTTCACTTCTATCCTTGACCTGGTAAAGCTTTGGATTTCTGAACTTTATTTTACCTTTTTTCATTTGTTTTCCTAGAGGGGTTTGAACCTCCTTGCAGCCATTGTCTTTCACAGGAGGTATGTGGGATGTGTGTGTGTGTGTGTGTGTGTGTGTTTGTGTGTGTGGAGGGGGAGGGGGAAGAGCATGGGTATCAGAGGAGAAGAGGGAAGAGAACTACAAATTTTGGGTGCTGCTACCATGCCAGGCCCTGTGACAAACTGGACATCTTTACTCAAGTATCCACCTATCAAATGCGACTTAAAATACTTAAAAACACAGAAGTTTTCTCTTTCTAGCATCATCATTTGACCTGAACTCTGTTTTGCCTGGTACAATAGAATGAGCTTCCATGTAGCTTCTAAATTTTGGGCATTCATTAACATATTCTTCCTAAAAATCACACTTCTTACCAAAAGGAGCCTGTTTGGAATTAAGAAATTTTCTTTGCTGTGATTTTTCTTTTGTTTATTCCATTTTTCCCCTGAAAGTACATTTTGAGAGTCAAAAGGAGGGAGTGTTCATTCTGGATGACTTTTACTGTAAGAGGAGGCTGCCCAGTTCAAAATACGTTAGGGACTAAGGGTGATATGTGCTATGGATTTCTCAGACCTCTGTTTGCATTTCTTGTTCCATCTCATCTCTTTCTTCTCTTTGCCTTGATTCACCGTAAAACAAACACTTGATAAAGGTGAGGCCAGTGAAGGTGGCTGCTTTGTGGACTATGTCAGGAGAAATCTCCAATTTCCATTCCAGACCATTCCTAGAGCTCTTGGTATTCTCATGTAGTATAACTTTCCAACTTATGCATAAGTATCTATTATGCGGTGGATTACTGACTCTACAATTTAGCGTTAATTTTAAAATGGAATACCCTGTGACATTGCTTTCAACAGTCTGTATTATCCGACATTATCTTTTAGTCTTCAAGTTTAAAAAAAAATAATAAGAACTTGGCTCTACCTAGAGTTAATAACTAAAAATTCATTATACTCCTACAGGATATAAATGTATGAGTCTCCCTGAGAAAGATGAAACTAATTTAAGAACTTCCCACATATTGAGAACAGTTCACAGAAATTTACCAGCTGCTTCTTTATGTAAGATAGGATCTCCTGGTTCAGTGTATGTGCTGAATGCCAATTAAAACATTCCCTACCTTGAGGGCATTAATATGGAGCAAAAGAGGATGACTGATGGGAAGGTCAAAATAAACTTAGCAAAAGAAAAGTAGTATCTGATAAAGAATAACCTGCATTATATTCTACAACAACCCACCAACTTCCTGAAAACTATTGTATAAATATGGATGATGATAGTTGAGCTCTTTTCCAACCCTCAAGTTTCTGTGACAGTCAACTCCTGAATATAAGCAAAACTTCTTAGGAAACAAACTACACCCGCAATTCCTACTGGGACAATATAACCAGGTGTCTTGGTTCCAGAAGGAAATAAGACTCAGAGCTTATTGAATTGGCAAAAGTTGAGGGGTGAAGAGTAGGAGTGCATCATATTCTAGTTAAGAGTTTTCAATAGCCACAGAATGTATTGGCATTCTTAAATTAAATGTGCCTGCATTTAGTCTTTCCTGAAATAATTACAAATTTATAAGGTCCATGATAGTTATACTTATTTTTTTTAAGAAGTCCTCCACATCAGCACATTAACTTTGGAAAATAACTGCATATATTTAAGCAATCAGTTCTTTGTTAATACAGCTGAAAACAGTGGGTGGGCCTTTTTTTTTTTCAGGTGAGAAAAAAACAGGCTGAAAAGTGAACACCTCAGATTGCTTCTGTTTGTTTGAGGCTCTTATCCTCAGGGCTGAGTTCTCTTGGCTGGGTGTACCTGTTGATCACACTACTTAACAGTAATTATTCCAGACAGCTTTTTGGCTCATAGAGTTGTTTCATAGGCTTCATAAATCATACAAATTATTACCCAACAGAAAACTATAATTACCCACAAACCCTGACATGCCAAAATGTGTATTAATTAGATAAGGTAATAAATACTTTACTGCACATAGCTATAATTACTACCTCAAAAGTGACATATATACATATACCATCTTGATATTCTGCAAGAAATGATTCAATATGATGCTCAGTTTGTAAAGAATTGTTATCTAATTTGATTAATTAGTTAATGCTTTTGCAAGTTGTTTCAAATGCAAGAAATGAAGTAGAATTGTTAAGTTTCAAACCTAATATTATTATCAAATGAGATCTAAACTATAATTTGCAGAGGAATTTCCTATGGGGATAATTTATAAAAGTTTATGTTTCTTAGTTCTAAATTTGGATGTGTGTAGGAAGTCTTAAGAATGACAGCTACATCTTAAATTTTGCTCATTCCATTTCTATAATAGTATAAAATGATTTATTCACTATTAAAATGAGGAAAACTTTCTGATAGAAACAAGCATAATATTTCAAAATATATACTTTTTATTCACCAATCTAGCCTGAAATTTCAATGTAGAAAGAAATTCCAGAGTAGATTTGAAAGAACACACTTGATTAAGGAACATTCATATAAATACTCAGTTCCTATCATATTGTTCTTACATATTTTAATGATGTGTAAGTTCAGACCTATAGGATAAATAAGGTAGAGGAGTGCTATTATATTCAAGCCTCTACTATATCCTAGTTTATTCAATACAATCTGTTGTTTTTCAACTCAGTCTTCAATATATGCAGACAAAAATGGATCTTATTCTTAATGTTCTAAATATTGTGTACTGTATAGTAATCTATTTATAGCTCAACTGATACATGTGACACATTACATTGAAATAAAAATTTTCAGCCTGAAGAGCAAAGAGGAACATTAAAGATTATGGAAGTAGGAAATAAGTCAACTCAACTGTTGTTTGATTAAATCTGCCCTTCAAAAACATTAATACTGGCAGCTTTCATTTAAGTAGAGGTATTCTTAAGAAACCTTTAATATGAAGAAATGAAATATAATGTATCCCATATTTTCCTGTTTAGATAGTTATTTCCATAAATCATTTAAAAGTGAATTCAAAGACAGCTGACTCGCTTGTCCTCATTTGATTATTATTGGGAAATTATTAGGGAGCGTCATATGAAAAGGAAATCATGTTGAAGGTAACACATTAGTTATTCCACTGTACAGTTTTCTCAAAAATAATAGAAAAGAGACTCTGATGGAGACAGTTAAAGTAGTCTAGCTGTGTAACAAATTTCCTGTATCTAGCCTACTTGTCAATGTCTATCATTGCACCTAACACATACTAGGCATCCAATAAATACAGGCTGAATAAACTAATACAACTAAAGGGCATTTATCCTGGAGGAGAGGGATTAATTGACATTGTACTTTATTTGGCTAGTGGTATCATTACAACACGATGACTTTGGGAAAATGCAAATAACTCAAAGATGCTGCTAGTTCAGAATGGAAAATGGAACTATAAAGGTTATGGAAAGAATGAGGAAGAACCAGTTAAAGAAGATTTTACTTTATACACTCAAAATTTCGTTGATGTTCTGGGGATAAATTTGTTCAAAGCTCTTTGCATATGACAGAGAAGACATACTATTAACAAAGGAACCAAACTTTGTCAATGTGATAGCAGAATTTTTAGCATATTCTATATATGTTGATAACTATAAATATTAGCATATTTGTTATTTATTTATTATAAATATTAACATATTAGGTATGAAAATGTAGCCTATATACATATCTACATACTTGTAGCTTATTATGCATTTTTTAAAAGTCCAGGATACAGAAATTTTAAGGCATGAGCCAGTTCTAAGGTAGAATTTCTCTTAGAGCATCTTGTGGTAATTATCATGCTGACTATCACAGGAAGGTGCAATCCAAAAGAAATCCATTAAGAAAAGCTATTGATGATTTCAACTTCTGTTTCTGGGTTTAGGTGAGGTTAGGTTATTCATACCAATCCTTCTACTGAAAACAGAAAAGATATTGGATAAAATATATTTTTAAAAATTTTCTTTGGAAGCATTAGAAAGCTGTCAGAATAGTAAGAAGTCACCAAGCCAGAATCTTAGAACAATCAGTAACCCAGAGGGGTAAGTGGAGGACTGAAAGCACATGTTAATTCAGGAAAATTTGAACTTTAGAGTAAAAGGAATAGAAATAAATAAAATCTCTACAACCACCCAATATTCAGTGTCTAATAAAAAGCATCCATCCCTCCATTAAGTTGGGTTCTGAAAAAGCTGTAGCTTCAGAAAAAAATGTAAAGCAGAAGAAAGCCACCCTCCTCATACCTGGACAACTGCAAGTTTTCTTGAGCAGAGCAAAGCAGGAAAAAAAGTGAGGGCGGGGGAGATACATGGTATACTTATTCTAAATAAAGTACACTCACCTCTTGGCATCACACATGCTATAAGTTATGGCACTGCAAGTCATGTCTGGAAATCTCAAAGTTGGGCTTGATGTTCACACTTTTCAGTACTCTTATTTACTCTTTTAAGAGGAATGATTTATTCAATCAATCAACCACTTGTTCCATATATGGCCATAAAATGCCCTCTCTAAACAAAGTGCTATAGGATACAAAAAAGGTGGCAATTCCTACTATTATTCTCAAGATAATCTCTAAGTTTTTAGCATCTAAGCCCAGTTGTTCAGGATATGGCAAAACTTCAAACAATTTCTAGATTGAGTAAATATAGATGTCCTTCCTGTCTTACTGAGAGACATTAAAATTTTCCTAATTTAATTGAATTCATCTTATTTAATATTAAGAATCAGCTGGGTTCTTTGGTCCCAAGTTCATAGCTGTCATGGTTTCTGCACATGAATTTATACATTTATGGGGTCTGGTAGAGAATCCAGGTCTAGTCATAAAATTCAGAGAGCTCAAGTCACCCAAGAAATGGTGAACCTCCCAAAACACATTTATTGTCTGGGAGCATTTTAGTTACTGGCCATAATTTGGCTTATAATTGAATAAAGACCTTTGTTATAAGCTTAACATAGGACTCAAGAAACGAATAGGTGGCATTTAGAAATCTAAAAAGCCAAAGATTTCAACTTAGTATCAACCGAGATGTCATCATTAAACACGTATTAGTTCAGCTTCTGTGTCAGATACAACGCTCGTAATTCTTACAGAAGACAAGAAAAAGTATTTTCCCAAATAGAAGCCTATTCCAAATAGGCTTATGTAATCAATGTTTGTGTCACTCTGTTTTATAGTTAGTTAATTGTTGAAACAATATCATTTTTTAATTAAACAATTGTTTAGTACATGCCTATTTTTTATTCATTGCTATATCCTCCACACCTACAATACTATTCAGTGCATAGAAGATACTCAATAAGTATTTGGAAAATGAGTGAGTGATTTTAAAAAATGAATGAATAAAAGGAAAGTCTTCTTCAGACACTGGCACCTACCTATAAACCTTTAAAAACTGTAATGTTCTGTCGGGGGACACATGAAAAAGAACACTGTAATTATTCAAATTCCATCTAATGATTGCTCATATTGTGGCTATTTTTAATGATGTTAATGCTAAGTGATTATTTCATAATGTTATAACTGGCAGTTGCTGACATGATTCATGATTTCTGATTGTTTATCTAATCTTTGTTTCTTTGGGGGTCAAAGAAAAGCAACAAGAGATGAAAATAAAAAGAAGGAGACACGGGTTGTCATTCAGTTTTATGCGAACTGAAAGGTTTATAGTGAGGAACTGTTGGATGCAATTTCAGTAAGCAAGGATTTTGTGGCTAGATTAGATCAGTTACAAATTGCTAAATCTGATGGCTTAGATAAAAATTTTACCAGAGGCTTTAAAAGAAGTAGAACACGTTTTGGGGAGAAGCAATTGCCTTCTGGAGAGCACACAGAGTATATATTTTTCAAAGGAATTGAAATGTGGGGAGATTGTGTAACTAGATCCTCAATGAGAATGAAATGATTGCATTTTCAGCTAGAAATCATCTTTAATGTATAGTTAGGCTTCTTTGTTTATGATCACTTTCCCCTCCTACTTCATCATATGGCACTTAGCAAAATACAAAATATACATTTTAAACATTAACTAGAGAAAAGTAAAGCATGTATTATTCTTAGAAGAGTCTGTATAAGGTATTTTATAAATAGAAAAACAATGAACACATACATATGTGTGTATATATAAATACATAGATATAGGTATATATCTTACCCTTTCTTCCTTTCTAAGTAACTACATGCCATGCTAAGTTGCTGATGTACAAAATATCTAACATGCAAAAGGCTTATCATTTTTGTTTGAATTTTCTTTTTCTTTTTCATTTCTTCACTTTCAAACAAACTTCTGGTGATCTGTCACCTCCCCTGCTAAACTGTGTTGGAATAACTAGAAGATATTTCTTTAGATCCCTCTGATCACTTCAAGCATTCAACTGCATTGTGTCTGGTTCAGAAATTTTTCAAAATGTCAGAAGTGATCACGTTTTGGAAAGATAATCTCTTCTTAAATTCTTATTGGAGTGTGTGTGTGTGTGTGTGTGTGTGTGTGTGTGTGTGGTCTGATGAATGGGGAAGCAGGAGGAGGATGGCATGAAAAGTCCAAAATCCATTTCTTCCTGAAAAGTGGCCAGTGTTCCACAACCATTCAGAATAAAATGTTGTTCAAATTGAGCAATTTGTCCTCAACTCATAAGAAAGTCTTAAATCTTCCTGAAATTGGGCACAACTTTATATCACATTCTTGGGCTTCAGCTTTGGCAGTTAATGTGCATTTATTGGCATGAAAAAAATTCCATTAACCTTTACTTATAGAAACCTTTTTTAAAAACTCCCTTAGCTATGAGGAATACTGTGAAACTTTTCACCTTGCAAACTAAAGAATCAAGTGGGTCTTCTTCATACTTAAATACAGCAAGTTGAGAACATCAGAGAATTTCAACAGTAACTATAATTCAAGAAAGCATATTAAGTGTATTAAATGCACTCAACAGAGACTCATCCTTCGTTATGGCTGAAGCCCTTGGGCCAGTAACTTAGAGCACTATTTCGCCATTTCTACTTTTGTTATACATACGTAGCCTAATATGTATCTTACACACATCAGCACGAGCCATCTCTATGCATGTGGGCAAATTCAGTGACACAACTGAGAAATTTAAATATTCCAAAATAAAAAGAAAGTGAATTCATTTTAGAAATGCACTAAAGGCATTTCAGTATGTCCTGCAACTCTTTTGAGTTAAGGACAAATGGGGTTAAGTGATATGCTTGCCCATTACACTCAGCACAATATCAGTAGTTACTTATAGTGAACACAACATTAAAGCCAAATACATTTTTTCCAAGAACTTTTTTTCTTCTTCCTTTTTTTAGCGTGTAAAGTCATTAAGAGCTAAAGCTGGTGGAAAGGGGAATAAACTTTAAGTCTGGACAGTCTGATACATTTTTGTTAGAGTTATCCAATCCTCATTTATACTTTTTTTCTAATGTAAATAATTACTGTTTAGGCTAAGGCATGATATCATCAGCTCAGTTTGGGGTTTCCACAAAATTTGATTAGAAATTGAAGGGACTTGATTATTTGAGTCATCAGCTCTTTCTGTAGACCATTAGTAATAGCTATGCCAAAACAGAAAATATGTAGAATTGTTTATTATGTATATAATCCTGATAAAATGCCCAGCAAAAGAGTCATGCTTGTTTTCACAGGAGTGGCTAAGTATCTATCCCAGAGATGCCCAAAGAAGGCTGACAGCAATCAGCCAAGTACAAATCTGAATGTTTTCTAATGCTCGCATTTCTAGTTTCTTTGGACATACAGAACTTTTCTACTTCTGCTGCCCTGGGACTATGGGCCACAACAAATAGAAGGAACCAGAGCTCAGATCATCAAGGGAAGGTTAAGACTAATAAGATCATTGAGATCAAGTCTGTCTATAAGTTAGGCAGAACTGATTACGTTTAGAGCCAGGAAGGAGCCAGGGAGCCCAGGCAAATATGTGCAAACAGGAATTAAAACCAGGTGATTCAGTTTCATAATGCAAATGGGCTGCTAGAGCATATAAGACAATTTCTGGATTAGCCATGAAGCTTCCTATATGCTTTCTGCTGAGACAAGAACCAATTGCAAGAATTGTCCTGCAACTGAGTACAAGCAATCCCTGTTACGGAGGTGTTAAGAGGATTAATCAAGCTTGACTAAGGGATGTGAGTCTATATTTAGGTGAGAAAATGACAGTCTCTCACTCCTCTTGCATGTTTTACAAAGGAGGATGGGAAACGAACAGATTTCACAAGTTAAATCTGTGGGTCTGATGAACTGTTTTTCAAGAGACTTTGCAACAAGGCGACTTCTCCCATTAAATTCTAAGGACACTCCAGAGCAGCTATATGGTATCCTGTACCTATACTCTGTGTATTTTCTCTGCAGAGAACTCAGCTGAGACTATCCCCACACACAGACCGTGCTTTTGCTGCCTACTTTTTTAGCAAGCTTTTCTTAGACAGTACTTACAGGCTGAGCTGAGTTAGTCCCAGTGGGAAGTCACTCAGTCAGTTTCACTGTCTCATTCTCAATACTTTTTCTAATCTAGTTGCAAATAGGAAAAGTTAGACTTTTCCAAAATCAGCAGGAAAGAGTCCCACATAAGGGTGAGGCAAATTGAAATAAAGATTGTGAAATAGATGCCTTGAGCATCAATCAGAAATGTTTTTAAAGAGAAAGTATGAATAAGGAAGACTGAAGGCTGGAGGATTCTTCATTTGTGTCAGAGCTGTTACAAGTTCCGAAATTAGGTCATGGGAGTTGGCAGTGGTGTCTAATATAGAATGAGTTTTTGGGGATAGGGTGCCCTCAGAAACAGTAAGAGTATTTATAGATCTAATAAGGATTAATAACTTGATCTGAGCTTTATAGATTACCTTTCATCAAAGACCTCAAATATCGTAATAATGATCTCTTCTTTTTTACATACAACATCCTTGTGAAGCAAAGAAGGCCCACTATCATTATACTGGTTTTAAAGAAAGAGAAATCAAGATCCAAGTGATTTAATAATTTGATCACACTTACACAACGAATCAGGGCTATCCAGACCCAGCTGGTTCATAATTTGGTGCTGTAGCTACAGAGGAAGGATCTCAATCCTGAAAAAGGAGGTTGTCCCAGAATTAAAATGAAGCCCCATTTCCTAATCCCTGTGGCTATAATCTGTGCATCCATTTAACTTTTTTTTTTTTTGATGTGGGCCATTTTTAAAGTCTTTATTGAATTTGTTACAATATTGCCTCTGTTTTATGTTTTGGTTTTTCGGCACAAGGCATGTGGGATCTTAGCTCCCCAACCAGGGATCAAACCCGCACCTCCTGCATTGGAAGGCAAAGTCTTAACCACTGGACTGCCAGGAGAGTCCCCATCCATTTATCTTTAATGTGATTTCCTTTTTTAAAACTGTATATAGCTATAGCTCTTACTTGAAAATATCTCTTTAGAATTCTACTTATAATCAACAGATAATTTAGAAAAAATGATGGAATTAAAAAGTCATCAATGGATGCTAAAACTAGTAGGTTAAGTTTTGGTGAAAAAGAGGATATTTTCATAGTCTCAAAGTATCTCCTCATAAATTGCTTATTAACTACAACAGGAGAATAGTGAAGATAAAATTGAGGAACCTGGTGGATAGCACCTTAATCAAGGGACTAAAAGTAAACTCATCGGTAATAGAATAAACCAACATCAAACCCTTGATATGATGCAGTGAGGACATCATATCACATCTGTAGTATTCATGCAAAAAAAAACCCATAAGGCGGGCTTCCCTGGTGGCTCAGTGGTTGAGAGTTCGCCTGCCGATGCAGGGGACACGGGTTCGTGCCCCGGTCCGGGAAGATCCCACATGCCGCGGAGCGGCTGGGCCCATGAGCCATGGCCGCTGAGCCTGCGCGTCCGGAGCCTGTGCTCCGCGACGGGAGAGGCCACAACAGTGAGAGGCCCGTGTACCACACACACACACAAAAAAAAAAAAACCCATAAGGCATAATTTGAACCTTATCATAAGGGAACAACAGATAAACCCAAATCAAGGAACATTATACAATATAACTGACCTTCATTCTTCAAAAATGTCAAAGTCAGGGAAGACAGAGAAGGACTGAGCAACTTTTCTAGATTAAATGAGACTAAAGTCTCATGAAACGAAATGTAATATGCCATCCTGGACAGGATCCTATAAAGAATTTCACTGGGACAACTGGATTTGAATATAGACTGTGGGTTAGATAAGAGATTGTATTAACATTAAACTTTGTTTTTAATAATTGTACAGTGTATTAGAGAGTATTCTTATTTTTTGGAAGTACAAGACTTTAGTATGTATTTAGGGTTAAAAAAGCACAACGTCACCTTCGTCTTTCTCTTAAATGGTTCATATAAATGAGGAGTTAGAGAAAGAGGCTGCTAAGGCAAATGGGGCAAAGTGTAAATAATTGGTCAATCTAGGTATTTATTTGTTGAATGTCTCAAGTCTAAAAAATCTTCATTAAAAAAGACTTGAAACATTCTACTAATAATTACCAACTCCCTGTTATGCATCAGAACCTTCTGTGGACACAGGGGATATATTGATGAGCAGACATATAGAGCTGCTCTTAGGGTTTGAAAATGTTTACCTGTTTCCCAAAGGATATCCTCAATATTGAGTTCTCTATTTATACTAAAATATAAAGTAGGACAGAGACCAGAACTCTTTTTCTTGAAACCAATACCCTATTTCTCAAGTTCTAAAAATAAACAAGTAGCCGAGGCAGTAGAACACACAGATGTCTTTACTTTATGGCCTGTTTGTCTCTTGGCCCAGGCTCTATCTGCTGAGTAACAGTTGGTGTTTTATATTTTCTTTCCTCACTAAGAAGGATTCGTTTTATTGTTAAAGTCTGTAAGTGCTGTTTGACTGTGGTTCCTATCATGTCCTCAGTCTTGAGGATGTGTTGTACGCAAGCAGAGGAAAAGATCGTATACACTGATATGCCCCTTCCTCCGTCCACTCAACTCTCCACACATAATCTGAAGTAATTCAGAGCAGTGGTAATTTCTGGATAATTCAAACAAGAATTGAAAAAAAAAAATTCTTACCACAAATAAAAGACACATTGTAGACACTATTTTCTGTAAAGTTCACACACTGAATTGGTCATACATAGCCTTTACTTAAAGCTCCAGTATCGAAACCGTCTCATAAAATCAACGATCATTCGTTATAAGGTGACAAGACAAATTTTTAATTAATTAATAACAAGTAAATACATGAACTTGATATTACCATTATTTTAAAATTATCTGTTCAGTATTCTGTAATCACTTAAACTAATTTCTAGACATGTACGTGTGTGTGTGTGTGTGTGTGTGTGTGAGTGTGTGTGTCACGGTTTACCAAATTCCACAAAAGTAGCAAATTGCATTTAGTATAATATGAGAAGCTGTATGATTTTTAAACTGATTTCTTGGTCAAAATATTCAAAACAATGATTGTAAATGTAGATAATTCAGGTAGAGAATCACTTTGTCCAAACTTGCAACATTGATACATGCCTCTCTCCAAAGGTTTATAATAATTGGTGCCAAAAATAATGTTCATAATAATAATTACTATTATTGTCATTCAACAAATACTTATTGAGTTCTTATAAGTGCTGTGGACTTTTCTAAGTGCAGGACATATAACCTATATGGTCCACTACTCTCATGGGACTTAGAGTTTGGTGAAATAATTACTATCTATTTCTTATTCGATACATATTTTTAAAGTGATTAATATAAACAAGATGCTATTCTAAATCTTTATCAAGTGCAAAATTGTAATCTTCATAAAAATTCTTGGAGGCTTGAGGTATAACTACTTTCATTTTACAGATGTATAAAATGAGGTACAGAGAGGCTAATGATTTCCCCAAGGGCATATAGCTAGGAAGTAGCAGAATCAGGATTCGAACCAGATGGTCCAGGTTCAAATTCCATTCTGTAATCACTACACAATGTTACCTCTCATGGTGATGATGATGGTCATCATCATCACCATTATCGTCATCACTAGCATTGTGCTGAGCACTTCATATACCTTATGCCATTAATGAAGCATGTGACACAGTGTCTGGTATATAGTAGATGCTCAATAAATAGTTGCTTAATGAATGGATGAAAACAGTGTTTCAAAATTCCAGTGTGTTGTCCTTGAAAATGATGGCACTCATTAACTGCACTCTTCTTGTTTTAACCTTCTAAAGCCTTTACTATATATGCCACGTAATTTAGCATCCTTTATTATAGCATCTCATTCTTTAATTATTTAGTGGTAATATCACCTGTCTAGTATGCTTTCAAGTTACTTGAGTGTAGTGGTTATCTTATACATCTTTTTATCTCTTAAACACCTATCAGGGTACCAGAATTCATGCAGAATTTAGTCTACATTACGCACGTACTTATGGACTGATGGACACTAGATTCTGGATCATAGTAGATTCTTAATTCTTGAATCCTTCCTAGAAAGTGGTAAGCATAACCATCATCCTGCTAACCTGAGAGAGTTAACTGCCCTCTGGGAAGAAACACTGAGCTACCAGGAAAATTGTACTCACCCTGGCTCACCACCGAGTCAGGCAATCAATCTTACTTGATTCCTGCTTCAGATTCTCATCACAGATATATTCATTCTCTTTCTCTCTCTCTCTCCCTATCACTGCTTCCTTCCCTCTTTTAAATTTTGCTTATCTTCCTCTCTATTTTTTAACAAACTAGAAAAAACTTCCAGGAGTGATAATCACAGACAGGTTTTATAAAAGCAACTCCTTTTAATCCTGAATTTCAGAAATAACTTGATCCAGCTGTCAACTCCAAGGGAAGAAAGTAGTGTTCCAGGGGACAGAAAGAAAGAGCAGAGTAAAAGTAAAAAAGAGATACAACAGCTTGGCAACAACTCAGTTATATCAGCCAGAGAGTGGAGAAAGGAGGAGAAGGAGAAAAATGTCCTACGAAGACACCACATTTATCAAAGCAGTAAGCAGTGTCATCTGAGAGCATGTCCCTCACTTTCTTGTCTTATCCTCGTCTCTCAGGCTCTCACCTCATCTGTGAGGGTCATCATTTGGTTTTCTATATCCAAGGTATTACACAGGCCTCAAAACATTTAGGAAGCCAAAGAGCACATGAATGACTCAAGGGAATTAAGTAGAAGATGGAGAACAACTTTCTAATCATCAGACCATCAAGTTCTAATTCCACAAGTAAGAGAGGCAAGAAGTATAAAGAACTGGGTTTTCTCTATGTAGAGATATTATTCAGGAAAAAAGGGGGAAACTATAACCACTCAGCTAAGATTGGATATCCAATATGTATCAATGATTAGAAAGTGAATCATTTGACTCTGCAAAGCTGTTGGTATTTAATAACGTTAATAACAGTGAAATGGTGCTTTGTGTTTTCCTATCTCATTTAATATTCACAGTAACAGTATGAGGTAGGCATTATATTACTCTCATTTTATAGTTGAGGAATCAAAGGCACAGAGGGGTAAAAAGGCTTACCCGAGTTACCAAGTAGTGAGAGGCACAGTAGAAATTTGAATCCTAGGAGTTTGTCTCCCAAATCTGCAAGCTTAATGCATACACCTCCTAAAACACACATCCCAACTCCATGCATAGTAATCATATATCATATACTGTTATTATTTTATACATCATATACCATACATCATATGGTATACCATACATCATGTACCATAATGATTACTGATAAATCCTTTAATGTTTTTTGCCAACTTTTATAATCAGTTCATGGCCATTTTATTCTGTTTGATTTGAACAAGACTCTTTTCATCTACTTTAATCAAAAAGAGAAGCTACCTGAGGTCCACTTAACTTAAGCCTTCTCTCTTTGCCTCCAACTGTCCTGTCAGTTTGTCATGCAGGGATTGCTGAGAAATTCTTGACTACCATCCATCCTTCACGGGCTGGCAATGAAGGGAATGACAAAAGCAGCTAGGGAACTCAGCAGCTTTGGCAGGATTTACCATTGCATAAGTTTTATTTTAGAGATGAAATAACAATGCCCTAGTCATATCATAAGAAACTTGAGTAATATCCAGATGCCAAACCCTCACTGAATTCTTGAAGAATGAATCTATTTTTTAACATATTACAGAAGTTAATATAGCTATTTTGGAATTCAGCATTATTTCCTAGAAATAAGAATTCAGTGTATCATATATATTTATTGTCATACAATAAATATTACACCTACTTTTTGCAAGATGCTAAAGCTACAATTATAAACAAGTCTGAGACCCTGTGTAGGGGAGCTCATGGTTTTGTCGGGAGAGGGGCTGAGGAGTTGCGGGGGGGCAGGGAGGAAGACACAGTAGAGTAGATACTAACAATTAAGTACAATTAAACTAATTACAGTTGTAAATACAATATAATTAAGAGTGAAAAGAGAGAAATTCCGGGAGGTTATGGAATTAGAGGAGGAGCTTTTAATTATACCAAGAGCCAAGAATCTGGGGACACTTTTAGAGAGGTAAATCCTGTGTAAGACTTGAAAGATGAGTAGGAGTTCACCATGTGAATAAGTATAGGAAGATGGAGAATGACTTTTAGTTACTCAGCAAATAAATTTAAAATTCCATTTATGTCGTATATAAGTTAATACTTGTGGAGTGCTTCTTTTTGAATAGTGTTTGTTGAATACTATTGGAAATATTAGTTGAATGAGTATTTATTGACTGTTGCTTCTGACTGGAATATGCCATCATTCACTCCTCTCAGTGGGCTCTCAATCTACAACTGACACTCATAGCCATCAGGACTGGCCATCTTCAGGAAGAAAAGTATTGTAAATACTTTTAAATTATTGGGGTCTACATCCATTGAAACTCCTACCATAATAATAGTAGGTATGTGACTCCTACATTATTGGTTGGTGGCTGTGTAATAAATCTTATGTATCACATACAAAATAATGAAGGGTTCATCAAGTCAGATCTATCTATCCTGGCCCCATGAACTGTCTGGTTCTTACCACAGGTATGAGAGGTAGACCAAGGAGATCAACCACAACTAAATGACAGAAAGGTTTAATCCACAAGAGATATTTGGATTAAGTCACAAGTACGAACCATAATTTATCCAATAAATTATCTAAATATATATTCAAATTCATTATCTATATCAGATTTTCTCAACCTTGGCACTATTGATATTTTGGGTTAAATAATTCTTTGTTTTGGGGGACTGTCCTGTGAACTGTGAGATGTTTAGCAGTATCTCTGTCCTCTACCCACTAGATGCCAGTAGCAACCTCCCTTAATACAAGTGTGATGAACAAAATGTCTCCAGATATCACCAAGTATCTCCTGGGGCTTAAAATTCCCACCCTGCTTAAGAGCCACTGTTAAATTATTAAATTTCATAAACCTCTAAGGAAGATACTCTAATTATCCCATATTTTACAGCTTAAAAAGAAAAACCTAGGGCTTCCCTGGTGGCGCAGTGGTTGAGAGTCCACCTGCCGATGCAGGGGACACGGGTTCGCACCCTGGTCCAGGAAGATCCCACATGCCGTGGAGCGGCTGGGCCCGTGAGCCATGGCTGCTGAGCCTGCGCATCCGGAGCCTGGGCTCCACAACGGGAGAGGCCACAACAGTGAGAGGCCCGCGTACCGCAAAAAAAAAAAAAAAAGAAAAACCTAGAAAATTCAACTTACAAACACAAGTACCCAGTTATTTCCATAACATCAATTAAATGTCTAATCTAATGGGGCTAAGGAAAAAGTCATACTTATATGCAGGTTAGAAGTTTCCTGCAAATTTTCTATATAACAAAAGATTTTTGAGGACACAGTTGGGCAGACAGTAGATGTCCCTTGCATTACATTGGAAAGAACAAACTTAAAGATCCATGAAACTAGTAGCATAAAAAATTCAGCACATTATTTTTTAAATTAATTTTTATTGGGGTATAGTTGATGTTCAATATTGTGTTAGTTTCAGGTGTATAGCAAAGTGAATCAGTTATACATATACATATATCAGCTCTTCTTTAGATTCTTTTCCCATAAAGGTCATTACAGAGTATTGAGTAGAGTTCCCTGTGCTATACAGTAAGTCCCTATCAGTTATCTATTTTTTATATAGTAGAGAGTATACATCAATGCCAATCTTCCAATTTATCCACCCCCCCCGGTTACCCCTGGTAACCATAAGTTTATTTTCTACATCCGTAACTCTATTTCTGTTTTGTATATAAGTTCATTTGTACCCTTTTTTTAGATTCCACATATAAGCAATATCATATGATATTTATCTTTGTCTCACTTACTTCACTCAGTATGACAATCTCTAGGTCCATCCATGTTGCTGCAAATGGCAATATTTCATTCTTTATTATGGCTGAGTAATATTCCATTGTATATATGTACCACATCTTCTTTATCCGCGTACATTTAGGTGGCTTCCATGTCCTGGCTATTGTAAATAGTGCTGCAATGAACATTGGGGTACATGTATCTATTCGAATTATGGTTTTCTCTGGATATACGCCCAGGAGTGGGATTGCTGGATCATATGGTAGCTCTAAAAAATTCAGCACCTTCTAATAAATAAAGTATTTCCTACTTCCCTGGAATGAATGGCCTTAATCGGGCCATGTTTATGAGTTATCCCTTCATCAAAAATTATTTCTTGAACATATTTTTGTGAATCATTTTTCTATGACCTATGGGGACAAGATGCATAATTACAAGACATAATTATAAGGAAAGGCAAAGAGTTTTAGACAAAATGAATGTGGTATCACAAGATAGAACTTGACTAATTACCATTTGAATAATAGAGAAAACAATAGTTATGAATTCCAAAGGAGAGGAAATATTTGAGAATTTGATATCTGAGAAGGCTTCCTAGAAGAGGTATGACTTGAGTTACTTATTGAAAAATTAAAAGATATGGGTAGGAAGAAATCTCAGTGATTTAGTGATCAAAGGGACAGTGAAGTGAGAAAATTCTAGGTGAATTTGGAGAAGAATGGGTAAAAATTTAGGGTAGAGTGGAGGATTAATACAAGAGATTCATGAGAAATGAGGTTGAAGAGACAGGTGGATTTAGGCTGCAGAGTTCTGAGTAATAAAGTAAAGATTTTGCTTTATTTTTTAGGAATTAACTTCTATAAAAGATCTTCTGGGAACAATATAACACAATGAACGTAGCTTTTCAGAAGATTAAACTGGTAACTGTCGTGTGGAATCTATTACAACAGAGGACTCAGAAGCGATAAAGGCTAGGGTAATCTGGAATATAACCCAGAAATAAGATTTTTTTTAATTTAGAAAGGTAGTGGTAACAGTGAATAAACTATGGTCATTCAAAAAATGTCTGTATAATTAAGTGGATCAAAGCACCATTAATTCATTTCAGTAATTATAATCACATTGATTCTGATCCATATGCAGTAGAACTGATTATGGTCACATAATCATGAAGATAGTCCCAATGATCAAATTAGCAGTTGCAGTCAAACCAGTTAAGCTTCTCCTTTTGAGGTAGCTCCCTTGAAGTGCTTTGCTTTTTTTTTTCTTTTTTGGTACTTCACTGGTGTATCCTGAGGTGCCCTGTATTTTGGCATGCAGCCAAAGTTCTCCTAAAAGCAACCTCAGTGTTATCAATTTAACTGTGCTCTAGGGGGTATGACTCTTAAAGTTATCATCGTCCAAGGAACAGGGAAATGGCAGATTGAGATTATTATCTGATTTAAAGAATCCACTACTGTAAGTGACATCACCTAAACTAATGAATGGTACCTATAAATTAGCCTGAAGGATCAAGGTCGTGTTCTCCATACCATACATTGCTTGGTCATATTTTTTGTTGATTATTCCTGTTCTTCCTTTCCCTCTCTACACAATCTTGATTTTTCCATGCAAGGATAGGTAGAGGAACTAGATGAAAATCAGGCAGTGAGCACTGAAACATCTAGATAACTCTAGTGAAAAGAAATATAGAATAGGTAATATGGGAACTTGACTTATATTGTCCAGGACATTGAGACATTACGAGTTTTCATAGGTGATACTGGAGGGTGAGTTTCTGAATTTAGTGACATATTACAATCAACAACATGATACAGATGATGGTAACATTAGCAATGTCTGGAATAACTTTCTACGTAGACTGAATTGGAGAAGACCCACATAGTTACAGAAGCTCAAGAAAATCCCTCAGGCCACCCAAATAAATGTCCCATCTGCTTACTGGTGCCTGAAATTACACAGTGAGAGTTTCATTTCTTAGCCCCAGGCATTTGATTCCTGTTAAAATGCAGATCTCCTGGGCATGGCAATAACTCTAAGTTGTTGTTACATCCCAGAAAAAACAATTTTTTCAGAGACTTTCTTTAACACAGGTTTTGACAAGGGGAGAGTATGAGGCCACCGGAGCCTGGAAAGGGGGGCAACAGTACAACCTTAATGGACAGGGGCCAGGGATGGATGAGAAAAGGGAATAAGAAGAGAAGAAGAATGCCAAATGAAGAGGGAGCATGTAAAAAGACTTTACTATAATTTCTGGATCTGAGAGTTGATATTGCTACTTGAAAATTGCTTTCCTTATATCTGTTTGTATCTGTTTAAGGTGTTGGAGAACTCAGTGAATGTCTATCTCTGCAAATGGGTAGCTAGGGTGGGGATAGACACTCTTCCAATCTCATAAGGATGATTAATTGTGATAGAGCTTTACCAGTTTGGGTTGTAGCACATGGAAATTACCCTATTCCACCCCACCCCCCTTTTTGTAGACTTACAGTATTTTTCTTAAACATATGCAATCTAGTAATTTACTTGGAAAATAGTATGAATTTCTCCTTGGTCACATCATATACAGAAGCATCTCAGTTTCTCTTAACTATCCGCTGAAAGAGCACCACTAGTTTAGTCCATCATATTCACTGAATTATTATTATTATTATTATTATTTTTGCGGTACGTGGGCCTCTCACTGTTGTGGCCTCTCCCGTTGCGGAGCACAGGCTCCGGATGCGCAGGCTCAGCAGCCATGGCTCACGGGCCCAGCCGCTCCACGGCATGTGGGATCTTCCCGGACCGGGACACGAACTCGTGTCCCCTGCATCGGCAGGTGGACTCTCAACCACTGCGCCACCAGGGAAGCCCCATAGGTATTTCTTAATCAATATACATCAAGTGTTTACTTTGTGAAAGACAGATGTCAAATGATGTCATTTGTGAAGGCTCAGTGGATGAAGTGGGAGGATATGAGAGGTAAAAATATGGTTGGATAAACCACAAACTCAGAAATCAGAACATTCTAGATTAAAATCTTGCCTTACTGTTTACTATCTACATAACCTTAAGCTACTGATTTAAAGCTTCTGAGACTCAGTTTCAACATCTAAAAAATGAGAATAGTACTTAAGTATGATTGTTGTGAAACTTAAATAAGATAATGAACATGAAGCACCTAAAAAAATGCCTCATGTACAGTGCGCACTTAAACACTACTCTCTTTCCTTTATTTTCCTCATCTGAAGTTAAGGGAAATGACAATTAAATCAAAGAGATAGCAAAAAATCCCACAAATATCCTATTTAAAAATGGGCAAATAACCTGAATAGACATTTTCCCAAAGAAGACGTACAAATGACCAAAACGTATATGAAATGGTGCTCAAAATCATTAATCATCAGGAAAATGCAAACCAAAACCACAATGGGATATCATGTCACACCTGACACTTGTTAGGATGGGTTTTATCAGAAAGACAACATATATATACATACATATACACACACAAATGTGTGTGTGTGTGTAAAATATCCATAAGAATGAAGGAAACTCTAACATTTGCAAAAACATGGATGAACCTGGAGGACATTATGCTAAGTGAAGAAGCCAAATAGAGAAAGACATTTACTGGATAGTCTCACTTATATGTGGAATCTAAAAAAGTAAAATGTCGAATGCATGGAAACAAAAAGCAGAATGGTGCTTTTTAGGAGCTGGGTGTGGGGGAAATAGGGAGATGTTGGTCAAAGGGTCCAAACTTTCAGTGATAGGATGAATATGTTCTGAGGATCTAATGTATGGCATGATAATTACAGTTAATAATACAATATTCGTGTACTTGAAATTGAGAGAGCATGTAGATCTTAAGTGTTATCACCACAAACACGTGCACAAAAGATGAATATATGAGGTGATGGATGAGTTAATTAACTTGATTGCGGTAATTATTAAGTAATGTATAGGTATATCAAACTGTCATGTTGTATGCCTTAAATGTATACAATTTTATTGGTCAAATATACTTCAGCAAGGCTGAGGGGAAAAAAATATAAAGTAAGGAGTCACAGGGCTTATATGTGCCCTGAATAGACTAGTTGGCCAAGAAATGAAGGCTCATCCATTGGGCTTAGATACTCTGTCTGTGCTTCTTCTACCTCAGTCCTCCTGAGCTCGTAGAAGATAGCTGATGCACTACAGTGAAAGTGAATACTTCCAGAAGGGCATAAGCCTGTATGAGATATACTCTGACTGCACCCAAAGAGGTGGCACCAAGGGAAGCCTGAAGTGTTGCCAACCCGTGTGTTCTTACCAGACTCCTGGGAGCTGCTCTCCAGCCCACTTCCTCCCTATTGCAGATAGAATATCAGTGGGGTATGGTGGAGATGGGCTAAATATTTATCAATCCCCTTTGCTGTTTTTCCCCCTTGGGAAGAAGAGCTACATTGCCCAGCTTTTCTTGTACTTCAATGTGGCTACAGAAACGAGTTCTGACTCAGGTCTAACTAATGGAATATGAACAGAATTGCTTGGGGTCCCTTCCAGCCCTACAAAAGCTTTCTTCAGTCTCCATCCTTCTCCTTCAGCCAAACAGTACAGATGAGCAAGGTGACTCTGAAAGCCATGAAGAGAAGGAGCCTGGATCCTGAATTATTGATTAAGAGAAGTTCTTAGTTATCTGGACAAAAATAACAGCTGGTTATGACCCTACACAAATGTAAGAGGAAAATAGTTTCCTTGGTCACTACTCAAAGCTGAAAAGGCTATTTGAGCAGATAAGGACTGACTGCTGTAAAGAATTTGAGAAGGAAATTGAAGGCACACTCCTGATTAATTTGGGCTTTCTCATCAGTGTTCACCTAGACAGGACAGGAAACAACAGCAGCAGAATGATTTGAACAACAAAAGCACTTCCAGCCTCTAAATATGTCCTTAATTCTCACCCAGTAGACTTTTAGCCTCCCATGTTGAGAATGTTGAGGAGATAGTATCACAAAGACAATGCTCTTGCATTTTCATTCCCTGCACATGGTAGACACCAAATACATTCTTATTGAATAAAAAGATGAATGAGGATGACTCTTTCCCAAAGCTGTCTCAATGACTACCCCCTGAAATCAAGAGCAAAACTATTTTTATTCACAAATGAATACAGAGTTGCTGACATTTTGTGACAGTCCAGGGATAATAAAACTCAGGTGGTGGGAGATTAATACTACATGGCATTCCAGGTGGGGCAGAGTTCAGTAGGAAGCTCCGATGGTGCCTTTCTCTCTCTATTGAAGAAGCATCAGGTACAAAGAGGGCAGATGTCAGAACGAAGTACACTCAAGGAATACTCTGCCCGTGGAGAGAGTTACTAAGAGTAAAGGCAGTTTCCTCCTATAAAATTTAGCTTCCAAGTGCCTTGCCAGCAAAGTGTTGAGGGTGGTAAACAAATAGAAATAAACCCAGTTAAATAAGCCCTGAGTTTGAATAGCACAACACTGAATTTAGGCCCTAATATATCAATTATTGCCATTCATAATATTGCACATAACTTGTACTGAAAATGAAAAGGTATTAAAGAAATTTCCTTAGGAATGTGTATTTGGCAAAATTCTTTGATCTTACATTCTAAATCCAGAGTTTTAGAATTTGAATGTATTTACTTCCCCATTCTGTGAAATGAACAGAGAACATTCTGTTAAATGATAATGTGGGATAGATGAATTAATAAATATCAGGTTTTCAGTCTACTTGGAAGAAAGAAGAAAGATAGGGCAAATGCAAAACTATTGATATTCAAAGGAAATGATAAATGCTTTACTTCAATATACCTTTTTGTGAATAGGAAACATTCAGTTGCTTTTTTTTTTTCTCTATCATTTATAGTTAGAGGAAGTTATCAACACACCAAAGGCAATAGGTCACTCTTCAAAACTGACTCGTTTCCACTTTAGCAACAAGTCCTTGAACTACAGAAATGCCATAAGTTGTCCTCAGAACTAATTCTAAAATGAATCGGTTGGAAGCACAGGTGTAAAAGATTCAAAAGCTGAACTGAATCCAAAAATATTACAACAATCACTTTCATTTTGCCAGATTCACCTGACTGCCTTTGATGACTTTATGCTTCTCCCTGAGCTTGTGATCAGATATGACTCTGATACACAATGATGAGAGTCAATAATTAGCTCTCTGGTACCAAAATACACCAAACGCCCTGCATTTTTATTGTTAAAACTATGGACAGGGACTTCTAACAACTGTGGCGTTCAGGAATCAGCCAGATCTGGTCCTGACTAACATCTCCAAGTGCACCTTCTTCTTTTCCCTCTGTGTCCTCTAAGCATCATATTGTAGGTTCCAAATCTGCCCTTTCTCTGTAATTTCATGCCTGCCATTGCCTCTGCTTACCTAGAGTAGCCTTTCTCTTCCTCCAGTTGATTAATTCCTACTACTCCTTGAAAATTTCCCCAAAACATCTTCTCAAGGAAACCGTCTTGAGCAGCCAGTATAGAAGTTTCTCTCCTGTCATGGTTCTGTCAAAGCACCGATCACGATGTGTAGTAATTACTTAGTAGTTTGATGGTAAACTCCTAAGGTAATAATGGGGCTCATTTAAATCTTTCTGAATGAACTGATGAATGATTGCAGAAATACAAATTTCAAATTAGTCTGAAGTATCATTATAAACTCAATAATAAATTGAAATGTAATTTTTGGATTAAAATATGCATCTTCCACAGGACCGAACCCTTGGAAGGCACCCTACCAAGCCCAATACCCAGAATAGAGAATGTATAAATGTTCAGTAAATGAATGTGGTCACTTATCTTATTAGATGTAACATTATTAGTACTACCAGCAGTGGCTCAGAAAATAAGTGCAATCTTCCCCCTCATGTCTATGCAATAATACACTAACTCTTCTCAATATTTTATTCCATTTGCCCTTTGGTAAATAACACATCTATAAATCTTATACCAGGGAGCAGTTTGATTTTTGATGCTCTACTTTTATTAAAAACTTCTGAGACAGAAAATATTCAAGCATCCTTAAAAAGTGGAGTTAGGAAACTTTGCATCATACTAATTTCTATGTAGTCATCGAGTAATGCATTCATCTATTTATCTAACGAATTTTTATTGAGTGTTCAATGCACTATAGTAAGCTGTGAGAAATAAAATTGGGAATTAGACACAGTCTTTTTTTATCAGAGTTTACATCAAAAGGAGACAAGTGAACATACCTTCAGAATGTGGTTGAGAGCTATAAAAAGAAGTAAAAATGTTTAACCAAACTAAGGAATGCTTCCACTTCTAATGTCTAGCAAACAGTCTATCACTGAATAGAAGTCAGACAAAAATGGAGGCAGAAAAACTAGTTACAGAGATGTTTTAGTAATTTGGGTAAGATAGGAATTATTAGGCTCTCTATGCATTTAGATGGTCACATGAGCAGGTTTAGATAAGTGTGTAAGAGGGAAATAAAGGTGCAAGGATGACATCTAGATTTCTAATTGAGTAAACAGTAGTGCTGTTCATTAAAATGGAAAAAGAGAGAGAATAGGATGTCTTGTCATTAGCGGGGCGAAGAGTTGATGAGTTCAGCCACATGCCTGTGGAACATCAGAGCAGAGGTATCCAATGTGCAGCTGGACATACGGATCTAAAAAGTTTATGGCTGGTAGTCACCAACTTATGGAAAATAATCAGAGCCATAAGGGTGAATGTGATGTCCTAGGGAGAGTGTCTAGTGCAAAGGAAAAGTGGCCTCAGATACAATCTAGAAATATTTACATGTAGAATATGAACAGATGAATAGGGACCCTCAAAGAAGTCACAGAAGTAACAGTGAAATTAGGGACATTATGGTGTGAGGCAAAACAAGAAAAAACTGTATTTCAAGAAGAAATGCCATTTGAGAGGGAAAGTTTGGCAAACGCTGAAAACAATTCATTGGTTCTAGCAACAGCATGGGTGTTGATGCCGTTGGCAAAAATTAATGGAACAGTAGCATCCTTGGAGGGAAAGAAGTCTTACCAGGAGGAGACTAAAATCTACTGGGGAGAAAGACTTAATACAAAGCTATTTAAATCCTTTTAAAATAGAGAGACAATAATGTAAATAGCACCACTATGCTAATAGGGGAAATCCTTTCTAATCATAAATGTGGGTGACAACATAACCTTGTAGAAGAAGCACTCGGTTTGATTTCAGATCTCAGTTCTTTACATACTACCCAGCTGTGTTACTTTGGTGCATTGTTATTTGAGAGCTTCAACTTTTACATTTACACAAAAGGCATAGTGATACCAGCCATACGTGGGTATTGGAAAAATTAAAATATATAAGAGCCCCCAACATGATGCCTATTAGAGATTGGATCCTGAATAACATGAATGTGTATAAATTATTAAAGTAAATGGCTCTCATACAGCAGCCTGAGTAAATGGACTAAGAAAAGCAGACAGGAATTAGAAAGTTGTTTGGGACGTGAGAAACATACCGGGTAAGCAGATTAGAGAGTTGGAGAATAAGAGAAATGGTAGTGGGAAGAAGGCTGGGTGACCCTTGACTACTGGGATGAAGATTTTACATTTTATGTAGAAAAGGAGTGAATGCCTAAGAGAATGACTAAATAAAGACTCTCATAGCTGAAAGGTCCTTCCCACTGGTGTAAATCTCTTTGAAGCCAGAAAACTTGAAGGATTTAACAACAAACCGTCATCTTGATCATCATCGTCACTGTCATAAACATCACCAGTACTATTTCTTGAATGCTTTCCATGTGCCAGGAAAAGAGCAAAGCCTTTCCATGTATTATCTCACGCAACCCTCAGCACAATCCAGTGACGCATGTATTACTGTTATGCTCATTTTAAAGATAAGAAAACTGAGGCTTAGAGCACTTATTTCACTCAAAGGGTATAAAATCAGTAAGGAAGAGACCCAGAATGATGAAAGTAAATTACAATGCTGCTTCAAGTAAGGGGTGTTCAAAAAATATTGAGTTAAAAACCGATTACACAAATCATATCACTTATTCTCTCAATATCCCTAAAACCAAAGTTATTTTATCTATGAGCAATCTGAAACAGAAAAAACAATGTACCCAAGCAAAGAATTTGAAAAGAACTAGTAGAACCAGGAAATGGCTGCAGACTCTTTTCTTCTGGGTGTTTTTCTTAAAACGTAGATCTTTTTACTGCTCAGTAAATGGAGAGTGAAGATACATATTTTGCTTTAAAGCCTTCAAGGAGTTGTAATAAGACATGGCATGTATGATGTAGGAAACATTACAGTTTGCCTGATCTTTATAAGCACAGGGAGAATTCTGGTTCTTTTTTAACCAAGTGTAGAACAATTCTATTATTTTTAATAGAAATACAGCTCTTTCTAATGCTCCCTTTTGTGTTATCCTATGGCTTTTGCCATTGAGTGAAAATTTCTCTCTCCCTGCAACTTCCTCTCCCACATCCTTATGTGTGATGCACCTGAATTTATCACATAGCCCCATTGTTTTCCCTTTTTCTGGAGTCTTTCACTCCCTAATTCTATAATATTTTTATTCACTGAACCCAGACCCCACGGTTGATCCCCTGAGAACATTTCACCACCACCTGTAGCTACCATTAAGAGTTCTCTCTTTTTGTTGAAAAGTTCTACAAATTTTGACAAATATATGGTGTTATGTATTAGCCATTACAGTATCACACAAAATAGCTTCACAACTCTCCAGCTATCCCCTGTATATCATGTATGTAACCTACCTACCCTAGAGCCCCTGGAAACCACTGAACTGTACCATCTCTATAGTTCTGCCTTTTCCAGAATATCATATAAATAGAATTACACAGCCTTTCAGACTGGCTTCTTTCATTCAGCAATATGCATTTAGATTCATCTGGTATACAACAGTTTGTTTATCCAACCCTATATTGAAGGATATTGTGGTTGCCTCCAGTTTTTGGCAATTACAAATGAAGCTGTTATAAACATTGCAGGCATGTTTTTGTGTGGACATAGGTTTTCTAATGGGTTGAGTAAATATCTAGGACACGGGATTGCTAGAAAATATGGTAAGGCTCTATGTTTAGCTTTGTTAAAAATTTCCAAACTCTCCTCCAACATGGTTTTACCCCTTTGCATTCCCCCACAAGCAATAAATGAAACTTCCTGTTGCTCTGCATTGTTGCCAGCAATTGGTGTTGACATTGGTTGAGGCGGGGTGGTGAGTAAGGGTTAGTCATTCTAGTAATTGTGTAGTGGGGCCTCATTGTTATTATAATATGCATTTCTCTAAGGGCAGATGATGTTGAGTATTGTTTCTTATGCTTATTTACCATCTGTATGTTTTTTCGGTGAGGTATCTGTTCAGATCTTCTGCTCATTTTAATTGGGTTGTTTGTTTTCTAATTGTTGAGTTTTAAGAGTTCTTTGTTTACTTTGGATCCAAGTCCTTCATCAGACACGAGTTTTACAGACGCTTCTAACTTTAAACGTCCAATTTACCATTTTTTTTCTTTCATGGGTTGTGCTTTTCGTGTCATATCTAAAAACTCATCACTAAACCCAACGTCACACAGCTTTTCTCCTGTTTTTTCTAGAAGTTTCATAGCTTTGTATTTTACAGTTAAGTCTATGATATGTTTTTATTTGAGTTTTGAAAAATGTATGGTCTGTATCTGGGTTTCTTTATTTATATATGAGTATCAAATTATCACAACACCATTTGCTGAAAATATCCTTTCTCTAGTGAATGGCTTTTACTCCTTTGTCATAGACCATTTGACAGTGTTTCTGTAGGTCTATTTATGGACTCTCTATTCAGTTCTGTTGATCTATGTGTCCATTCTTTCACCAATCCCACACTTTCTTGATTAATGTTGGTTTATAGTAAGTCTTGAAGTTGCATTTTTTCTGTTTCTTTTTTTCCCTCTTTCTCTGTCTTCTCTGGTTTAATTGAGCATTTTATATAATTCCATTTTATCTCCTTTTTTATGATATCAAATATATTTCTTCAAAAATTTAGTGATTGTTCTAGATTTACAATTTATGGTTTTATCAAAGTTCTTCAAACAGCACTATACTGTTTTATGTGTAGTGCCAATATCTTATAACCGACTTCCAAATTCCTCATCTCCGTCCCTTCTGACATTCATTTCACTTATCTATGTGCTCTAATCACACAATATCTTGTTACTGTTATAACTTTAAGTAATTATCTTTTAGTTCAGTTAAGAATAAGAAAAATAGGCGATTTTATTTTGCCTTCATTTATCTCTTCTCTAATGCTCTTCTTTTATTTATATAGATCCAAGTTCCATACCTAAATCATTCCCTTTTGCCTGAAGAGCTTGACTTTTGTGTTCCATGTTACATCCCCACAGAGCCTGTGAGAGGAACTGGCATTTTGTTAGTGTTCAGTAATTATTTTATGACTACTGAGAAAGTCTTTTAAATGAGAAAAACGTGTCATCACATCATATTAATTACAACAGTCATTATCTCTCTTCCCCCGACAGACTGTAATTTCCACAAATATAGGGACCATATGTTTGTATATCTCAGTCACAATGTCAAGCACAGAGTGTGACACAACTCTGTCAATATCTGTTGAACTGCATTGTTACTGCAATAGAAGTATTAATAAATGTATATATGCAAACAAGCTTCTCAATAGCATATATACTTTTCATTATCACTTAGTGTATTATTACATCATTATGATAATATATCATTAATGTCATTTAAATTTTCTGAATGGTCCTCATGAAAAAGAAAAGCTTGGGGTACTTTTCTGCAGTTGGAGAATTGGACTGGAAGCTAAGAGTGGGCATGACTAGTAATAATTCTTCACGTTTGCCTGTTGTTTGTAATTTTGTGAATAGTTTCACATATATTATCCCATTAGAGTCCCATGGGAGCCATTTGCTTTCTCTCTCCCATAGAATGCTTTATTAGCAAATATACTTCTTTCCCTCTATGTTTCAGCCTCTATCGTCTGAGACAAAAATGATAAACAAATTGAACTTGCACAGGAGTCTCATGATTTCATAGCAACTAGGAAATTCTTGATACAACAGGGGAACATTATGAACACTACATAAACTATCCCTCCAAACATTAGAAATGACATGCATAATTACTGCTATAACTTAAAAATATTTAGATTTAAATTTAAAATTGAATTATAGAATTTTGATAAAAAGTTGTTATCTGTTTGGTGAGAGAATATTGCATGGAATTTGATATTCCCTGCAGGCTTATCTATCTCTTGGTTGTCTAGGAAGTAAAATTAATAATCCATGAGCAAATTTAATAATCCTTAATTAAGTGCCTACAAAGCTAGTATTAAAATTTGTACCAAGTTCTAAATAATTACCTCGAAATAATAATTGCTCTTTGAGTTGTTCAAGAAAATTATATTCTCCTCAAAATAAACAATTGGTACTAAAGGATACTGTGATTTTTTTTTTTTAAATCTAGTAACTCTGTAGTCATTATAAGTCCACAGCTTCTTGAAGGTTGAAGATTGTGCTTCTCTGAATAGCAAGGTCATCTCTGGTGGTGATCCAAACTTAGGCTGAATTAATCATCTTCTTTCTGAAATACAAATAAGCAAGGAATGTTTTATTTTTTTGTTATAGCCATGAAGCACGTCAGTGATGCTTCAGTTTTGAAAATAGTGAATACTGATGATCACAGTCAAGAATAACCCAAAAACTAAGGGAAGATTTCAAAAGGTAAGTAATCTTATGGTCAATATCCTTCTAATATATTAACTTGAAGAGAAGGAAAAACAATAATTTGAGTAAACCCTATAGATGATTGCAAACAAGGAGATTACACACTCAAGACTAGAAAGTTAAAAACAGAAAAATTGCAGATGGATCTTGCGAGTTTAAGATGTAAAAGAAAATCAAGTGAATGAGATTTAATTTAGATAGACAAAATGCCTTTATAAGAAGAATAATGCCAAAGGGATTTATAAATCAAGTAAATACCAATTAGAAACCAAAATAGAAGAGAAGAACCACAGAGAAGTAGCTTTAATATCAAAGTATGTAAAGAAAGATTTATATTTTGAAAAAATTCCATTCTTTTGCATAAGAGAGTAGACAATTTGAGAAAGGTTTTTATACTTTACATAAAAGGAGAAACTTTTACATTTGAAAGGGGGAGTACAGTAACCTAATATACTCACTCAGGATCTAGAATAATTCAATTTAGTTCAAAAAATGCATTAAGAGCTTACTGACTGTCAGGCATTGGACTAGATACCAGAGGTAAAAATACTAATAAAATATGATCACTACCTTTGATGAGTTTAGAGTCCAATTAGGGAAACTGACAGGTAATTAGATAATCTCAATATATTATTGTAAATATTATGTAAATTATATACACTAAGTGAGATCAGAGTTAAGATGGGGTTACAAAGATGAAGCAACAGTGGTTATAAATGTTAGATTGTTTCACTGGATCAACATTAACATTTTCAAGAGCTCCCTTAATCCCAGGCTTTACAGAACAAAGATTTGTTGATGGGAGCTATAAACAAATCACAAGCAAAAAAAACTATGAACAAGATGTAACCAACGGCTAATCACTGACATAAGTGTAACTAGGAATAAATAACAAATTTCACAAACTGTTTTCTCTGTGTTAGTACAAGGTCTGCTATAAATTGCTAAGCACATAGAGGTTTAAAATAGTAACTGAAAGAAATTTCTGAATTGCTCTCATTAAATGACAATTTAAGACTTCTTCATATGACCAAAATGGAATACCTAAAATCAGATTTACCCTCAACTGGAAACAACTTAAAAATTGGACAAATATATGAAATGTTGGTTTTCAAGGCACAGGATCTCACGCAGTGAGGGACAATGATCAATGAGACTGGAAAACAGCAAAATTAGCATTACGGCTGCTCCAGCTAACCACCTTGATAGAGTTTCTTAGATGAATAAGACACCCAGGAGGATCCTGGTGGTCTCTGTAAGTTATGGAGAATATACTGGACATATTTCACATGGTTACTCTTCCCCTTCCCCTCTCAGAGCCACAAGCATGGACTGTCATCATGAAAACCTGGTGGGGTTTATGCGTTCCTAGAGGTAAAATGCACAGAAGTATATGTACCCCTCTCCAAGACTGCAGCCCTAAAGGGTTTCTTACTCTCAAGCTAATTCACATTCAACTGCTAGCAATTTGTCAAAATTATTTAATAGTTCCTGTTATTACATTGCTGCAGTGCCTTCTGCCGCAGGTAAGCAGATCTTCGCTGAGACACTCTGGATGCATCTGTCACTCCATATTTCCAGGCTCTGAGACCTCAGTTCTCTGATGAGTCCAGGAACTGTCCTTGATGTGCAATTTGTTCAGCTTTTTCTTGTAAGGAAGAAGAGTAACTTCTAAGCTCTTTAATTATCAGAGCTGAACCAGAAGTCAGAAATTTACATATTAAAAATACAATTTAGAAAATAATTAAAATATATGAAAGACTTGGGAATAAATCTGACAAAAGATGTGCAATACCTGTGTACTAAAAACAATAAAACATTGTTGCATAAAATTAAACACTAAAATATGAGAAGACATACTATATTCATATGCCAGAAGACTTGATATTCTTTAGATTTCATTTCTCAACAAATTGATCTATAACTTCAATGCAATTCTAATTTAAAACTCAGAAGGTTCTTTTATAAAAATAGAAATTGACAAGTTAGTTCTAAAATTCATATGGAAATGCGAATGATTTAAGACATGCGAAGCAACTTTGAAAATGAACAAAGTTGGAGGAATATCAATACTAAATTTCAAAACTTATTTTAAAGCTACAGTAATCAAGATGTTGTTGTACTGGTGTCAAGACAGACTGATGAAACAGGGAACAGAGTATGGAGTATAGAACAGAGCCTAAAAATAGACCCATGCATATAGGGACAACTGATTTTTGACATCTGTGTAAAAACAATTGAGTGAAGAAATACAGTCTCTCAATAAGTGGTATTGGAAAAATTCTTGTGCAAAAACAAAACAAAATAAATACCTTTAATCTATACTTTGAACCATATATGAAAGTCAACTCAAAATGTATCATAGATCTAAATTTAAAACCCAAAACTAAAAAGACTCTTGGAGAAAATTTTTGTGACTTTAGGTTAAACAAAGATATCTTAGATAAGAGGCCGAAACATCAACCAAAAAAAAAAAAAAAAACAATTGATGAATTTGATTTCATCCCATTAAAAACCACTGCTCTTTAAAAGACACTGTTAAGAGAATAACAAGATAAGCCACCAACTGGGAGAAAATATTTACAAATTATATCTGATTGAACACTTGCATGCAGTACATGTAAAGAATTGCCCAAACTCAACAAAACCCCAATAAATAACGGGCACAAATTTTGAATAGACACTTTTCCAAAGAAAATGTATGGATGGCAAAAAGAAATGTGAAAATATGCTCAAAATTATTAGCCACTAGGAAAATGAAAATATAAAATGCAGTGTTATAGTTGTACAGACTTCTATAATGGCTAAAAATGAAAAGCTGTCCGACAAAGCAGGGTTTGACGATCTCGTGGAGGACTGGAGTTCTTATACACTGTGGTAGGAAAATAAAATGGTGCAGCCACTATGCAAAACAGTTTGACAGTCTATTAAAAAGATAAGCATACACCTAGCATATGATCCAGCCATTCCACTTCTAGGTATTTACCCAAGGAAATCAAAACATATGCCCACACAAAGACTAGTACACAAATGTTCGTAACCGTTTTATGTGTAATGACCCCAAACTGGCAACCACTCAAATGTTCATCAACTGGTAAATGTATAAATAAATTGTGGTTCTTCCATATAATGGCATACTATGAAGAAATAAAAAGGGTAGACTACTGATACACACAACAAATAGTATGCATGAATTTCAGAATAATTATACTGAGCCAAAGAAGCCAGAAAAGAGAGCATACAAACTGCATTACTCCATTTACATAAACATTTTAGAAAATGCTACTAATCTATAGGGACAGAAATTATATCATCAGTTGTCAGGGGATGGGGAGAAAGTGGTGAGGAGGAATTACAAAAGGGCATGAGAAAATTTTTGGGAGTGATGGATCTGTTTACTCTCTTAACTATGGTGATGGTTTCATGGGTAAATAAACTTACTGAATTGGATATTTTAAATGTGCAGTTTATTATTGCCAAGTATCTTTAAGTCAAGCTGTTAATTTTTAAAATATATTTTAAGATAACAAATTATAAGACTTTAAAAAAATAATTTATGTAAACTTGACTATGCATTGAGAATTGTTTGAGTCTGTTATGGATTTAGTTCGGAAAAATTAGCTCCTGAGCTTAGTGCCATCTGGAAAACTTTTTTTTAATACTCTTTGAAGAGCTTTTTAATACATTGTGTGAGGTTACAAAAGAAAAAAGCAATCACTGATTTCAGATATTTCATAATTTGGAGAAAGGCTGTCCATGTATATCAACACAAACTCTCATGCAAACAAGCACAGTTTAGAGAAAGACACTATCAATTAATCTAATCGCCATTTGAAAACAGTGTCATGTTATTTTGTTAGAACATATTATAATTGATTTGTTAAAGTTTGAATGTTCTAACATTTAAATAAAGAGAGATAGACAGAGTATACCAGCTTTTTTCTCTTTGTATCTCTTTCTTCTTAGGTGACATCCATATATTTTTAGAAGTATGACGTGATGGTCTTTTGATTTGTCAACTCGACTGTGCTATTGTCCCTAGTTAATAAATCAAAAGTTAATCTGGGTGTTACCATGAAGGTATTTTGTAAATGCAATTAAAGTTTATAATCAGTTGGCTTTAAGCGAGGCAGATCATCCCAGATAATCTGGGTGGCCCTGGTGAAATCAGCTGGAAGCCATAGAGCTATGCTGAGGCTTCCTGAAGGACGATTGTACCTGTGGACGGTGGCTTCAGCCCATGCCTGGAGTCCCTGCCCCTCCCTCCCCACTGCCTGCCCTGTGGAGTTTGGACTTGCCTAGTGAACCTCCACAATGGCATAGAACAATTCCTTGCAAAAAATCTTTTCTTAAGAAGAAAAACAGTTTAAAAAAATTAATATTTAAAAAATACTATTTAAAAATATATATAAAATGTACCATTTTGAAGTGTACAGTTCAGTGGCATTAAGCATATTCACAATGTTGAGCAGCCATCACCACCCTCCCTCTCCAGACCTTTCTCATCATCTCAAGCAGAATCTCTGTACCCATTAAACAATAACTCCCCATTTCCCCCTACACCAACCCCTGCTAACCTCTGTTTTACCCGCTGCCTCTATGAATTTGACTCTTCTAAGTATTGCATAGAAGTGTAAACATACAGTATTTGTTCTTCAGTGTCTGGCTTATTTTATTTAGCATACTGTCATAAATCTCTTAACATATGTCTCCTGGTTCTGCTTCTTTGATTGAACTCTAATGGATAGAGATCGATGTAGATATAGAATAGATGTAGAATATATAGAATATATCTATATCTATATGTAGAATAACCCCAAATAAACTAATTCATTCAAAACACAACTTTCCTTGACCAGCCCATCTGGTAACACTCTTTCTAGGCAGAATCAATGGCTCCCTCTTTGCCTCTCCATGTCCCTTAGACATATTCTGTTATAGTAGTTGTTGCTTTGCAAATCCTTCTTCCCCATTTGATTGTGAGCCTTTTAATCTTATTCATCCTTACTCTCCCAGCACCTAAGAAATTCCTATTGAGAATTAATTCATTAATTAATGCAAATCTATGTATAAAAATAAGTGACTCAGCACATCAGTATCTTCTCTCTCACAGGGGATTTGACTTTTATTTTTTGCGAAGACAACTATAGTTGAATACAAGCTCCAAGTTAATCGTTTGTCTCTCTGTACCAATGATAATCTATATTTTAAAAAATCACTCAAAATTCAAATTAGCTATGCTACTTGGCTACAGTTACTTAACAATTCTGAGCTGAAGTACATAGTGTTCTCAAAACACCTGTGTTAGCATTCACTCCAAAAATACACACACCACCACACATTGCCAAGGACTTGCTACAACATAAACTTTAGAACATTCCTGTACCAATTCCAGGGCACTATGTAATTCTTACTTTGCTAATGGTAAACTTTACCTTTGAACTTTGACACAACAATGCAATCTGAAGTCTTCAAAAACATTTAGACAGTAGTTGTGAAAACTGGGAATGGCCCAGAGGCATTTTGTACCACCAAATAAACACGCTTCTTATTGGACTCTGTATCTAACTTTTGGGGGATGGTAAATAAGACACGCAGGAGAGACATGACGTTTGAGCCAAACAGCAACTTCAGTTGCTGGAGCTGTGACTGTCCATCGGGAGCTGTTTGTGCTCCTTAGTCTAATCCCAGTTGAAATATTCCAGCTCATTTATTGATTTAAACTAGAAAACCTTCGACTCAGGGCATAGGTGATCTTACTTGTCAAGTTAATGTCTGGAGAATACTAGGAGGAAAATTTTATTTGTAACGAATTTACTTTTCTACACTTCTTTTTAAAAACTAATAATGAGGAAAATCTTAGTCTTTATTGCATGGCCTGCATGACATTGAAAAATAAAACCATGCTGATGTAAACCTTTTATACTATATTTCCATTTCTCTTTCACTCAGGCCCCATTCTTCGTGTGTGTGTTTGTGTGTGTGTGTGTGTGTTATTGTTGCACTTGTTTGCTGAACTGAGGCACTTTCACAAATTCTCTAAGTAGATAGCCACATGGAAATCAATAGGAATTTTCTGTATTGTATTTTGAAAAGCAAAAGTCCAGCAGAGTATATTTCTTACAGAGCTTACCTAAGAAAAGTTGGTCAGATCTCTTTGTCATCAATGTCACATCCGAACATCTTTACATTACTGTAATTGGCCTACCAGGTCTTAACAGAAAAGAATATCCAAAGAGTAGTGAGTACCGAGTGTCACAAAAGGACATCCACATAGATTGTTATGTTTTATAATTAAAGTTTGCTCTATTGTCTTTCAAAATAGTTTACAAGTTTATTTATTTAACACATTATTTTAAAATGCTGTCATTTTCACCTGTTCCTATCAGGGTAATGACAGTTGTCCCACTGAGACCCACCTGGTTTCTATGCTTTATTTTTCATCTTAGAAAATCTGCAAATAACTCAGATTAATGGTTTTTGGGTGTGTGTGTGTGTGTAAAACAATGAGGATTTATTTTTTTAATATCAGGAAATGACTCACTGAGATCTACAGTTTAAAGTTGATGAAGTTATAAATGATGAAGTCCCTATTTTCCTGAGTGCTATGTAATTCTTATAATTTCCAGGAAGGATAATTGTGCATCCTGAGTATCCCAATGTATTTGTTTGGATTTATGAGGTGGAAATGTAAACTCATTGCTTTTACTTGAAAGGGTGTGCGTTGACAGCTTGTCAGTGTTTGAACTGAGAAAACTTAAAACTGTCCAGGGACCACACCAGCCAACCCACCAAGAATGCAGGACAAATGGGCGTCATCGTAACGAGTGCTAATTATTAGTGGACAGGATCATTATGTTCACTGGTGAATTAAAGAAAGAGGATGGTAAGATCTCTGGCCTCTGGCTTTATCAGTTCAAGTCAGAAAGCCATACATCAAAAGTCGAGGGTGCTTTCAAATATTTCACTAACCGAGAACGACTTTGGAGCACAGAGTAAATTGACTTGATACCAAATTCCTATCTGTACCCTTCTATTTAAATAGGTCTCACTGTGATAGCAATGACAACAAATATCAACAATTTGCCCTTTCCGATATCACTTTATTTTTTATATTTCTCTTCTTTTGTCTTTCGCCCCTTTGCCCAAGCAATTCTGCAGTTCACGTGCACTCTTTCTTAGCTCTTTATCACACAGTCATTGTGATAAACACACAGCGAGTATCTCCCGTGGACGTAACACTTTACTGAACACTACAGACACATAACTCAAAATAGAGAGGATTTCACCCTTGACTCCTAGGAACTCAGCTTATAACTAAAGATTCCAGATAAAAATCATTAATAAGAGCTGAAGCAACAGGATATATTCCAAACACAGATCGGTTCCTCCCAGGCTAACAGGGGCCTTGTGGTCAAATGATAGACAAATAACTGTAGGAACTCTAAGTGGGGAGAGAAAGTCCCCTACGATGTGATAAGTTGTTATCCTCCTGCACTCATTTTATAAGAGACATTGAACTTGATTCTGTAAAATATGCACTAAGCCCTCCACAAGTTTACCAACCAATTGCTTGCCTAAATTTCCAACTGCTTGATAAATCCTTGGTAACTAGGTATCACAAGTATTTCTGTGGGTCAGAAGTGTACGGAACACAGAGAAGGTATACAATAAGGTATACTGGATGAAAATTGAATAACCATTCTCTTTTCCAATCATTTCACCTGTCATAAGTTTGGCATAGTCATCTCTACCAGAAAACATGTGCACGCGCACACACACACACACACTCACACACACATACATACACACATATGCAATGTCCACAGATGTATTTAAAATAAATTGCATATGTTTGAAGAAGGTAAAGAAATTGGGTGTTTATAATGTGGATCATATGTGGCACATATATACAATGGAATATTACTCAGCCTTAAAAAGAAACGAAATTGAGTTATTTGTAGTGAGGTGGATGGACCTAGAGTCTGTCATACAGAGTGAAGTAAGTGAGAAAGAGAAAAGCAAATACCGTATGCTAACACATATATGTGGAATCTAAGAAAAAAAAAAGGTCATGAAGAACCTAGGGGTAAGACAGGAATAAAGACACAGACCTACTAGAAAATGGACTTGAGGATATGGGGAAGGGCAAGGGTAAGCTGTGACAAAGTGAGAGAGTGGCACGGACATATATACACTACCAAACGTAAGGTAGATAGCTAGTGGGAAGCAGCCACATAGCACAGGGAGATCGCTCGGTGGTTTGTGACCACCTGGAGGGGTGGGATAGGGAGGGTGGGAGAGAGGGAGACGCAAGAGGGAAGAGATGTGGAAACATGTGTATATGTATAACTGATTCACTTTGTTGTAAAGCAGAAACTAGTGCACCATTGTAAAGCAACTATACTCCAATAAAGATGTTAAAAAAATAAAAATAAAAAATATATATAATGTGGATCATATATAATTCAGTTGGAGAAGATCCTATGGAAAATATGAATTGTGAGCAATAGTTTAAAATGATGGATTGACCACAGTCTTCTAGAGAGGATGAGGGAAACGGTTCCAGGTACTACTTCATTTCCTTCTTTATCAGTGGAGTTTTTCAATCATCCTAATCTAGCAGAACATTTCTCCTAGGCTACTGAGATATATTTGCAGGAAACAACTTTCCCCTCACTTAAAGAAATAGGTTTAACTCCTTCATTCCTAGAATGCTATAATCAGGAAAAAAGTGAGTTTTCCATAAGGTATTTAAAGGAGGAAAAAGAGGTGAATCTATGTGGAAAATTAGATGAAGGAGTAGAAAATTGCATCTGCCATATAAGTCCAACTATGTATAGATTATTCCTCCATGAAAAACTGGAAATTTCATTTAAAAATGGTACTTGCAAAGTCAGCAGCAGTTCTTAACAATGTCTTTCCTGCTGCTGACATCATATTTTTTTACCCCATAATAAGGGATAATTTGGACCCATTCTCCTTTTCATTTAAAGCTGTCCCTTTCCTTATTTGCATTTCTCCCACTGCTCTTCCCACATGAGAGGTGATTGCATTACTTGTGGAATATGATGAATCACTTCAACAAGAAATACATGGCATATGCTGAAGGCTCTTTCTAGAATATAAATTAAGCTTGAATGGCAGCTTGGTCAAAAATGTCCTTTGAAACTGGTCCCTGTGTGGCAGGTAGAATCAAGCATTATCATTTTATCAGCAGGAGGTTTTTCCAAGATAGCTGATGTCTCTAACCTTTACTAGAGAGAAGTGGGTCACCCCCCTCCCTGAAAATAATTGATGAGATGAAAAGAGAGATCTGGGTGAGGAAACTGGAGAGATGTATCTAATAACTAGGCTGAGATGAGAATTGTTAAAAGAAAAGGAAACACTGGTAACACTGAATGATACTGCAAAAAAGATACCTATGGCTACAAAATAATATCCCAAAGAAGTAGCAAGATAAAGCGTAACCATTCAGTCAGTTGAGGCAGACTTGCAACTATTTTCCCAATTAAAAAAAAAAAAACCCCAGTGGAATAAAGAGAGGCTAGACAAAAGATATTTTGCATCTCTAGTTTATGATTGTTTTCTGAATTGGAAGGTTTCTTTTTCCCTTAAATCTGTCTCTTAAATCTGGGAAAGGTAGAACCAAAATTATCAAGTTTTAACTTTCTGAAATCCCTTCACTTTGTTTACCTTATGATTTTTAAACATTTTATTTGTGGAAATAATAATTACTCTTCCATCAGGAAATTCAATGTATTTCATAGAAAAGCCAGCAAAGGAACAAAAACATCAAACAAGGGAAGATTCTCCGACATTCCACATGATGGCAGAAGATCTTTTCCTTATTAAGTAGTCAAAGCTTGCAGTTTTGTATTATTCTATTAAATATAGCAAGATAAGCAATCTCCCATATTCTCTAAGCCATTTGAGAGTAATTTGTTCTCAGGACAAACCAGAAGGGATGATGTGTTTTCTTGTGTGAAAAACAAACAACCTTGGGGGGAAAGAAATACCAAAGCCACCTTCCTCAAGTCTTCCTAAATAATGTTGAGATTACAAAAAGTGCCTTTCAAAATCACACTTAAAATGGGATCTTTTAGACTACATTCCCCAAATGTCAATGATCACTTTTTTATTGTTTATGTTGTTACATCACAGTAGACAAATCCTGTAAATGCACTTACGGAACAGGCTGCCTTGTACAATCCCCTTCGCCGATGGAGAGCTTCTTAGAGCTGAAGCTTTTTTCAGAAAATCTTTCTCTGATTTGCAGCATGGCTCTTGTCCACTGAGAACCTCAGAAAAGCACTGGGTTTCTTGCCCCACAACTAGATTTCTAGGCAGAACTAATCCAACAATACGGTCAGCCCTGGAAGATAGTGATATTTCTTGTGAGAATTTAGAAAACATGGGCTATAAAGCTGAATTTCTCTACAATTTATAAATACAGCACCCCCTCTTATGCCTTTTGGCTATCTAGTTTATTGTCTCTTCACTTTGTCTTTTGTTTGTTTTTTGTGACAATGATGGTAAAATGGGAAAATGCATTCTAGTTTCACTAGCCCTCTACCTTCTTCAACTTCTTAAATTCAAGTTATGGTCTGTTCTCATATTTATGTTAATAAAGGGAAGCAATGTCTCCTATACAAAGTGCAGATTATTACAAAAGTAATGTGCACAATGTAACTTATCTACCTAAGTATGATATTCACAAAATATTAACTGAGCAAAGCTTAGCAGGGCAATGGTTTACACTAATGCCTTCATTTAACTATGAGAAGAAACCAGCCAGGGAAAATAATAATACCTTCCATTTTTAAATTGCCTTTAGAGTGCTTACAATGGATTCGTACATCAACTATAGCATTTGATTTTCAAACATAACCTTATGTTATAGCTGTACTTGTCAATTTATACATTTTGTAACTGAGACGTTAACTTCTTCTAAGATCATAGAGCTAGTATTTGAAAGGAGAGGAACTGAAATCAGAATTCTAGCTCCTATTTCTACTATATCAGTTGAAGAGCATAAAAATCATGACTATAGGTAGTAACATATGTAAGTGATAATTTTAGTTTTATAAAAACATTTGGCCAAGTTTATTTTCAGGGAACTTTACACTGGGGATCAAGGGTCCCACAGTCAACTTGCTCCCTTGTGGCAATGTTACTTTCAGGATATGTTTATTACCTAGATTGAGGAGATGGTGACACAAATATATACATATGTCCAAACTCATCAGATTTTATACATCAATTAGGGGCTCAATAAAGCTGGGTAAAAAAAAACTTTGAAACTTATGATTTTTTCAAATAGTTTCATTGAAATAATAGAAAATTTTTGAAAATAGAGATGAATTAAAACATTGAAATAAAAATACCATACTTAGTTTGTGATGTGAGCTCAGTCAAGATGCATAACTATTCAGTTTCTCTCTGCTGGAATATTTGTTTGACACCATAGATGCGTCAGTCTCACTGAAATGTCAATCTTAGTGTCAATCTCATTGAAACAACATGAAGCGAATCTTGGTGGGCCCTCCAGTAACTGCTCAGGGGCCCTAAATGGTTGCAGAGGTGACCATTTCCAACACTTCACTATGAAAAAGAATTGATGGTATGATCTTACCTTCAATGCATGTGATAGATAAAAAACTCCGGAAAAAAAAGAAAGTCACTACTCAGTGATTATATGGGAACAAAGCTATGAATTCTTAAAAGTGATTATTTCCTAGTAGAAAACATCAGGTTATTTGGCTCAGCTACTATGCTAATCTATCAATACTTTAACAGTGTTTTAATAAAGTGCTAACATAACGAATTATACAAGGCAGCATAATTAACATTAATATTAATGTCAACAGACCTGAGTAATATTGAGATTTCAAAAAGGATACCTTTCCCATGTTTTCCTAAAAGCAGTATAGATGCCAGTAGAGGATAATCCCACTTACTATTTATGTATTTACACATAAAAAGGAAAGTTCAGGATTGATACAGGTAATCTGAGCAAGCCATACCTGCCCAAATACTTTTTGATATTATTAACTAAGTCCCTTCCTTTGGTGTTTCTTATATTCTCCTACACTTTTAAAACTAGAGGTCCTTAAAGACCATTCAACTACCACTCCAACTAGGATTTTCTATTGAGGAAAATATAACCAGAATCACTGAGACTTGCCCAGGCAGAATGGAGGCTAGAACCCCACTTTTCTGACCACTATCAAATTGTTTTATCACCAGGTTATTTCATATACATTTCCAAGTTTATAACCTTGGGATTGTTTGTCAAAATATCAGAGTGACATACTAGATTTCATAGAATTCAGAAAATTTTATGGCCCCTCAAGAAATTATTGCCAAAACCAAAACAAACCAAACCAAACCAAAACACGATTATAACACTGGTTTCTGTCTGCAATATTAAGACTTGAATAATCCTTCCAGACTTGGGGGGCAGTGCTGGAAAATAGAAGGCAAGTAAGAAGATGGGAAACAGAGCATATTGAAGTTTTTCTTCAATCCACTGGTGGATGAGAAAAATTGTATGCATAGAAACATGGGAGACGGTTTCTCCATCACTATCTCTGAGATTATAGAATTTAGCATAAGATTGGATGACTTTGCACCTTTAGTGGGAGTTTTTTTAGTTGGGTGGTAAAGAGATCTCAAGGAAATCTTTAAGGGTCATGTCTCAGAGCTGCAAATCTGTCCAACAATCCTGCATAGATGTCCCATTTTACAGATGAGGAAAGTGAGTCAGAAAGTGTCATGGCCACTTAGGTAGTTGGGATTTAGTGATTAATTCCATGACATTTCATGTTCTGTTTACTAAACCAACATCAATGTAAGATTGCCCCTCTGATGGTATCCCATGGGTTTTATCTCAAGTATAATGTCATAAACATTTTAAATAACTTTGAGTTAATTATGTATTTCCTTAATTAAAATCAGAGATCTGTACTAATACCCTGATAAATTATAAAATGTTCCTTGTACTTGTCATCTTTCCCTTTTTCTTCCACACCATTTAGATGTTGCTTTGTCACATGAATTTATCATTAGCATACAGAGTGCAGATGGGGGACCCTACAGTCCTGTGATCATTTAAATTGAGCAGTTTGGGTTTTTTTTCTAGCCCCACTAGTTTTCTTGAGGCCTGTCAACTAAAACTACATGTTCCAGACATTTTGTGGTTTGATGCATGAGGGTAATAACAGGTTTAACTTTTAAAATTAATTCTCTAAATAAATATGATAGTTTGAAATCCAATTTTTCTTAAAAATAAAGAAGACAGTTATTACTTAATTTTAAGCAATTTTAAACAGTGTTTCCAACAGGAGTTATTTATTTTTCAACACACTAGTAAATTTTAAACAGCCTTTGATTTACAAAACTTCCATACTTCATTTTGTGTGTCTGCATAAACCAAAGTGCAACTGTATCTTTCTTGACAATTATCACTTTAAAAAGTTTTTTTAATCTTAGACTGTGGTTCCAAATTTGAGTTGATGTTCCATTGCATTCTCTCTGTTGGCATATAGATCCTTTTAATGTAGTTTAAGAGAGAGTGATTGAGCACCTCAATGGGAGAGGAGAAGAGAGAAGAGGAGAGGAGAGCAGGGTAGGGGAGGAGAAGGGAGAAGAGAAAAATTTTAAGACACGGGATTTTGCAATGTCTCGGTATGTTGCCCCTAAACAAGAAATGTGTCAATATTTTGACATTTTATTTCAAACTACAAGAAGCAGAAGCTATTATCAACGTTGGAGTAGCAACCTTTTTAAACAGCATTTTGAAATATATTTTTCCATGCCATACATCTAAACTAAACTCTTGTGCATGATTATAAAGTTAATGATTCTCATAGACCCACAGGGCCTTGACCTGAAAAGGATCTTGAAAGTGTGCAGAGCTCCTGGCTTTTGGCAAAGAAGGTGATAATTATATCCATATTAAAGATAACGCACTGAGGAATCATGTGTGTGAGTGGTTTTTACAGTGTCCCAGAATAACTCTCTACCATCTGCGACTTGGTTTATATGAATAAAGAGGTGTTCATGTCAACAAACTATTACTTTTAGTAGAAGTCTATAGAGAGGTATATCTTCAGCATGAAAGGGGCATCTGATTTAACTCTCTTGATTTGTGCGATTGAATTCTTATATGTTAACTAGCACGACCAAAATTACAGGAATAAGAGATAAAGCCAAGGTCTCTTGATTTCCACCTGGGTGCTTTCTCCTTTACTCCACATATAAATTTGAAATGGGCAGCGATGGATGGGTTTGATGTTTTTTGAGTTCTGTGTCTGAATATAGTTATTTCTTTCTGATTTCTCCAGTATAGATTGCCCATTCCATTCCTGAACTACCATTTTTCCTTAGTTAGCTTTTTATGGCTTTTATAGCTTTGTCCCATCGTTCAATGTGAGTCTTTTGGTCTGAGAACAGGGTATTAAGTCAACTTGAATTACCCACAGTGACTGACATAATACTTTGTTCCTAAAAATGCTTAAAATGGATTTCATTGATTAGGACGTTGATAAAAAGTCATTACATATGATACTGAATTTAGAATAAGATATTCAGTTCTCAAAGTATTTAGATTTAGTACCCTTTTTAAAATGCTAACATGACGTTAAGGAATTAAATAAAAATCAAAAATGATTTTGCTTAAAAAGTCATTTGTAAAAAAAAAAAAATTCTCTCCTGTGCCTTAAACTATTTCCCATATAATTTTTTGATAAGTATTTTTGATTAACATTTATCTTCACAAAAGGAAACAATGGATTGCATGAGAAAATAAATGGTATAAAGTAAAATAGTTGCTATGTAGAACTCTCAGAGAATAATCTTTCAGCATAATAGCTTTCCCAAATAATAGTTTGCCCCTTATAAGCAACATTTAAGAAAATAATTTTGATTAAAATATTTTAAAATACATCAAGCATTTCTTGATATTATAAAACAGAAGACTTCTAAATGGAATTTAACATTCTCCCTAAAAGGCCCAGAAGCCTTCATGCTTAGTGACTATTTCTGTTTTTTATGATTATTTCCCTTCCCTTGAACTAAGACGTCAGCTATCACTTGCTGCTGTAAGTGTAACTACCCTTAGCAGTATATTTCCTCTCTTTAAATTCTTGATGCAGGTGGTTTACCAGGTTTGTTAGAATTGAGTGCAAAGTATGTAAAAACACACTCTGGAACCCGAGGGCTTTAAGTAGTAAATGAATTTTAATTCTTGGACTTTATGAGTTGGATATGGCTTCTCAGTGACCAGTTTTAACTAAATTTGTCATTCTTCTCTGTGTCCCAGATATAAGAGATTGATGAATTATCAGCGTTTAGGATAGCTGAAGTGTAAATCTATCAGATCCCCGATATTGCAAATTTTACCTTCCTGATAAAATATTTGTTTCTTCTATGTTATAAAAGGCACTCTGTATGTTGTATTCTGATACTGGTTATATTATATTAGTTCGGGAGTCCCCAACCCCCGAGCTGCGGACCACCGGTACGGGTCGGCGGCCTGTTGGGAGCTGGGCCGCACAGCAGGAGGTGAGTGCCGGCAGGCAAGCCAGCGAAACTTCACCTGCCGCCCCCCATCGCTCGCATTACTGCATTACTGCCTGAACCATCCCCCCGCCCCCGCCCCGTCCGTGTAAAAACTGTCTTCCACGAAACCGGGCCCTGGTGCCAAAGAGGTTGGGGTCCGCTGTATTAGTTAATAGAGACTTTTATTGATAGAGTCTAATATTGATCTTTAATAGAGACTAATATTGATCTTTACTCCTTCTCAAGTGCTGAGTGTATCTTCTCATGGGTCTTGGCTGATTGCAAGTAATGCCAACTACTCAGCAGCCTAGGTATGTGTCACCTTTACAAAACTGCCCCATCAGTGCTGTCCAATTTCTGACAACACGCTTTTCCTCACCTCTCCCAAACTCTCCAACTTCTCAATTTCCTTCATCCAATAAGCTCTCCCTCCTTGTTTTGCTACAGGTTGGTAGGATTGATACTGTCAGTTTAAACATTTCCTCAACTCTGCTCTTATACGGTAGGTCCATGAAGGGCTGATGGAATAGGTTTTTTGTTTGTTTGGAGGAATTATAGATTCATAGTCAATGTGTTATATACGATGCATGGTATGGATCAAAGTCACCTTTTTTTTTTTTTTTTTTTGCACATGGATATCCAATTTTTCCAGTACCTTTTATAGGAAGACTATTTTTTCTTCACTGAATTGACCTGACATCGTTGTCAAAAATCAGTTGTCCCTATATGGATAAGTTTATTTTTTGGCTATCTACTCTGTTCCATGATCTATAGTCTGTCAAAATATCAAAATGGTGGTAGTCAGTTTTTAATGAATATAACAGTGGCCCTTAAGCTCAAAGCAGTGATTCTCTTTTCACACAGGTAATCCCAACAAACTTTAATTACTGGCCCCAGGGTCTGGATTTTTTAAAGTTGTTTATATATTAAGTGCTTATGTTTGCTGAGACTCAGGGCTCCCCTCAAAAAGCACCATGAACCTCCTTTCTATCCAATTCTTTAGACGCAAGTATGGAAACGTATGTTGAGAGAAGGAAATATGGACATTTTAGCTTCAGGTAAATGCTTCTTTTTTTTAAATTCCTTCAAAGTTCAGCAGGAGATAAAGATGGATATTCAAGTGAAGTTGAGGAGCTGGAAGGACTTTTGAGATAACATTGTTTAACATGGAGCAGACCATGGCTAAATGTGAGGGTCCCAAATAATGTTTAAAGATGCGTTGGCTTTGGAAAATCATTTGCAATGAAGCTCTGAACACAATATTTTCTAAAGAAAAGCCAATTAGATTCCATACATAATATTTTATGAATATTAACATGTGCATATATTACAATTAATTGCATATATATTAATTCAGCATGCATTAGCATCTATACTTAGTCACTCTCAAATCTGGTTAATTCAGGAATTATTAAATACAAAGAAAATCTAGAAAAATTACATTCAACGTTGAATATAAATTCAAAATTTATGTAACAAATAATATACCAAAAATACAGTTACTTCTTCTACCCAAATTACAGTTCTTGTCTTCTACTTTATTAAACTATTTTTCTATTAAACTCTTTTCTATTCTATTTCTATTAAACAAATTCTATTAAAACTTCTAGATGTCTTGGGAAAAACACTATTCAAATACTTTGAATAGACCAAATAAAATAAGCATACAATATCAGACCATACAATATTAGTAAAGTAACTATATAGTGGAATAATACTCTTTACAATGAAAGCACTGGGGACTAGGATGTTAAGTGACTTACTAAAAGATACATTTAGCTAATAAATTGCTGGGGCTGATAGTTACACTTCCACCCCACTTTTCTTACCCTTCCAAATGAAGACAATGAGTAGCGGTTAAAACCAATGTGTTAAAAGGCCTGTACTTAACACTTAGGATTGCAAAGATTGGTAAGAATCTATCTCCACCCTCAAGAAGTTTAGCAGGAGATAAAAGGCGATGTACACATAAATATGGAGCATATATGTATGGTATTTGAAAGTGTCGCAAATGGAACGGAGTTCAAGTAATGGGAGAAGGAAAGGAACAGAAAGAGGAAGAGGAGAAGGATGGGGAAGCAACCAAAAGCAAGTTCTCTTCAGATCGAGCCAATTAGTAGAGGCCCTTGAGGTAATTCTTGCAAGTGGGAATTCGAAAGCTGAGGGTAGAGAAGGAAAAGGAACAGGAAAACATGTAAAGATGAGGCAAGTAAGCCAAACGGGAAGACACCACCTTTCTCTCTGCCACAGCCCTCCACGCACAGACCTGCGCTCCCCAGAAACGTTACACTTTTGTGAAGCCTGGCTCTGCTCCCGTCGTATGACTGCAGCTGACACATGGCAGCAGGCACTTCTCCAGCCAATGTCTGCACCTTGAGAAAGGACCATCCTCGCAGGCACCATCCCATTGCAGTCCACCTGTGATGAGAGGAAAACGAAACTTGATTGTTTTGTGATCAGCATTTGTGAGAAACAAGCTTTGTGTACCATTCCAACACTGATTTTTACACTTTTCTTTAACTGAAGGTGGAGAAAGCTTTTGGTAAAAGCAGTCCAGATCCCCAGCCTCATAGCATGAACGTTATGGCCTGGCTGTTTTCCAGTTTCTCCGTGATAGGAGACAAGCACCCTCCAATTTAATAACTAAGTTCATGTTTTCCTCCTGCAGCAGCTTGTGCAATGATTGAAGTCAGAAGACCTTGGCAGCCTCTGGCACTGGCAAATAGAATGTGGCATTCTCATCATTTGATTAATTAATGTTCCTGATTCAGGGAGATATAGCACTGCTTTACCTCCCTTGTGTTATTGAATAACCTCACGCGCATTGTTTCGCAGGCACTTTTTACATCAGTGCAGGTAAATTCCAAGTAACCAGCCACAAAAGCCTAAGTTTCTGCTGAAGCCCTGCGTGAGTGACTTGAGGATATGCCTGGATGGGAGAGAAAAGAAAGGAAAAGAAGGAGGAAGGAGAACCTGTGTTAGCCAATCCATCGTGTCAGAGAATCGTTTTACTTCTTTTTTTTTTTTTTTTTTTTTTTGCGGTACGCAGGCCTCTCACTCTTGTGGCCTCTCCCGTTGCGGAGCACAGGCTCCGGACGCACAGGCTCAGCGGCCATGGCTCACGGGCCCAGCCGCTCCGCGGCATGTGGGATCCTCCTGGACCGGGGCACGAACCCGCGTCCCCGGCATCGGCAGGCGGACCCTCAACCACTGCGCCACCAGGGAAGCCCCTCGTTTTACTTCTTGCTTGTCCATGGTTTGCAGTCTTATTTGGTGTTTTGTTAATAACCTTTTTCCTTATTCACACGTCAAGAATGATAAAAATGGGACTTCCCTGGTGGCAGTGGTTAAGAATCCACCTGCCAATGCAGGGGACATGGGTTCGAGTCCTGATCCGGGAAGATCCCACATGCTGCAGAGCAACTAAGCCCGTGCGCCACAACTCCTGAGCCTGCACTCCGGAGCCAGCGAGCCACAGCTACTGAGCCTGAGAGCCACAACTACTGAAGCCTGCGTGCCTAGAGCCTGCGCTTCGCAACAAGAGAAGCCACTGAAATGAGAAGCCCATGCACCGCAACCAAGAGTAGCCACTGCTCGCCACAACTAGAGAAAGCCCACTTGCAGCAAGGGAGACCCAACACAGCCCAAAAAAGAAAAAGGTAAAAATAAACATCCCAGCAGACAGTCAAGAAACCTGCCTATGTGATCCTTGGAAGTTATACCAATTGGCCCCTGTATCAATGGTTTCAAACCATAAAGCTATTCTCCAGGGTCCAGCGAGTATAAATAGGATGCTTTGGAGAATCCAACGAGGAGATGTTATGGAACCAAGTGTATTCATCTCTCATTTCTAGCATATTCTGGACCCAATAAGGAAGAGGGACATTGTTTCGTCTAACAAGTTGTCTCAAATACTGCAAAACAAACAAGAAGGACAAATTTATGTCATACTTACTACTTGGCTTTTCTTCTTAAAGTTGAGTATTGAATTATTATAGTTGTACCTTCCCTCCCAAAAGGAGCAAATGTCTTTCTCCCAGTTAACTGAAGTAATGAGCCATTCAGATAGAAAATGATCACATCTTTTGAGAAATCTACTCTCTATATCATTAGAGACTTGGGATTTTATCCCTTCAGACTACTTTTGGGACTTCTAGGGCATCAGAATGCTCCAGAGAAGTCTCAGTCCCCAGTGAAGAGCTCATCAAACCTAGGAAACAGCCTCATCATGTTGAATGATTTCCCCGGTGAAAGGTTAGTAGAGAAAGGAAGTCAAGGAGAACAACAAATTGTGCCACAAACAGAAACTGAAAAAAAAAAAAGTCCAGAGAATTGCCAGGAAATAGTAACCAACATGTGTAGTGTTAGAGAAAGAAAACGCATTTATTTATTTTTAAACCACTTTCCCACTCTGCCTTCAATATAATACACATCATAGAATCACTTTGTTTGCTTTTTTACCAAATTGAGATGCTTTCAAATGGAAAAAAAATACCTATATATGGGTAATATGAAAGAAATAGATACTGAGACTCTTGAATAATTCAAGAATCTGCTGAAAAGATTTTGAGAATTCTACTTTCACAAAACCCCAACATTGAGATCCTTAATGTTGCTTTCTAGTTAAACTCCTAGAGTACTGATGAGGATTATTGAATTGAGCTAAGGTAATTGGTAACAGTCATGGAAAGGAAAAATAATTCTGGGTAAAAGAAAATGACAGTCTCAGTGTTTCTCCTTCATTTCTTAGTTAAGTTATGCCTAGTAAAAGCACAGACTCTCGTAACCACATGGGCTTTACTGAAATATTATGTTTCTCAATCCTCCAATGTACTTTGCTTTTTATTTCTATTTTCTTCTAATCCCCAAATATTTTGTTTGCCTTTCTCTCTAGAGTTTAGTATATTTCTGTAGCCTCTAAAATCTCTAATGCATTTTTAACACTCAGTAAATTTTAATTAAATATAGAAGTAAAAATACATTCCAGAAATTAGTGTTTGTTTTCTACTATTTTAAAAAATTTACATGCCAGTAAATGCCAGTCAAAACTGAAAATTCTGACAGCATTGACTAGTGCTGGCTCAGGAAATACGAGTTCTCTAAAATTTGAACCCAAAATTGCTATGTGGCAAGGACAGAATTTTAACTATTCTTTGTTTTGTTTTGTTTTTGTTTCTGCGGTACGCGGGCCTCTCACTGTTGTGGCCTCTCCCGTTGCAGAGCACAGGCTCCGGACACGCAGGCTCAGCGGCCATAGCTCACGGGCCCAGCCGCTCTGCAGCATGTGGGATCTTCCCGGACCGGGGCACAAACCCGCGTCCCCTACATCGGCAGGCGGACTATCAACCACTGTGCCACCAGAGAGAATTTTAACTATTCTTGACTCACTTTCTCCCTATTAAAAGAAGTAATTCTTCCTTCACAGGAAAGCCAAAAAGGCAAACATGATGCTAGATAAGTTTTGTTTTTTTCTGGGAGAAATAAGGTGTTCTCAAAATTCAAGGCATCATCATTATTCATGCTCCTGAAATCTATTATGATAGTAGAAGATATTATATTTAAACTTTCCTTCTGTTTTCCCCAAAAAAGGCATTTAAACTAAGATTATAGCCTATCAAATAATTATTATCAAGAAAAAGTAAGAAAAGAAAAGAATTAAGACCCAAGAAGCAGGACATGAGTAGTAAGTCTAAATACAAATTTGTGCTGCCACTGCTTATTTTTCTTTTCTAGAAAAATGCCTCCAGGTTTAAATATACAATGTCAGTATTAGCAAAGTACATTAAATCATCATGTAGCTTATTATGGATCCAAAGTGGTTCTGAAAATAAACTTGCATTAAGCAGAATCAGTCATATTGGTAGTATGGAAATTTGGGTTCGGTTATAGTTCCCTGTCAACCGAAAAGTTCAGTGTTCACTGAGAAAATAATAAAAAATAAAAACCCACTGGGGAAAATTCTGCTCCCTTTAGTATGCAGAAAGCACATAGTGGAAGTAGCTTCACCTGCCAGTTGTGATTAATTTGCTATTTCTTACAACGTCTCACTTTGATTATTAATGATAATGATTTGATTTATGAGTTCTGTTCACTGAATATTCTCAATTTCCAAAGATGTACTCTTTTGGGAAAAAGGAGAGGAAATAAAAAGCTGTTGGGGAGATAGCGACTCAGGTAACGCAACGTGGCATCATTTACCTCTAGATGGTGGTTCAAATCTATCTCCCCACATTTTCTTAAGGTGTACAGGGAAATCGAAAGGCCAGGGCAGAGATATTGTATATAATGAGTGAGAGAGGAATATTCCGATCCCACCTCTGTTCTGAGGTTTTGTCTCTTTATGTGTTATGGGAATGGAGAACATTTGGGACCAGGGCTTCTGGATTTTAATGCTTTTCTCTGTGCAGAATTACAACATGTAAACCCTGCGACATGAATTGCATATTAACATTTGTCATTCATGCATATATTAAGAAGCTGAGATGTTTAAGACTGTATGAAAAGATGTTGGTTCTCAGAACAGAATTATAGAGAATTAAGGCAATTAGAACTCTGAGGAACCATACACAGCATTGTTAGAATATCATATTTTCTACCAGCTGACCTCCTCGTTGATCACAGAAAAGAAAATTCAGTAGAAATTAATTTGGAGCTTTTCACAAATGCAAAAATAACTCAGGAATAATTGATTTTTAAAGGTTGAAAATTACAAAGGCTCTCATCTTCCTTGAGAAATATCTTCTAGGAAAATAAGTGTAAGACAGAAAAATAATGTAATCATCTTTGCCCAGATCATACCCTCCACTGGGAGTCTGAGGACCTGAAGAGATTTCAGAGTCCTCAGCACTACCTCAGTGAAGTACCCACTGGGAGTTTATGTGCTTCTGGCCCCACTAAGTTTCCATAGAAAAAGTATTAGTAATAGCTTATCTTATTAGTAGTAGAGCTTTCCACAGGCTAGGCACCTTAGATACATAATCTCATTTAGTCCTCACAACAAGACAATGAGACAGTTACTGTTATGCCCATTTACAGATGAGGAAAGTAAGGCTCAGAGAGATTAAGTGACTGTCCCAGGTCACACAGCCAGACATGGTGCCGACTGAGGCAATTTGATCCCACTGCTCTGTCGTGGCACCCTGCCTCTTCTTTATCCCTTGTAAAAGGACAGTAATGACATGGCTACAAACTCTACTCTCTAACACTACACTTTGTCATAAATGAATTCTATCTCCTGCTGACCACAGGAAAAGCCTATCCCTTAGAATGAGCTCAGAATGAGCTTTTAGCAGTTGGTGGAAAACAAAGAACAGCTGCTACTCCAGTGGCTTGTGTTGAGTCTGATAAGGTTCCTATATCTGAGAAAAGGATCCCTCAGTGCCTAGAACTTTTTAGAAATCTCCTCTCATTTCCATGTCTAGAAGTTCTGTACCTAGAGCCAGCTAAAGTGTTCCATTCACACATAAAAATCTGGTTTACGATGCCAGAACACTGGTTCCCCCACCTGGAGTGCTTGTTCAAAATTCAGGGACCTGAGACACTCTCTGAGACTCTGATTATTAAACCCGAGTTTAAGACTCCACATTGGCATTTTAAACTCCCCTAGGTTGGGCTGAAATGAAGCAGAGACCCTGGAAAACTATGTGGGAGCATCCCCTTAACCTCTCCTTCCTGGCTGTTTTTTACTTCTTTGAGTCTAACAGATTGTGTTTCCAAAGCTCCATCATTCTACACTCTCAAAAGACAATCCCTTCCACTCTCTTGGTTTCAACTGCCCATGGATATGCTGGTGATTTTAAAAGTTTATCTTTCCATTCTAGACCCCTTGCTCATTTGAATCTCATGATCACATTTTCAAAATCCACATCGTTCTTCCTAAACCTCTTCTTGTTCCTATATTGTGTTGCATTGCACCTTGATAAAGATCAGTTCTATCTCATCTTCTCCATGCAGACAATTAATGCTGTAACTCAGGTCCTTATTTCCTCTTACCTGGATTACAATGACGGACTCCTCACTGGTCTCCCTAACTTCATCCTGGTCACCCTGTCGCCAAGGGAACTTCACGTATCGTGTTGCTTCCTGCTTAAAATCTTCCCAAGGTTCCCAAACCTTTACGCATAAAATTTGACCCTGCCTTTTTCCCTGGCCTAATCTTATGACAATCCCATCTCACACATTATACTAAGTAATTGAATACTTGCATATAACACCCTCCCTGCCTTCACTGAAGTTATTTCCTCTGCCTTGGAAACTCTTTCAACCTCTAACCCTCCCGATATTTGCTACTTACCCAATTACAGTGCCCTCAACAGCATGCACCTTAAAGCAGGAAGAAACACTTTGGATTTAAATTATCCTGAGTTGGAACCCCAGTTCTGCCTTTTCTAATTGTGGGACCTTATGTAACCTACCTCACCATGTTATGAACATGAAATATAATATGGCTGAAATATATAGTATTGCATAGCTGTGTGAAGTTGGGCAGGACACTCATCTCTTAGTGCCTCCATTTCTATGTCTGTAATTTATGTAAGTTGAACTAGATTTAGGAATTCTCTGAACTCTCGTGATGCACAGCCAATGAGTACATAGGCATTTACTAATATTGGTGTGTTCAGATTTACCCTTTCTAAAGCACTTTCATAAGCACCTCCTTTGTCCCTTATGATGACCCTGTGAAGGTGTTTACAAACAGTTAATTAACTAGTTTTAGGTAGCAGGGCCAAGAAGTGTGACTTAGTTCACTCACAGACCTGCAGGATTCCTAGCTCAGTACGTCTACACTCTACCACAGGGCTTTGCAGCAGGCTCATGAGTCACTGTGGAGAAGTCACATGTTGAAACAAAACAAATAAAATAATTCATTATATATTCATATATTATTCATATAAATTTATTTATTTATTTATTTAAGTAACTTAAACCAAAACAGACTTACTCTGTTCTTATATCAAAGACAAGAGTATGTTTAATGTTTCTTCTGCAGTCTTTGGTGCATAGTAGTTACTACAGGGTTGTTCGTTATACTCCTGTCCCAGGCAGCATTATAAACAGAACAGAGTCCTCCAGGGAACATTTTGAAGGGCCCCAGGGACACCCCTGTTTTAGATGTTTCTCTGAATTTACAGAGAACATACATAGGTAGGTTACCTTGGGTGGTGGGGTGTCCTTCATATCCGGTGGCCCTGATGGCCCTAGGAGATGCAGGGAGGCCGGGCAGTGCACAAAGCCTTCAGGGAAGCTTGTCCAGCCAGGCTCCCTGGAGGTCTGGAACGAGGATCAGGACATGGCAACAGTTTCAGCTGTCTGACTGTACGGCTCTATCCTTCATTACGCCTTCTCTCTCTACCTGCTTCAGAAACCCAGCTACCCTCCGTCATACACGGAAGCACTGCCCGTCGATCAGAGTTCTTGTGCCAGGCACCTCAGGGCTGAAGGCAAGATTAAAGAAGGCCACTTTGGGGCAAGAGGCCAATCCCTGGATGGACGAGGCTGCCAGGTCTCCTGACTCCAGTGCACATCCAGTCACTCCAGCCACTTCAGAAAAAGTTCTTAACGGGGGTGTGTGGGTGACAAGCTCTGGCGGCTTCCAAGGTTACTCTCCAATTAGAATTAGTTTTGGTTACTTAGCACAGAAGACCCAGAGGAAAATGGCTTAAAGCCCTGAATTTCCCACTTCAGACTCCTTTGGTTCCCAGAAGTAGGAGGGAGGAAGGGGTGTTCTTCAAACACGTGCTTCCCATCCACCCCTCTTTCGGGAGACATCCCTGGGTGCCCTGCATGCTTCTGCTCATGTCTCATTAGCAGAATGTCATCCTCTTGTTGCAAGGGAGGCTGAGAAACAGGCTTTTACCAGGCCAGACTCAGGATTTGCTAACAAAGAAGCATGGATACTTCTGTAGAGAACTAGCCAACTCTGGTACGTCAGTAGAGCTCCTACTCACACCTCACGCATTCATTTCCAGTTGGCTATTCAATAGTCATAATTCAGAGTAGAATACGGAAGAAAACAACTTTAAAAACTCAAAGTATTACCTTTCAGAAGTATTGAACTAAGAGAAATTCAAGCCCGAGAAGCTTAACTAAATTTATCTCACTAGCCAGTTATTCCATTCACTATCTTCTGAAAACATAGGCCACAAGATAGATAAAAAGTAAGGGACCTCCAACGGTTGATTTTCAAGTAGAGGCTCAGACAAGCAGGTTCATAACATCAGGGTGTCCAAAGCAGGCAATCCACAAATGGTCTCTGAACCCTAAAATGAGGATAATCATGTCAGTATCATTGTTTTGCTTTTTGTGTGTGTGTGAAGATCAAAGTAGATAATACCCAGAGTAGCGGTGAGCACAAAACACGTTCTTATATCTGAATCTGCAACAATGTTTAGGACCACCTCTAGACAAAATTGTGGATGAAGCCAATTTTGTCCTCAGGATCCTAATCTCACACACACCATCCTCTAGATATTTCCCTTCCTTTATCTCTTTCTTAGGTGACAAATGACAATGCCTCTGGCTGACCAGAAGTCCCTCCCAGATCTGCTCTGCCAGGGCAGCCTTGTAACTCTGGGTTTTAAACCTGCCGCCATTCCCTCTTCTAGTATCATCAACTTTTGATCCCATGGTTTTAGCATATTGTCAAAATATAGAAGAAGGATGGATAAATTCCCTTATGGCAAAATTGCTATTGCATATAAGACTTTTTTTCTATAGTATTTGTATTTACATTTTAACTTAAAAGAAGTCCTTTGAGCCAAAAGAGGTGTATTTTAAGGTATGTTTCAAACATCAACATACAGGGGGAATATATTCAATATGGAATCTTTCCAACATCCTTTAAAATTTCCCATACAGGTATAAAGTTTTCTTTCAATTTTATTAAGGTATAGTTAATAAACAAAAGTTACACATACTTAATATATACATTCCGATGAGTTTACACATTTGCAGGCACTCATGATACCATCACCACAAACAAGGAAATAAACATATTCATCACCTCCAAAAGATTTTTTGCGTTTCTTTGCTTTTTAAAAACATTTAAATATTACTATTTGAATTCATTTTCTTGAGCTTCAAACTGGCTAGGTATTCTTTCCTCAAGAAAAACATAAGCTTAAAAAAAAAAAGAAAAAGTAAAACATAAGCTTGATGAGAAAGAATATCAAGGGAAGGAAAAGATAAAGACTCTGGCTCCTTTTCCTTGTTAAGGTTGTACCTTCTCATTTTTACATTTCCAAATATATGTAGCAATTTTGGCAAACTCCCAAATAACGCCAGTCAAAAGAAAACTATCATGCTTTGTAATTTAAAAAATATATTGCCCATACTCAAAGTTCCAGGACCTCAGTTATATCATACCCCTTATCCTGAGATCACTTAGTTTTATTTAAGAGCTCAAGCAGATAAAATTAAAACTCTTAAAAATCTCAGGTAAAGGTTAGGGTGTTTGGGGGGCTCAACATAAGAGAACCAAGGAAAGTTCTCCCCAATCTTTCCCTTTGGATAAGGTCCCTTCCAGATTTCATTACTATCAGTGGGGTTTCCAACAGCCATTTTAATATTACTTTTTATAAAATTAGATGCAAATATGTGTATTAGATGAATAACTTCATAAACATTTAGGTTTGTTGCAAAACTGCTAAGAATGAGGCAGACAGAACAGTGTTCCTGTCCTAATGAACTTAGGTGCTTTAGTAGAAAACCAGGAATTTCCTTGTTTTGCTCTTCCCCCACCTGTCACTGCCCCCCTTTAACCTCCCTGAAGGAGAATTAACATGGCCTAGTCATGGGGCAGGAGACGCTGAGGACCTAGGAGCCTCCTTCATAAGTTGCTAAAAAGAAACATTTGTCACATTTTTGTTTAATTCATGAAATATCTATATACACTAATGGGCTTTACTATATTGGAACACTAATGCAGAAGAAAACAACGTTATGGTATAAGGACAAAAATAATTGATTAATACCAGTTACCTCCAATCATAAACTGAAGTCCAAAACACAAAGCAGAGATTTTTTTCAATCTGTTGAAATGAAATCAAAGGGAATTTTTGAAAGGCAAGCTCTCACTGCTGTGCACTGGGAACCAAGCCCTCGTTACACTTAATGGATGTTCCATGCCAAGTTCTCCAACCCCTGGGGGTGAAAATTTCCCCTAAAAAGACCTGGAAGGAATTCAAGGCTGCTAAAGGCTTGAATAAAACTTTACTTAATGTGTATTGTACATTTTTATTACCCTGAGATGATATGTTATAATTACGTTCTTAAATCATGTGAGAAAAAGTTAGACACATTATTAACAAATGATAATATTCCCAAACCAAACCAGATTGGTGCCAGTCTCTCTAGAGAAGAAGATAGTAGACAGTAAGCAGGCGAACAAAGCGGTAAACATGTCGGGAGCGGGAACAAATATTAGGCACCCTGGTTCTATCGAAGGCACAAGACTTAAGAGAAACAAATTAGCCTCTGCTGGAGCTATAAGGTAAAAGGTCAGAAATCATTTTGAACTTGCAAGAAATTATAACACGTGATTTTTGGATGTTCCATAAGTAATTAGCCAAAACAGAAATGTATGTTTCCCAGAATAAAGTGAATAGAGAAAAATATTCCACGAAGAATACTTATTTTAGCTTCTTAGAAAATAAGCTGAACCTTTAACATAGTTGAAATGGGCAGAATCAATTTCTGAGGGTGTTTGGGAATAAAAGAAATGAGAGTTAATTTGAATCCTTTCCTTCACCCTGCCTGAGTTGATCCAAACTTAAATATTAGAAATCACTCTAAGAAGGAACTGCCATAAGAATTCTTACGTTCAAATACACATTATGAAGTCTTTTAAGCGAGGCAACTTTTAAAGATCATAGAACTGGAAATAAAGCTGGTAGCCAGAAGTGCATTGCTGCTGTCTGGATAACCCTGAACTTCTTTTAGAAGGGAGATTGTCTCCTTTCCTGGCATCCTCCCGGCTGGTGGGACCCATGGTGCGCAAGCAAGCAGAGGCAGGTTCTCTCCAGGAGCCTCCACAGGGTGTTCTGGAAAGGGTTGGCATCCACCTGGAGTGAGGGAACCATAAGTGGAGGCTGGCTTCCCCATTACCTGGTTGAAGATCAAAACAGATTTTGTTTTGGCAAATGACTTTTAGAAAGCAAAGCCTCAGAGCATTTAAAAATTATCCTTTATCAGTATATTAAGGGAGATGGACCAAGAGTCATTTTGCAGGAACTTGCACTGTTAAATGTTGGTGGAAAGAAACTGACATGATTGATAATGCTAACTGGTTACACAGGAACCTTGAGTGTAGGGAGATATTTGTATGAAGGTACAAGAGAAAGTAAAGGGCTTTTGCATTTCTGCCCTTGTTAAAGCTACACTGACTGTACCTACACAGATCTAATTATATGTGAATATTAGAAATATGAATAAAATACACCAGTTATTTCCACTTGCTTTGAGTACCCTGTTTCTCCTAGACTTTTAAAATCCTGTATAATGAAAGAGATGCTGGACCCAGGAACAATGACTATTGAGTGGGGAGGACATAGCTCACAAGAGCAAGTATATTTTTTATCATGAGTATAGTGTAAATATTACATGTTTCTCAGTAGTTCGCAGTATAAAGAGAGGTTGATATTCAATTTATGAATCCCTTGAAAAAATCATGTTCACAAATATTTCTGCACTATTTCAGGAGCTAATAGTAAATATTCCCTCTTCGTAATCTTTCCTTTATTCCTTGAAACTTGTGATCAATCCAGGTTGGTCAGAACTGGCCCCTAAGGTCATCAAAAGAGATAATATCTGATGCACATCTATGCAGTAAAGTCAGTACTTTAATCTCTCAGAAGTAGGCAATAAAATATGCTATTATCATAAACTCACATCTAAACTGTCAATAATTCAGAGGCTTGAGCAATCATCTGGACAGCCTAGAAAGTCAATTTAGACAATTCTACAACCATATTTTATTAGATAACTCTGCTTTGCCAATGTAGACATGATCTAAGTTTATCTAAAAGTTCTCTAGGGAAAATTATATACCTAAAGCCAGCCTCAAACTGTGACCATTAGAAACTTGCATAAATTCACTGAAAATTAATTATACCAATCTCACTTTTAGTCAACATTACTAGAATGGTTTATCAGGGGAGTGCCATGACCTTTTTAAAAATTTTCTCATAATTCAAGTTTTATTGATAGCAATACCAATTTAGAAAGCTTTCTTTAAATTCCTGTAGCTCTTAAGCAACTTTTAAAAAAAATTTTTATTGGAGTATAGTCGCTTTACAATGTTGTGTTAGTTTCTTGCTGTACAGCAATGTGAATCAGTCATACGTATACATATATCCCCTCTTTTTTAGATTTCCTTCCCATTTAGGTCACCACAGAGCATTAAGTAGAGTTCCCTGTTCTATACAGTAGGTTCTCATCAGTTATCTATTCGATACATAGTAGTGTATATATGTCAGTCCCAGTCTCCCAATTCATCCCACCACCCCCTTCCCCCCTTGGTAACCATAAGTTTGTCCTCTGCATCTGTGACTTTATTTCTGCTTTGCAAACATCTAGAGACTGTCATACAGAGTGAAGTAAGTCAGAAAGAGAAAAACAAATATCATATAATATCACTTATATGTGGAATTTAGAAAAATGGTAGAGATGAACTTATTTGCCATGACCTTCTTGAACTACAGTTTTAGCAAAATTTTGGTCAATGTCTTTCAAAGTCATGAGGCAATGGGATATAGCAGAAGTAGAGATAAATGAACAGGATTCTGGTTTGAGTTCTTTCTCAGACATGATATGTAACTTGACAAAGTTATGTCACCAGTTCTTAGACAAAGTGATAAATCAAGCACCTGTAGACCCCTTTCCCTCTGTTCCAAACACATGCACAATGCAGTTTTATGAAAATATATGAATCCGAAAAAATATGAATATATACACATATATTTAAAACAAATAATTTGGTTTAAAAGCAAGAAAGGAAATTTCCAGGAGTCAGAAATGGAAAGGAAATATTTCAGTAAATAGGAGCTCAATTTTTGTGGCCTATAGTGGTGCCGAGACAATGGGGCAGTTTTTGGAACTGTAGCCATTGGTTCTAAATGAGATAGGTTATTGAATTCCATTCATGAATCTGGGGTCCAGCAACTCACTGTTTTTGTTTGTTTGTATGTTTTGTTTTTCACAAGTAGGAATTCAGAATATCCCCAAGCAAGGTACCTAGACCACAGCTAATGCAGAAGACCTGCTGCTGACCATGAGTAGAATTAGTGCCTCAAACCACATCAAAATCAAGAGTATGTGCCATTACAGTGTGTGGGACTCAGATCCATTCTATTCAATCTATTAGATTCTACTGATTAGAATATAATGACTCTATGGTGAAATATGAAATTAAAACCTAGTTTGAGACCTGTGAATTTTGCATGTCATAGACAGAGATAACTATGAAACTACTCCCAAAGTAAGGCTATCAAAACTATATCCAGTGGAAAATAATTACCATGAAAGGTGAGCTCTAAAAGAACCTTTAGAAAACATATGGGAATCTTTTGGCTTCCTGGACTCAATCCCAGTGTGTATGTGTGGAGGTGGGGTAGTGGTATGGATTTCACCCACACCAACAAGAAGCAAAGCTCTGGACACCAGTTGGGTGTCCTACAATTCAACTAAATTCAGACACTATCTACCTGGAGATAGCACTGGATCCCACAGGTCAAAGGCTTCAGTCTCAGAAGACTGCCCCTCCACCCCACCTCCTTCAGACACCAGCTGCAAGCCCAGGTAATTACCTGTACTTCTGATCAGCTGGCTATAAATCAGAGGTTCCCACAGCCCCCTCCTTTCTTGGATTCAATTAGTTTGCTCGAGCAGCTCATAGAACTCAGAGAAACATTTTACTCCCTAGATTACCAGTTCGGTAGGAAAGGATATAACTCAGGAAGAACCAGAGGGAAGAGATGGTAGTGCAACGTATGGGAAAAGGGCTTGGAGATTCTGTACACTCTGAGCACACCGCTCTCCTGGAATTTCCACAGGTTCACCAACCCAAAATCTCTCTGAACCCCATCCTTTTGGATTTTCGTGGAGGTGTCATTACGTAGTCATGATTGATTAAATCATTGACCACTGGTGATTGAACTCAATCTCTAGCCCCTCTCCCTTCCCTGGAGGTCAGGGTGGTGGGACTAAAAGTTCCAACCTTCTAGTCATAAAGTTGGTTCTGACAACCAGCCCCATCCTTAGGAATGGTCCAAAAGTCACCTCATTAGTATAACAAGAGATACCTTGATTGCTCTCATCACTTAGGAAATTCCAAGGGTTTTAGGAGCTTTGTGTCAGGAACACTGGACAAATACCAAATATATATTTACTATAAATCATAATATCACAGGGAAACTCTAGCATTTTTGGTCAGCTTAATTTATCAGTTTCTGAGAATGATAATAAAAATATCTCACTGTGACTGTGGTTTTCAATTTCTCAATTTTTCAGTTTCAATTTTTTTTAATTCTCCCCATTTTTACTTCATATTGTTACTATGTTGTTAAAGTCATAAAAATTCTGGATTATTTTGTTACTGAAAAGATATCCCTTTTCTATTTAATAATTATTTTATCCAAATTATGCTTTTAATGAAAAAAAATTATTGTTATAACTACATCACTAATTTTCTGGTTTTATCTTTATTCATCTCTTTACTTTCATTTGTTAAGTCCCTATATGTTAGGGTATTATTTATATAGATAATTTGACTGAACTTTCCTTTTTAATTCAGTGTGATAATCTTTGTCTCTCCACTGGAGAATTTAGCCTTGTATTTATATTGACATCTATTACTAACCTTTTATTAATTCTACCATAATTTGTACTTTCTGATTATTTGTTCCTCCTGTCTTTCCTTCTATTGTATTAATATTTTTTCTTCATTTACTTTTCCTTCTACTTTTTTTGAAATATATGAGCTGTGTCATTCTGCTTGTTTCTTATCAATAGTTACTCTTTGTGCTTTTCTCTACTATGAAAATATCTCAAAGATATAATTAATTTGCCCATCTCTGATGGTTAATTTTATGTGTCACCTCGGCTGGGCTAAGGGATACCCAGAGAGCTGGTAAAACATTATTTCTGGGTGTTTTTGTGTGGATGTTACTGGAATCCAGGTTATAGGCAGCATATCTGGGGCTTTTTGGCCTCCATAGTCACGTGAGCCAATTTCTGTAATACATCTCTTCTTTATCTATCTATCTATCTATCCTATTGTTTCTGTTTCTCTGGAGAACCCTGACTAATGCACCATCTAAATGTCAATTTTCTCATATGTAAAATTAGGAAGTTGTTCTAAAGTCCTTTTCATATATATATATTCCCTCTTTTTCGATAGGACAAAGAAAATTAGGCTAGATCAGTGATCTTAAAGCAGCTTTATCCAAAGTTTTAGAGTTTTATAATTCCCTTGACAACTTCAGGAGGTAAAGTCCTGAGAATAGGACCATGGTCCTCCCTCTGCTTCCAGAGCAATTCTACTCTCAGTCTTCATGAATGGGGTTCTGTATTGGAGGTCACTTAAACAGAGGTTCTTGAAAAAAAAATTTTTAAAGCAAGCAGAAAAACAAAATGAAATGTGAAATCCATTAGAGAGATAAAAATAAAATCAGGATAATTCATTGATTATTGACTAACTGCACCCAAGATGGTCAAACAGTAAGATCCATAGAGTTCTGTAGAGCTTTGCCTGTGCATTTTATCATTTTCGTTATATTTCTCCATGGAAGTCTACAAAATATGCTTTTGTCATTTTGTTTATTATAAACTTGATAGAGTTGGATAAAATGCTAAGTAAAAAACTGAACAGGAAAAAAATCCAGTATCTTCAACAGCAATTTTCATAAATATTCAGTATTTGAGGACATTTTCTTATACAATTACTAAGAGAGGATGGGATTAATCTCAATAAAAGAAAACTCATAAAAACACATAAAATAGAGATTTCCAAAGATCTGAAAAGTTATCATGTTTATAAGGAACTAATTAGAGTGTCTTTGGAAAATAATACTAGAAAAATGAATAGGTGACTCTAGGTTATTAAAATAAAGAACTTTCTAGCAATCACCACTGCTCAAACTTTGGTGGGCTTTCATTTACAGTAGTTGGTTTATTCATCATTAGAAGCATTTGAGCATCAGAATTGCTGGGCTCTTCTAGACAGAATCCGCATCATCAGAGATAGAGTAGATAAAGTTAAAGATCGCCTCCAACTCTGCAATGCTGTGCATTGCAAATTAAATATCTGGAGGCCAGGTGTATCGTATTAATTTAGTTCACAATTTTAAGTCATTTTAAGAATGAAGCACAAGACTGATAAGTTCTCCTCCTCAACCCCGAAGACTCACATAACCTTGCCCACCACAGAGCAGCTCAAACAGCTGAAACCAAATTATATTAAGCTTTATTCTGAGTCTTCATCTAACAAAGTTAGTATCTTTTTCTAAAAATACAGCTACTCATTTGTGCTTGCTACTCATTTTTTTCAAAACTAAAGATATATTTTTGAGTCTGTATAAATAGGTGATAAAATTTTAAGTAAAATCAGGGGGATGATCAGCACACTGCAGGCAAGTGGTGCTCTTGACATTGGGAGGAGAGCACAATTGTGGAAAAGCAGAGAGGTTCTCAAGGTACTGGCAGTGTTCTAAATCTCAAACTGGATGGTGCAAACATAGGTTTGTTTTATAACCTTCTTTAAACTCTGTGCATAAATGTTACATGCTTTTCTGTATTATGCTACATTTCTTAATTAAATTTTAAAAATGTGTGATTTGAGTAAGATGGTTGTAACACCAAACTCCCTAAACAAAGCAAGCTGGGAATATTTTCACAATCCCAAATGACTGGACAGTTTCCCAGAATGGCAGGTCACACAAAATCAGGTTACTTCACATATTTAAACTTCGTTCTTACCTCTTGAGTTATGTCACCTTAGTTTTGTTAAAGTACTATCCAATTTCTTTTGTAGTGACCAGCTGTATTGATGATGCACTAATATGCAATATGGAAAGTTCCAATTTGGTGACTAAAATCAAGAGTGTAAGTAGCATCTCTGCCTTTTGATTTAATAGCATGGAATATGGAGGAAAATTAAAATTTGGAAAATAAAGCAATTAATATTTATGGCTTATGTATTGAAATCAGCCTATAGTTATAGATAGGATTAAGTAATTACAGGTTAGAAAGACAGGTGCAAAGATGTTTTAAATCTATCATAATTCAAGAATCCTTATATTGTAATTGAATGTTTGGTATAATAAGTATTTTTTATGTCTAGGCAATTAAAATGCCATAAAAAGCTTAATTAGCAAAAATGCAATGGATAAGAAGATAATTGAAACAAACTTTGGGAGAATATAATCATGTCTATGAATGTATATTTAAGACAGCATCAAGAGTAGTAATTAAGTTAAGCATAATCAAAGAACATTGTTTTAGGAATATATTAATATAATAATTTCTTTTAAATTATTTTTAAACATTATATCTAAGTATCTTAATGCATTTTCTATTGCCAGTTAGCTCTGTAATAAAGCAAGTATTTCCCTTTGTTTCTATTATGATCTTGCTAAACTGAGTCAAAGAGGAGAAAATTGTCTACCTATTTCACAGAGTAGGGCAGTGGTTAAAACAGGAACAACTGTGATATCAGGTATGTAATAGCAAAGAACAGCCTCATGAGAGATATCAACTAGTATTCCAAAGGAGAAATACCTGGGAAGGATAATGGAAATAATGCCTGGCCCAGAGCCTCAGAGCTCTAGCTACTAATGAGGAGACTATGGATATAAAAGAAGTAGACTTGCATTTTATCCTGTGAGCCATATAGGACAGAAATCTTGTTACACAGTACACCATCAGCATACTGGAGGGCAACTGGGAGGAAGATGGTGGAAAAGCAATAGAAAATGATGGAAAGAGCATAAAAAGAATCAAACCTGGATCCCAGGCTTAACACAGTTTGGGAAGAGGGAGGAGAATTGGGAAAGATCACATGTGAGCTTAGGAAGAGAAGAAGAATAGAAAATATCAAGTGAACAGACTAAAGAATGAACCTAAAAGCAGATAGGATAGGATTCTAGACCAGATATATGGCAAGAAGAAGCCAACAATGCATAAACCCAGTCTTTATTTACTGTTTATCTCCAAAACTTGTAGAGATAATTTTCCAAATGTAAAAATGAGATCATCTCCACTTGGAAATATAATGAAGTTTTTAGGAAGGACATATCATGGAGAGAAAGAAAGGATAACAAGAAAGTCTAGTTATAAATATTACCACATTTTCCCTGATAATCCTAAATCTAATTGAACTTTTAGAAAATACCTTAATCCCATAATGAGATATAAAAAATAAAAATGTAAATATATATGGGTGAGCATCTTTAGCTTTTACTAGTGACTTTATATACATCATCTCTTTTTTACCGAAGATCTACAAATTAAATAAGATATTAATTGCTCTGTTTCAGAGATGAGAATGCTTAGATTTCAGGCAATTTAAGTAATTATCCTAAGGTTATGCAGCTAGTACTTGATGGAGCTGAGACTGAACACCTTTTTCACATACTGTAAATCCAGCACTTTCGTACTACATCTCACTGATTTACTACAGTACACCTGCCTGGAAATAAATAGGTCCTATTTTGAAGGCAGGGAAGTACCTAGGCAAAGACTTTGTACTCCAGAAGAGAGAGAAACCTTTTGAAGGCAAACTCAAGGAACTCAATGGATGACACCAACATCCCTGTTTATCCAACTGTGGGTCTAAAGATCTCCTTGGACTTTCGGATTGCTATTTATAGAAAACAGAGATTAACACCTGCAGAAAAAAGTCTAAGGAGACTTCCTGCGAGGAAGACAAAGCTCTAACATAAGTGCATTTATCATTTTAAGATTAAAGGATCTACTTTGAGGGGGTACTAGATCTTGTGGATCAAGGCTGACTTCAGAAACACATAGTGTTAGTTTCATTTGGCCAAAGCCACTAGCTTATTTTGGAGCTATCCAAGGTGCTCATCTCAGACCATAGCTGTCAGCTTACCAAACCTATGTAGCAAATTTCCTGGTCCTACCTGTGATATTGAAGCAAATGTCTTTTGATTTTTGGGGGGTTGAGGGTGGGGGAGAATCATAATATTTTATTTCACACTTGACTGAATTTTTAAAGGTCCAACTTTCATAAAGAATATAGCACCCCTGCTTTCAGGAGCAGTCAGTGGAAACATTAATAGGACCACATAGAGACATTTAAACAAATATTAGTCAGTGATTGACTGTGGTTTGTACAAACTGAATATTTAAAATCTTCAAGAGTCATATTTCAGCCAAAATGCTCTTCTATATTTCTGTATTTTTAAGGCCTGGTATTGCCAAGAGTTATGAAGATAAGAATGTTCTCAATATTTTTCTTTTGATTTTTTTACAACTTATAGTAAATGAAACACACACATAACTACTCACACACACACATAACACATAAACCCTATAATACTTTCTATTCTACTTAACTTTATTGGAAAGAAAAAGTTCTGATTATAACCCACTAAATTGATTTCAGGTCACACTAATGGATCTTGATCCACAGTATGGGAAAAAAAAAGAAACCAAAAAGGACTATTAATGACCGAGCTCACAGGATAGTCTCCATCACATGTCTTATTCACCATACCTATCTCCACCATCCTGCCCTGGACATGTGCTCAGTTCTGCCTCTCTTATCATATCTTTTAAAAATAACGTCACTGCCAAGTCCCTTTTGAAACCATACTCAATCTGATTTGGCTTCTAATAAACATCTTCCACTAACCCCAGACCACTTTCTCTCATCCAAAGTCAGGTAATGAAATTAGAGAGAGCACAGTTTGGGGAAAAGAACTGGGATCTGAATGAGGGGTGCGCCTCTAAAGAGAAAACCTGATAAAGACCAAAGGCACCAAACACAGCTAACCACTTGCGTCATTTTTCTCTCTTTCTCCTTCACGTTGTCCTCTTTCATCTCCTTTAGCAACATAACAGCAAACTTTTATTATTGCCAGTGTCTACCTGTCATCTACTGAGAATTTTACAAATGCCCCCTACTGAAATTAAGCTTCACAATAACTATCCAGTCTGTATTATTAGCTTCATTTTTATAGATGTGGAAATTTGGCTTCCAAGAAGATAAATAACTTTCCAGTGATGAGATAGGATGTTATGGAAGCTGTTAATCTAGGATATTAATGGACATATAGGAATTATTTAGAAGTCCATTACATAATGCACCACGCAAGAATAGGAGCAGTTTAGATAGAACATTATAAACTAGCATGTATTAAGCAAGTAAACCATCCATCATTACCTAAAAAAGCTATTAGATCCTTAATCCTTGTACTATTGCACAATTTAATCACTGAGTGACATTATTTTAACAACTTTACACACAAGATAATCTTAAATAATCTCCTAATGAGAAAGTAAACGTGTCTGCTTCAGCTATAGCACAAGAATTTGAAGCAACTATCATTTATTCTGAGCATAGCAGAGATCAACTTAAACTCAACTTTAGTCATTCTTAATAAGAGGAACTGAAGAGGGGGAAAAATACCCAGTTATATTCCTCCCTCTTGTTCTTCCTGTGAACTTTCAAAAATACTGACAGATATTTAAATGATCAAAAATATGGGCAGCAAAAACATTAAGAACTAGAAATGACTCAGAGTTATGAACTCTTAAGGACTTTAAGGAATAGTAAGACAAGGGCAGAGGGATTTATACGTTTCTGGATCTGTCAATGAGATAATTATTTTTTAAATAGTCAAGTCATAAAATATAAAAATAGACAGTAATTATGAGAGTCACTCTGCCAAGATAATGCATTCAGCCCTTTCTCATGGGGAAGCAGTTTCTAGACGTCGTGAAATTTGAGAAGCTCTAAAGGGTCACTGAAGTGAAAACTGAAGGGTTAGGACAGGGTTGAGGAGGATAGGGTACTCGAGCTATTCTGGCAAATGAAAAGAAAGCACGTGACTGAGAAAATCTTCAAAGCAATTCATGTGCATTGTAAGGAAGAGGCTAGCTATCTTCCATTCCCACTTTAAAAAATGCCCTAATTGCCTTAAAATAATTTACGTTGGACATATGTAAAGACCATTGCATATTAGCACAGACCGCAGACACGAAAAGACTCTTTATCTCTAAAATTCTCAATTAGAATATAAATGTAAGGTGCACAGAAGGAAAATAGGTGATACAACCTATTCCAAGGTGAAGTTTTATTGTGGTGACAAGTGGCAAAAACAGTGCAAATTCCTTTATTTCTAGCATTTGTGTTTTCTAGAATTATGGCTCTACATAACTGAAATTTCCCACACTGTTGTGAATGCAATTATAACTTGTCATGTAGTTTGTACCTTTAGCAATAATATATTTCATACCTGGTAGTGGCATAAGATGAATAAAATATCCTCAAGAAAATAGACGTTCATCTGAATTTCAGAAACATATTGTTTTAAGGGCCCCGAAGTACTGAAGGCTGTGCCCTGATACTGTCTCCATAGAAAAGTTCTATTACCTATATTTGTATATATGTTTTACTCAGAAACACTCAAAAATCAAACCAAAGCCGTACATGGGGCTGAAGAAAGAGAATATACTGCGACTATGGATAAACGCAAGTACCTTACATGCATGATCTCAATTCATCCTTTAACCAAATTTATGAGCTTAGCAGTATTAAACCAATTGTTTGGCTAGTAAAATTACAGTACTGAAATTCAACCACAGATCTCTAACAGTGTAGCATCTAAAACACTATTCTCTACTACATCTCTTCAGAGACAGACATCTAAATGAATATTTTAAAATAACATAAATTGTGCAATAAACAATCTGATAAATCAATAAAGGTCAATAAACAATCTGATAAACCAAACTTTAAATCCTGGGAAATATATTAAATTAATTAAAATCCATAAGTTAAAGACTTTTTTTAAGTCCAGGGGAAATCTATGATTATTTTATCAGGGGAGGAAAATGTAATAAGCATTTCTCATCTCAAATTCTCTGATACTAGAATTGTTATTTAAATATATTTCTGGAAAAAGGCCTTTACGTGGCAGACATTTTTTATTGGTACAGTTATCTGATTAGTTTTCTAAGAATGTCAATCTAAATAGAAGGGAACATATGCATCTTAACCCTTAGCAAAACCAAAAAGAATTAAAATAAAATAAAATACATATATATATATATTTTTTAAACCCTGGCTTACATATGATTTTAATAAGAAACTCTATGTCATCAGTATTTCTAAATGTATTACCAAATAAGTAAGAGATTTTAGATAATTTTCAGTTCACAGTACAATTCTTTGAAATTAACCCACAAATTGGTTTTGCCTCATATTTTATCAAACCCATCTTTCTGACGTAGGCATTTCTTTTCTTGGGATTCTTACAAAGATAGTTATCGTGCACAGAGTACACTTTAGCCTTTGGTGGTTTTAATCTCACTTTAACATCTTTGTGTTTGTAAGTACATTTCTTTTCTTTCATCTGATCATGTACACGTTAAGATGTCAAAACTGAAGTCTACTGACATATCAGCCATAGGTTCTAGCAATGTTTCAAATCCCTTAAAGTTTAAAATTCAGTTTAAACATGAAATATTTTTAATTCATCATAATAAAATAGAATTTTGAATCTTAATGTGTGAAACTTATAGTTGGGTCTACAGCAAAATATACTTTAAAAAAATACGGTTGGAATTGAACGTATGTTCTACAAAGAGGCAGTGATGAAGCAGGTATTTTATTACAGATTGTCCTGTCAACTCACAGGGCAATTCATACTTCGATTTTAGTGCAATTCAAGTACAACATTGCTTGGTCATTGAGCTTTCTCAGGAAGGAATTTGGACTAACATGTCTATCAGTAATAAAATTTACTTAGAACACAGTTTTCTGGAAAACAGGCTGGTTCATGTGTTTGTGAATGAAGCTAATTTTTATATTATATTTGCTCTCTGCACAATGCATTTCCCCTAAGGAACTAGCAAAGCTTTCCCATATTGGTGTGAGGTTGAAATTTCACTTAACTGAAAAACAAGAAAGGCAGCGATTGCATTTACAGTTAGTTGAACTTCAGAGGTGCTTAAAAGACAGAAACTGGGAGATTCACCTCTTTGAAGAAGCTCATAACAGATCTCCAGACCTCCTTAACAGACAGCTCATTACTACAGACTGTCTATGTAAATTGTACACTGACTATGGGCCTTCAGGGGAGGGTTTTTCTGTTTTCTGTCTGTGGTACTAACCTAGTATAACTGCCATATAACTGCCCTCTTGCCAGTAATGTTAATGATGGTGATTATTAGTAATAACTCTGAGTAATGAGGTTTTCTTCCTTGTACTCAAAATAATTGCTGCACGTAAATCCACGGCGATTTTTTTTTTTTCCTGCGGTATGCGGGCGTCTCACTGTTGTGGCCTCTCCTGTTGCGAGTACAGGTTCCGGACGCGCAGGCTCAATGGCCATGGCTCACGTGCCCAGCCGCTCCACGGCATATGGGATCTTCCTGGACCGGGGCATGAACCCGTGTCCCCTGCATCGGCAGGCGGACTCTCAACCACTGCGCCATCAGGGGAGTCCCCACAGCGATTTTTATGGTGCACTAAAGATGAGTAACATTAGAAACTTGGCAAATCTCACTTACAGAGGCATTTTACCTAATGATCTAATCCATCAGTTCCCAGGCTTGACAATCTTGAGACTCACTTAGTACTGAAGGATCTCCCCTCTTCATAGGAGCACTAAGAAACAACTTAGTCACTAAACTATATATTTAAGATCTTTATTAAAAGGACCTTGAAAGTATGATCTCTAGTTTAAGCCAGGGAAGACTCTGAGTGTAGAAATATATAAAATGTACTGGACCTTAGTCCCATGGACTGAGCAAGACCTTAATTAATCACTAATTAAACATTCTTTAGTCTCAGAAAGAAGTTTAATATTTTGATTTCTAAAGCAATTCAAGAGTAATTTCTAATCATGTGAAACTTGTAATTTATTGCTTATGTGAGCTAAAGTATGAGAGTGTCAACAAGGAGTTAGAAATATTAGCTACGCCTTTGGTTTTCTCAATCTCCTCACTTCCAAATGCCCCAGAATCTCCCATGGGAAAGAACATAGTAGGGAGAAAGTTACTCACCCACCGCTATTGGTCTTTCTACCCAGTTTTTCTCACTTGACAGTCAGTTCATTCTGAGAAAGATGTAGGACCACTGATTTCAATGAAGAGGGAAGGGAAGAGTAAGGCTATACATTTTGGCTCACTTGTCTTACCTTGATATTGTGCTATTTACAAATAGAACTAGGCTGCCCAGGGGTAAGAACTCAAGTTCAAATCCAACAAGATATCTTCTTGGTCCAAAGGGAAATTTCCACCATTGTCATTCCCCCTAGAGCCTTTGATCAATCAGATCTTTTCAAAATATGGAAGGTAGAGTGGGTAATATTCCATGACTTTTCCTACTTCATTAAGTAGTACTCAGAACGAGCAAGAGTATAGAGATCCATAATCCACTGGTAATTCTACATCTGTTGTACATGGATTTTCCACATACGTTTAGGTTTATTTATGTTCCTATTCCAACATTATCTCATTTTATTCATTACAGTGTTAGAGCAGGTCTTGATATTCAGGAGGAGAAGTTATACTTAATTTTTTCTTTTCCTTTCATGATGTCTTAACCATTCACCACATGAATGTTAGACATCTTATTAAATGTCATGAAACCTTCTGTCAGTATTTTTATTAGAATGGCAGATTAATTCAATTGGAATATCCATCTTTGTGATTTTTGTTTTCTTATTGTGAACATGGTATATAATTATTTATTTCCAATATATATTTAATTCAAAAAACAATTTGATTTCCTTGATGCACTCTAGTATTACTTCATTTTCTACTTCATTTTTACTCTTATTTTTTATTTCTTATAGTCTATGTTTTTTATATTTAATCTGGTGAATTTTTCTAGTTGGACAAATTATTTTCAATTTTTAAAATCAGTTTAAGTTGTATATTTACCTCTAAGGATAACTTTAACTACATCTAATAAGTTTTGTTAAATAGCACTTTCTTATAATAGTCACTTAGTAAAAACTATTTTTATAAATTCCATTGAGATTTCCTTTAAACTCGTGGGTGACATAGTTATGTATTGTTTAGCTCCCAAATATATAGGAATTTCATCTCCTTTAATTGTTATTTTCAAATTTATTTTCATTATAATCAAGTGACTAGATTCAGTTTCTTGTTGGAGAAATATATTTGTGCTCTTCTGTCTTCCTAGACCTCTAACCCACATTATCTCTATAAGCTGGCAGCAATATTTTTCAGCTTCCTTTAAGCAGGTAGCAGCCCTCAACATCCAACTTTAAACCAAGAAACTAGCACCTGTCCTCTTTCTGTTATAGAGTCCTCTTAGTTTTCATCACCCCATGGGAGTGATGCCTAGAAGTAGTACAGTACACCAGAATAATGAATTTTGTACTTCAGTTCCACTTATAGTCCAGAGAAATATTTAACTTTTCAATCACCTAGTTATGACATTTATAATTTCTTTTTTAAAAATATTTTAACTACAATCACTAGGTATTTAGAGTATAAACAAGCACATCAACTCATGAATTTACTCTTGTATATTGGCTGGAAATCCTAGATAATATTAGTAAATAGCTACATCAAGCATCTGAGTTAGATGTTACTATTCCATTACGTAGATGGAGAAACAATCCTATGGAAGTTAAGAAACCTGCAGTTAGACTTAATTAAGCCCTTAAAAATAAGATGTGGTCTCTCAAGAAAACATTTTCACATAAATGTTTCAAAGAAAATTTAAAATTTTGACAGTTTTTTAAAATTCTCCTTTAAAATAATTGCTTTTCAAAATGCTGAAACTCATGCTTGGCATAGCCAGTGAAATACCAAGATTAAAAGTCTGTTTCTAATCTCCCAAATCTTTTCCTAGGCTTGAGTAAACATATACAAGCATACATATCTAGAGTTTACTTTTTTAAATGGGTCATGATTTATGTAGTGTATCACAACTCGTTTTTCTTAATACCTTATGAATATTTTTTGGTGCGCATTGATGTAACTCACTTCTTTTTAATAGCTGCAATGGCATTCCATAGAACGTATATATAAAGTTTTGTTATCTATTTTATTAATGGATATGTGGAATTTTAGAAGGTTTTAGGAAATTATATTTAGTATTGTGAAATTCTCCCAATAAAATCTATATAGCCAACTCATTGCCTATAACTTGACCCTGAATTGCTCCCTCTTTAGATTTCATGATGTTTCCACTCTTCCTTATACTGTATATCTCACCTCACATGTCTGCCCTTGAGTTAGTTGTACTCGTACATGAAAGGCCAAGTGACTGGGGAAAAATAATAAAACAGCACACCTCAAAACAACTTACAAATTTTCCTCAAAATATTTCTACTAGAATTGAAGAAGCTTTCTGAACTCTAATTTCTGAAAGAATTGTTTTTCAGTTGTATTATGAATTGTGTTTTAAAACAGGGGAGTTCTAGGAATGACTGTTTGTCATGGCTTGTCAAATTTGACCTTCCTAAATTTACTAGGAAAGTGCTGTGAGGGTTCTCTGGGTCATGCAGTCCAGCTTTCCCATTTCATTTTACGAAGTATAGCAGTGCACTCACTGGTGGCAGGGCTAGCAGAAGACTTGAACTACTGATCTAAAGAAGGGGGAAATTCTCTCACTTGAACAGACAATAAAGAACCTCCTTCTGAAGGCTAAATGTGGTTCAACACTGATTAAGGGAAAAATCGTATCTTAAATATGAATTCCTTGAGTCCTTGACCTTCATTACTTAGCATTGCTATCTTCTTGAGTCCCTTTTAGGATTCACCTAAAATATTGCTTCTAGAAGCATCCACAGAAAATGATTTCAAATTTTAAAATAATTTTTATACAGCAATATTTTATAAATGGTCACCCTAATTTTATATTCGCTTACAAACACGATGTGAGCCAGGAAACAGCAGGGTGTTAGAATGAGACAATAAATGCTAGATACCTAACTTTACCTATGCAAGCAATAAGATACATCATTAATACTGAAGTGAAAAGGCAATAACGTAAAATCAGAGAGGGTATCAATATTCCTTAATTTAGTTGAACTATAATTATGTAATGAGAACATTGGCTCTTTTGAAACAATTTGAAAACTGTGCTGGGCTCTCTTGTCACTTGGACCAATGGATCTATTCATCCCAAGACTTGATTTCCTGTTCAGTTTAACATACCATTAGCTGAAGGTAATTGTTGAGAGGATACTCTGTTATGAAAGCTACAGAACTCTCAATCATTCCAGTGCCGGATAGGTGCCCTGGATAAAGGATCCTGTTTCCCTAGTGTCCTTCATTATGTTTGTCTCTTCACACAATTGTGTGATTGTATACTGCTAAATAGTTATTTGGTGGTAATGGTGCATTTCAAATTGGTGACTCAAATAACAAGAATGGAGGAAAAAAAGGGAGAGAGTATGATCTTTGCCGAGCTATACACCTGCAGTTTTCAGCTGAGTCAATCTGGGAACAGAATCCCATAGTAATTAATTTCAAGACCTTTTGCAATGACTGAGTGAAATAGTTCTGTGAAGAAAATATTTGAAAAATATTTAAATATTACAAGACTCAAACTCCGATTACTTAGACTTGCAGGTGCTGTCTTCCTAGATATGCAACCTCCTTCTCACTTCTCCACATTCAGTTCTTTGAATTGTGGAAGCAAGCAAAAGGCTCATCAACATTTTCTTCTTCAAAGACAGAATGTGATCTTCTGGATTGGCATCTCTTTAAATTTGTCTTCCATTTTAAAGAGAAAAGACAGGACGTTTTCCCACAATCACGTTCAATAGATACAGAAATATAGCTCCTTTCAGTGCATTAACTTCAATACATTATAGAGGTGCAACGGTAGGAAATGTATGTTTCTTATGTTTGCTCTTCTTTTTAAATTACCTTGCACTTAATTATGTAGAGTGTTTGATAATTAGCAGATGTCATGCAATTTGGTAAACAGCATGAATTAAATATTGCCTTAAACAAGTGGGCCTTGAATATTGAAATATTTTTCATACTTTTTGGTGAAATTTTACCTGCACTGTATATGAATTAATACCTATGATGGAAGCAACTAAAGCTAAAAGCACTAAACATATGTACTTTACATTCTACAATTTTGTCTAGCAAACTAAATAATGGAGGACAGAACATGTTTCATTTAGCACTCCAACGTTTTAAAATTAGGAATATGCAATCCTGAAAAAAAAAGAAACTTTAAAAAATTTCAGACTAAGTCTATGAATGACATGAATTAAACATCCCTGTGTGAGAATTAAAGGATAACTACAAAGAAATCACTCCTTCATTTGCACAAGAAGTAAGACGTGGATGTGATTTAATCAAACAGAGTTGATTGATTCATTATCTTTGACCAGCATCATGATAAATGTGTCTGTCACTCAAATCTTAAGCCTTTTAAACCTCAGTTTATGCTCTAGTCACTTCAACTTAATAGCACTTACCTGTGTGACAGGCTAGTAGCTTTGGCTTCACCAGCTTAAAATGCTAGGAACTATTTTGTAAAGTATCAAAGAGTCTATACCCGTTAATATGTGAACATGGCACTCCAATTATTCATTTGATTTCACCTATTCCCATTTAAATCGAAATTTGAAATGCCTTTCTGTGTATTAACAAGTTGTTCTGCAAGAAAAGAATTACCAAAATGCAGAGTTTTTATTTCCTTTCCTCGGTCTGTCTGCAAAGATATGGCAGTGAGTCATGCATAGGAAGCTTATTTACACTTGCATGTTACACAGAGTTTCCAAAAATGTACTCATCTGCAAATGTTTTTCCCAGTTTTTCAAACAATTACCTTGGCCAGAACAATAGTGCATCTGTGTCCTAAAGTTCAGTCACCTGAAGAAGTAATAACTTTATAAATTGCCCAGTGATGAATTTATTGACTGAAAATTAAGAAACTTAATCAAAAATATCATGGTGCTTCAAGAGCAGTAGGAAAAGAGAAATTTTACATGAAATCCGGACAGAAGTCAGATTTTTCTACTTGAATGTACTTTTCCCCAGCAAACTCAATAATGCAAACTTAATAGTTAAAGGGCTAGAGAAGATTATCCAAAATATGGCAGAGAGTCAGCCTGCCACCTCTAGAGTCAGCTGTTTTACACCATAATTCTTCAGGGCCAGGCATTTGTGAATAAAGATGCGTCCAAATAACTAAATGGTGAGACTTTTTAAAATTAAAATAATTCAAGAAAAAAGGGCAGGGCCTCTCCTGGTGGCGCGTTGTTGAGAGTCCGCCTGCCAAGGCAGGGGGCACAGGTTCGTGCCCCAGTCCAGGAAGATCCCACATGACGCGGAGTGGCTAGGCCTGTGAGCCATGGCCACTGAGCCTGCGTGTCCGGAGCCTGTGCTCTGCAACGGGAGAGGCCACAACAGTGAGAGGCCTGCGTACCAGGAAAAAAAAAAAAAAAAGGGCAAAGGATCTACTCTTCTTAAGATGTACTTTGTGTTTATTTTTAATAATATAACAAAGCCATAGAATTCTTTAAATAGAAGAGTAGGTAGACCAATAACACACCCAGAAATTGTAAATGGGATGCCAGGAGTAACGGGCCTCCGTACTGGCTCTGTTATAAAGTGGCCATGTCACACTGGGGAAACAACAACTTTGGGGTCTTTCCCCTCAATAAAATTAAAGGGTTAGACTAGACGATCTCTAATTCCCTTAAATCATTAAAATGATCACTCTGTATCTTACTGGAGTAGGATAATAAACAGTACTAAATTCTATGAAGACTAAAACTGCCTTTTAAATATTACAAAATAAAATAAATTATTATTTATTAAATATTTTGTTCATTCATCTTTTTTTAACATCTTTATTGGAGTATAATTGCTTTACAATGGTGTGTTAGTTTCTGCTGTATAACAAAGTGAATCAGCTATACATATACATATATCCACATATCTCCTCCCTCTTGTGTCTCCCTCCCACCCTCCCTATCCCACCCCTCTAGGTGGTCACAAAGCACCGAGCTGATCTCCCTCTGTTATATGGCTACTTCCCACTAGCTTTCTGTTTTACGTTTGGTAGTGTATATATGTCCATGCCACTCTCTCACTTTGTCCCAGCTTACCCTTCCCCCACCCTGTGTCCTCAAGTCCATTCTCTACATCTGCATCTTTATTCCTGTCCTGGCCTTAGGTACTTCAGAACCATTTGTTTGTTTTTTTTTTTTAGGTTCCATATATATGTGTTAGCATACGGTATTTGTTTTTCTCTTTCTGATTTACTTCACTCTGTAGGACAGACTCTAGGTCCATCCACCTCACTACAAATAACTCAATTTCGTTTCTTTTATGGCTGAGTAATATTCCATTGTATATATGTGCCACATCTTCTTTATCCATTCATCTGTTGATGGACACCTAGGTTGCTTCCATGTCCTGGCTACTGTAAATAGAGCTGCACTGAACATTGTGGTACATGACTCTTTTTGAATTATGGTTTTCTTGGTGTATATGCCCAGTAGTAGGGTTGCTGGGTTGTATGGTAGTTCTATTTTTAGTTTTTTAACGAACCTCCATACTGTTCTCCATAGTGGCTGTATCAATTTACATTCCCACCAACACTGCAAGAAGGTTTGCTTTTCTCCACACCCTCTCCAGCATTTATTGTCTGTAGATTTTTTGATGATGGCCATTCTGACCGGGGTGAGTTGATGCCTCATTGTAGTTTTGATTTGTATTTCTCTAATGATTAGTGATGTTGAGCATCCTTTCATGTGTTTGTTGTCAATCTGTATGTATTCTTTGGAGAAATGTCTGTTTAGGGCTTCTGCCCACTTTTGGCTTGGGTTGTTTGTTTTTTAGATATTGAGCTACATGAGCTGCTTGTATATTTTGGAGATTATTCCTTTGTCAGTTGTTTTGTTTGCAAATATTTTCTCCTGTTCTGAGGGTTGTCTTTTCGTCTTCTTTATGGTTTGCTGTGCAAAATCTTTTAAGTATCATTAGGTCCCATTTGTTTATTTTTGTTTTTATTTCCATTTTTCTAGGAGGTGGGTCAAAAAGGATCTTGCTGTGATTTGTGTCATAGAGTGTTCTGCTATGTTTTCCTCTAAGAGCTTTATAGTATCTGGCCTTACATTTAGGTCTTTAGTCCATTTTGAGTTTATTTTTGTGTATGGTGTTAGGGAGTGCTCTAATTTCATTCTTTTACATGTAGCTGTCCAGTTCTCCCAGCACCACTTATTGAAGAGGCTGTCTTTTCTCCATTGTATATTCTTGTCTCCTTTATCAAAGATAAGGTGACCATATGTGCGTGGGTTTACCTCTGGGCTTTCTATCCTGTTCCATTGATCTATATTTATGTTTTTGTGCCAGTACCATACTGTCTTGATTACTGTAGCTTTGTAGTATAGTCTGAAATCCAGGAACCTGACTCCTCCGGCTCCGTTTTTCTTTCTCAAGATTGCTTTGGCTATTTGGGATCATTTGTGTTTCCATACAAATTGTGAAATATTTTGTTCTAGTTCTGTGAAAAATGCCATTGGTAGTTTGATAGGGATTGCATTAAATCTGTAGATTGCTTTGGGTTGTATAGTCATTTTCACAATGTTGATTCTTCCAATCCAAGAACATGATATATATCTCCATCTGTTTGTATCATCTTTAATTTCTTTCATCAGTGTCTTACAGTTCTGTGCATACAGGTCTTTTGTCTCCTTAGGTCAGTTTATTCCTAGATATTTTGTTCTTTTTGTTCCAATGGTATGGCAGTGTTTCCTTAATTTCTCTTTCAGGTTTACCATCATTAGTGTATAGGAATGCAAGAGATTTCTGTGCATTAATTTTGTATCCTGCTACTTTACCAAATACATTGATTAGCTCTAGTAGTTTTCTGGTAGAGTCTTTAAGATACTCTATATATACTATCATGTCATCTGCAAACAGTAATAGCTTTACTTCTTCTTTTCTGATTTAGATTCCTTTTATTTATTTTTCTTCTGTGATTACTGTGGCTAAAACTTCCAAAACTGTGTGGAATAATAGTGGTGAGAGTGGGCAACCTTGCCTTGTTCCTGATCTTAGTGGAAATTGTTTCAGTATTTCACCATTGAGAACGATGTTGGCTGTGGGTTTGTCATATATGGCCTTTATTATGTTGAGGTAGTTTCCCTCTATGACTGCTTTCTGGAGGGTTTTTATCATAAATGGGTGTTGAATTTCGTCACAAGCTTTTTCTGCATCTATTGAGATGATCATATGGTTTTCATCCTTCAGTTTTTAACATGGTGTATCACATTGACTGATTTGCATATATTGAAGAATCCTTGCATTCCTGGGATAAACCCCACTTGATCATGTTATATGATCCTTTTAATGTGCTGTTGGATTCTGTTTGCTAGTATTTTGTTGAGAATTTTTGCATCTATATTCATCAGTGATATTGACCTGTAGCTTTCTTTCTTTGTGACATCTTTGTCTGGTTTTGGTATCAGGGTGATGGTGCCCTCATAGAATGAGTTTGGAAGTGTTCCTCCCTCTGCTATATTTTGAAAGAGTTTGAGAAGCATAGGTGCTAGCTCTTCTCTAAATGTGTGATAAAATTCACCTGTGAAGCCATGTGGTCCTGGGCTTCTGTTTGTTGGAACATTTTTAATCACAGTCTCAATTTCAGTGCTTGTGATTGGTCTGTTTATATTTCCTATTTCTTCCTGGTTCAGTCTCGGAAGGTGTGCTTTTCTAAGAATTTGTCCTTTTCTTCCAGGTTGTCCCCTTTTTTTGCATATAGATACTTGTAGTAATCTCTCATGATCCTCTGTATTTCTGCAGTGTCAGTTGTTACTTCTCCTTTTTTATTTCTAATTCTATTGATTTGAATCTTCTCCCTTTTTTTCTTGATGAGTCTGGCTAATGGTTTATCAATTTTGTTTATCTTCTCAAAAAACCAGCTTTTAGTTTTATTGATCTTTGCTATTGTTTCCTTCATTTTGTTTTCCTTTATTTCTGATCTGATCTTTATGATTTCTTTCCTTCTGCTAACTTTGGGTATTTTTGTTCTTCGTTCTCTAATTGCTTTAGGTGTAAGGTTAGGTTGTCTATTTGAGATGTTTCTTGTTTCTTGAGGTTAGATTGTATTGCTATAAACTTCCCTCTTGGAACTGATTTTGCTGCATCCCATAGGTTTTGGATCGTCATGTTTTCATTGTCATTTGTTTCTAGGTATTTTTTGATTTCCTCTTTGATTTCTTCACTGATCTCTTAGTTATTTAGTAGTGTATTGTTTAGCCCCCATGTGTTTGTATTTCTTGCAGATTTTTTCCTGTAATTGATATCTAGTCTCATAGCATTGTGGTTGGAAAAGATACTTGATATGATTTCAATTTTCTTAAATTTACCAAGGCTTGATTTGTGACCCAATGTATGATCTATCCTGGAGAATGTTCCATGAGCACTTGAGAAGAAAGTGTATTCTGTTGTTTTTGGATGGAATGTCCTATAAATATCAATTAAGTCTATCTTGTTTAGTGTATCTTTTAAAGTTTGTTACCTTATTTATTTTCGTTTTGGGTGATCTGTTCATTGGTGAAAGTGGGGTGTTAAAGTCCCCTGCTATGATTGTGTTACTGTCAATTTCCCCTTTTATGGCTGCTAGCATTTGCCTTATGTATTGAGGTGCTCCTATGTTGGGTGCATAAATATTTACAATTGTTATATCTTATTCTTGGCTTGATCCCTTGATCATTATGTAGTGTCCTTCCTTGTCTCTTGTAACATTCTTTATCTTAAAGTCTATTTTATCTGATATGAGATTTGCTACTCCAGTTTTCTTTTGATTTCCATTTGCGTGGAATAGCTTTTTCCATCCCCTCACTGTCAGTCTGTATGTGTCCCTAGGTCTGAAGTGGGTCTCTTGTAGACAGCATATATATGGGTCTTGTTTTTATATCCATTCAGCCAGTCTATGTCTTTTGCTTGGAGCATTTAATCCATTTACATTTAAGGTAATTATAGATATGTATGTTCCTATTACCATTTTCTTAATTGTTTTGGGTTTGTTATTGTAGATCTTTTCCTTCTCTTGTATTTCCTGCCTAGAGAAGTTCCTTTAGCATTTGTTGTAAAGCTGGTTTGGTGGTGCTGAATTCTCTTAGGTTTTGCTTGTCTGTAAATTTTTAATTTCTCCATCGAATCTGAATGAGATCTTTGCTGGGTAGAGTAATCTTGGTTGTAGGTTTTTCCCTTTCATCACTTTAAATATGTCCTGCCACTCCCTTCTGGTTTGCAAAGTTTCTGCTGAAATATCAGCTGTTAACCTTATGGGAATTCCCTTGTATGTAATTTGTTGTTTTTCCCTTGCTGCCTTTAATATTTTTTCTTTGTATTTAATTTTTGATAGTTTGGTTAATATGTGTTTTGGCATTTATCCTGTATGGGACTCTTTGTGCTTCCTGGACTTGATTGACTATTTCCTTTCCCATATTAAGGAAGTTTTCAACTATAAGGTCTTCAAATATTTTCTCAGTCCCTTTTTTTCCTCTTCTTCTTCTGGGACCCCTATAATTTGAATCTTGGTGCATTTACTGTTGTCCCGGGGGTCTCTGAGACCATCCTCAATTATTTTCATTCTTATTTCTTTATTCTGCTCTGTAGTAGTTATTTCCACTATTTTATCTTCCAGGTCACTTGTCTGTTCTTCTGCCTCAGTTATTTTGCTATTGACTCCTTCTAGAGAATTTTTAATTTCATTTATGTTGTTGTTCATCATTGTTTGTTTGCTCTTTAGTTCTTCTAGGTCCGTGTTAAATGTTTCTTGTATTTTCTCCATTCTATTTCCAAGATTTTGGATCATCTTTGCTATCATTACTCTGAATTCTTTTTCGGGTAGACTGCCTGTTTCCTCTTCATTTGTTTCATCTGATGGGTTTTTACCTTGCTCCTTCATCTGCTGTGTGTTTCTCTGTCTTCTCATTTTGCCTACCTTACTGCGTTTGTGGTCTCCTTCTCACAGGCTGCAGGTTCGTATTTCCCATTGTTTCTGGTGTCTGCCTCCAGTGGTTAAGGTTGGTTCAGTGGGTTGTGTAGGCTTCCTGGTGGAGGGGACTAGTGCCTGTGTTCTGGTGGATGAGGCTGGATCTTGTCTTTCTGGTGGGCAGGACTGCATCTGGTGGTGTGTTTTGGGGTGTCTATGACCTTATTATGATTTTAGGCGGCCCCTCTGCTGATGGATGGGGTTGTGTTCCTGTCTTGCTAGTTGTTTGGCATAGGGTGTCCAGCACTGTAGCTTGCTGGTCGTTGAATCGAGCTGGGTTGTAGCATTGAGATGGAGATCTCAGGGAGAACTCTCACCATTTGATATTATGTGGAGCCAGGAGGTCTCTGGTGGACCAATGTCCTGAACTTGGCTCTCCCTCCTCAGAGGCACAGGCCTGACACCCGGCCGGAGCACCAAGACCCTGTCACCCACATGGCTCAGAAGAAAAGGGAGAAAAAAAGAAAGGAAGAAAAAAATAAAATAAAGTTATTAAAAGAAAAAATACATTATTAAAAATTAAAAAATTAGGGCCTCCCTGGTGGCGCAGTGGTTGAGAGTCCGCCTGCCGATGCAGGGGATACGGGTTCGTGCCCCGGTCCGGGAGGATCCCATATGCCGTGGAGCGGCTGGGCCCGTGAGCCATGGCCGCTGAGCCTGCGCATCCGGAGCCTGTGCTCCACAACGGGAGAGGCCACAACAGTGAGAGGCCCGCATACCGCAAAAAAAAAAAAAAAAAAAAAAAAAAAAAAAAAATTAAAAAATTAAAAAATAATTTTTAAAAAATAGACAGACAGAACCCTAGGACAAATGGTAAAAGCAAAGCTATACAGACAAAATCACACAAAGGAGCATACACATACCCACTCACAAAAAGAGACAAAGGAAAAAATATATATATATATCTTTTGGGAATTCTGAGGACTCTGCCAGCGTTCAGTAGGTGTTCTGTAGGTGTTGCTCCACATGTAGATGTATTTCTGATGTATTTGTGGGGAGGATGGTGATCTCCACGTCTTACTCCTCCGTCGTCTTGAAGATCCTCCTGTTCATTCATCTTATACAAAAAATGCAGCTAGTTGTTGACATTCTCTCCTTTAAAAAAGCTGCTAATAACCTGATTTATTTTATACTTAGCCTTAATTTTATTTATAACTTTTGGTCTTTAAAATGAGAGAAAAAGAGAGAGAGGGATAGAGATAGAGACAGAGACAAAGAGAAAGAAACAGACACAGAGAGACAGATGCAGAGAGCTTTAGGGAAAAGAAATCCAGGACATTGACCCTCTTTAAGTGTCACTATTTTATATAAATTCTGGATGAACTTATAACATATACATATAACATAGTCTTATGAGAAACACATACAAAGACTTATCTCTTTAGAAAAGGCAATTTTTATGACCCATCTTCCTTCAAACAGAAAAAGTTTTTTACTGCAACTACTAGCTAAGACCGTAGGATTAAAAAGAACAAAAATGACTTAAATGCAATTTTTCAGATTGCTTTAAGGAGATAGCAGTATTCCTTCATTTGAAAGCAAATTTTGCTGAATTAAGTGATGACAGAAATATAATGTTGCTGTAAAAATGCTACATGCTCTTTGTATTACTGGAAAATGTACAGGGTCTCCATTAATAAACATCATGAGTCAGGTCCTAGTGAAAGAACTTCCTAGGTGGTCTATGTGCTTCTACCAACAGGTAAACTAACCCAGGAGCCCATTTTAAAGGGAATGTTTAGACAAAAGTGTGTTTAGGTAATTGTTTTTAAATAGGAATCAAATTCTTTCCTGAGAATGTGATATGTCTTTGTCATAATTCAAGGGAAGGCCAACTATGGGCCAGGTATGACATGCAGGATTAGAGAACCCATCATTCAGTTCACTGATTTGATAGTTCCTAGGTTTGTCTCTTTCATTCCTGTATCTACAGTTGATCAAGGAGAGCTGAACTTGCACATAAACATCATTCCTGCCTTCAACCAACCCACCATGACTAGATCATTAATGGAATTCACTTAAAGTGACAAAAGGCCTCTTCTACCCTAAGCAGACACCACTAAATGAGATTTTTTTCCCCCAGCAATGCAACCTATATGTACAAAAGAGCATGGGTATATTTAGGCCACTAACCAAAGCAATCATTTTACCCATTTTCAATAGCCCATTTAGAATTAATCCAAACAAACCCTGGAAAAGTTATGGAAAAATAAAAATGGTATTTCTGAAATCTTACAGTTCAAGAAGACATACATATTTAAGAATTTTATGCCTATACCCCAGAATAACAAATCAGTAATTTTCTCCCAAACTCTAGCAGAAACTAAATTACAATTTTGAATTCCTTTATCCAGAATAAATGGTAGCAACCAGTACCTTTCAGAAATGTTTACAATTGGCTTTCCTTTTGGACTCTTCAGTGATTGATTTGAGGTTCAGCAGTAGGTAAACATTGTGCTATTAGCAGCCTAGTCTTCATTCAGACATACACCAGCCTCTGCACAGCTCAGAGGATATAGCATCTTTGAAAGTTAACTGGAAACTTCATTAGCTAAAGAAATAACTAACTCAAAAGCATCTGGTGGTGAGAGCCAGGGTCTATGAATTAGGGTCTTCCAAAGAGATGCATGAACACTGTTGATTAACAAGATGAAGGTTTCCAGAAGTTCCTTGAGATACCACATGCTTGTAATAAGTTGACAGTCAACAAGTTGCTAAATAATAAAGTCCATACCGTATAAGATAGAAATTAAAATAGTTTTATTATTTAATTGCTTTCCTGGTAGAACACTATGATCATAATGAACATATGATGAATTAAGTTAGGTCTCTGCAATTTGACTTACACTGATTGGAATGCACCCTTCCCCCCACATCCTGCTGCAAAATAATCATCATCATAGTCATCTTCATAGCAATACAGACACACATCATGTTTCTGTAGCAATTTGTAATAGTTTTCTTTAATCCTCATGATACTCCTAGGAGAACAAGCAAGACGTAGTGGAAAAAGAATCAAAGTAGAGTTAAAATCCATAAGAGCTGGTCTTGAATCCCTGTATCATCTTTGTAAATTTGGGGAAATTATTTAACCTCTATAAATGTCCAGATCTAAATATTTAAACTGTAAATAAATAATATTCACCTTGCAGAGTTGCTATGGCCTTTGGAATCAGGAAATAGAAATGTAATTGTTCACATATAATGGATGAAGAAGTTTAAGTGTAGAGAATTGAGGTGACTTGTATAAAATCACACAAGTAAATGGCAGGACCAGGACAAGAATGCAGGAATTCACGAATCCAAAAATTCCACTGTTTATATTTACTTCAGTTCTTATGATAGGCTCTCAAATACAAACTCAAAGAACACCTCTGCCCTGAAAATTGTGGGAGTAACTGTTACTCTTCTAGTCCATAACAGCCTTTCATTTTTCTTATGTCTTGTAAACTATCTGTGTACCTTATAAGGGACCTATTATCACATATTATAAAAGATAGGAGAATTGATATACAGACAAATGGGTAGATGGATGAATAAATATATAGGCAGACAACATGAAAGAGATTTTCTTTACTTAAATGTCCAGTACCATACAAAGACAAGGAATCATACTTATGCTTATAATGCATATGCTTGATATATGTATGATGCTTTGACAAAGTTTTTCTACCAAATTAATTTAAAATTGGATTTTGACATACTTTTTTTATTTTTTAGGATGAGAATGATAGTCAACAAATGTTATAAAATGCCTATTAAATTTTGTCAAAGAAATAAAACTTGTAGTGAATTTCACCATAAATTGTAATGACTCAGACTCCCCAGTATTCAGAGTTTTCCCTACAGTGGCTGATGTATCTTTCCATAATAATCCATACCCACAGGATGAATAATTGCCTCTGAAAAGGAAAGCACTCACATTCATGATGAACCTTTTACTGCCATGTCCTTGGAATGATTTAAGTTCTTGAAGCCCAGAAACTGTTCTTAACCCAAAGCGTGATGTTCAGGCTGAACAGCATATTAAGCTCTTCTTAACATTTTGGGTTGGATTACAGCAATGGCAGCAACTCCTGGTTCCCACAGAGTTCAATAACTGGACTCATCCTAAGTTATTTTTTTACATTAATGGATATTGAAAAGAGTTGACTAGGCAGTTAGTCCATATGTAAATCATTCCAAGCCAACTTTAAAGATGGTTATGCAATGTTTTGTCACAGTTGTTAAATCCTCATGCTATTTTATCACTGAAGCCAAGTAGTTATACCTTGGGCCTAACAAAAGGTCATGTTTTATTTTGTGTTTGCCCCAATCCAAATTCTGCTTGAATATCCAAAACAGGTAATTAACCTTCCCCTCATAATAATTACTAAAAAATGAAGATAATTATTAAAATAACCTTAAGGGAGTGTATTTTTGACAAGTCAAATGCTGTTTAGCATCTAATATACATAATTTACCCCAATTTTTTTATTGAGTTGGAACAAATCTAGTTACAGCTTGATCATACACTCTTGTAATCATTTCTGAGCTGAAAAGGACTTTTCTTAAGCTAAACTATGCCCAGGTTTAACAAATGGACCCATGTGGCTCCTAATTCAGAAGGGATGGAGTTTTTCCTGTTTGCTAGTTAGAGTCTTGTTGTTTTTGTATACAGGAAGTATACTAGGAAGGTTGAATTTATAGCAAAACAAAATCAAATTTCCTTTTTGGAAAAAAAAATCCCTCCAACCCATTTCTAGTGAGTCTTCTATAGATTAATGGAATATATGTTATCACATTAACACAAAATGTGTTTAGTTTATTCCTCCAATTCTAATAGAATGGAAAATGCCTAAAACCCACTCACATCAAAGTGCACTTACTATGTGACGTGTGTAGTAGAGATTCATCTGCAGTTAGAATCCCATTTACTTTACAGGGAACTTTTCAAATGACAGAAGAAGAACAGCCCAACCTCAACCGTGCTTCACTGTTCTAGTTCCAACCCAAACCAAAGTGTTTAACCAATTTATCAGAATTCAGTTAATCCTCATGTATCCTCAGAGCCCAGCACAATGACTGCAAGTGAATAAATAGTTGTCAAAAGAGTGGGTGGCTGTATAGATGAATTGGGGATTTAGAGGCAAAATATGCAGGAAGTTATTATTATTTATTATTATTATTATTTTATACTTTATAAGGTTTACTTTATACTTTATAAGGTTAAAGACCTTAACATTGATAGAGAATAGCCATAAATGTGGATGTGAAACACAAATCCAAATCCCACTCTTATTCAAGCAAAGCAAAGAGTGTTACAGTTTTGGTGATTTTAGACAGTCTCGAGTTTAATGCTATTTTTTAGTCTCTTATTTCTTTAATAAAATTTTAAAACCGATTTATAAAATGCACACGCTTTAGATAAAACTGAACTTTTCTTCAAGTATCTAGACTTTAACTTGTCATATGATTAGCAATGCCAGGATAAAACTACCCTGATACGTGAACGGATCTTAGTTTTCAAAAAAAATGTTTATTTACTCCATTTTCTTCTCTTTTATTCTATCACATGCCAAGGATGTTAAATAACTCTCTTTTTCACAAAGTATGGAGTTTTTTGCCTTATATTTAACTTTTCACAGCTCACTTATGCCAATATTTAGCTCAGATTCAGGGGTCTCATCATTCTGCCCACAATATGATTGTCTCATACTAATTTCTGTATCTTTGCTCCTGTCGAATCTTTTAACATAGAATACACTCTCCTGTTCACAAGGCTCCAATGTAATTGCCCTCCCTCATCCCTTACTGCACCATATAATTTATCATGCTATTCTTTTACTGGCTTTGTGATCGTTTCCTGTTTTTCCTATCTCTCCAACTATATCACAAGAATTTGAGAATAAGGACCCTGTCTTTTGCTTCTTCTGTGTTACTCAGATGGTCTACCACAAGCTAACTATATAATACATGCCCAATAAACAGAGCATTTATTGCCTTAGGAGGGAATTCCACAAGAACAATAGCATGTGTATTACTTAATTTTATGGGTACCAAGCATAACATCCTGTTTTACTTAGAAACAATGCTAAAGAAAACCATGTAAATCCGGAATATGCCTGATTTTGTATCTTGTGTTTTAAATTACATTTGGAAGATGAAGGAAGAAATACAGAAGTTTACTTATTTAAAAAATAAAAAAAGTGGGAACAACATTTGCTTAAACTTTTCCAGACTGCTTCCTTGTGCTTAAGGCCATTTCTACCCAGCTTTTTAAACAAGGCATTTTAATTTCTGTTAGGGACAACAAGTCTAAACACAACAAGTAGAAGAAAAAACTGTGTAACTCATATTAAAGAATCAATTAATATGTGTATGATGGATGCAGGCTCCATTTTACAAGCAGCAGCTTGTCCCTTCCAGAACCATATCAGTCTGTTACCATCCATCATAAGTCAACAGTAAAAACAGCCAAAGGGATATTCTAGACCATAAGTCAATTCTGACTACAGTGACTACATCTGTTTTACTTATTTTGTATTAGTTGATGCTCATGTACTTTTATGACTGTGTTACATTAGAGATGGTCTTGCTGAAAGAGAAATGCACCAGCATCCCAGGAAATCTTAGCCTCCAATATGTGTCTTGGTCTGATGGAAAGCCAAGGCTAATGATGGTGCCTAACTTCAATAAACAATTAGTAGGTGAACTGATTTATTCACAACCCTTCATATTTGTTGAATGTTTATTCCATTTTTCCACGAACATGCATGAATATGTTTGAGACATAATTTCCCAGCAGCAGTAATGGTGATCCAGTATGTAGCAATGTGTATTAAGATTCTCATTCATTTTTGAAAGAATTTCTAACCACAAGGAAAAGGTTTACATGAAAGTACATGAAATGACTACATTTTGAAGGGTCTTTCATAGGTCTCATTAAGTCCTATTACAAATGTCCTTTATGTCACAGCTGAACCATCCTCTTCACTCACTTCTCTCTCTAATGACCTACCCGCATCACCCCAGTGCAACCACCATTCCATTTCAGGTCTCCTAAGCATGATGAGCTTCTTCTCGGTAAAATGTTTCCTCCTACAACTACCAAAATCTAGATATTTTTATAAAATCCCAAAGGCTCAGTAGTTGTGACCTTTCCTTTGCATCCTGCAAGCCCTCTGGTACAATTAAAGTCTCAATCTTGCCCTCCCTTACCACGTCACAGTTGTTCCAGCTAATGTGCAAACAGTGCAAATATTTTGATGTGGTAAAGCTGGTTCTCCATCCTCTGGGAGAAAGGGTACCTGCCAGCCTCATTGAACTCAAAAGGCAGCATAAATGTCTCTGTGTGACCCAGGCACCCCCTTTCTTGCCAGCATTCTCTCTCCTCCAGCTCATCCTACCTTGTGTACTTTTGGAGAGCAGCATGTCTGCAGAATGGGCTAGCGCACCTAATATGAGAGTGTTTCAGACTGTAATATTCAGCATTCCGAGCACATGTTATCCAGAAGAAAGCAGGTTAAAATGAATATGAAGGGAAAAGAAGTCTTTCAATAACAGTTTGCAACCTGAATGCAGTAAGTAGGAAAGAGGAGCATTCTTTTACCACCATTTGATTTGCACTTAATGGAAAAAATGTTAACTAACTGCACCCAGAATAGTGCCTGCCACAAGTGTGCAGTAAACATTTTTGGACCAAATGAACAGTCTGACATCATGTATATGGTGAGCCACTCACCGGCTGATAATTGCCTAGGACTGGGGCTTGCTTTGCTGGGAGCCATCATGCAATAATGGGGGAAAGGAAGTTTGGAGTTTAGGCAGCATGAATCCTAGCTCTTTTGATTGATAAATGTGAGGTCTTGGGAAATTTACTTATTGGTGCTGTTCAAAACTTTGTTTCCTCAACTACAAAATGGGAGTAGAAGAATGTTTCTATTACACAGTTGATATGAGGATCAAATGAGTTGATGAATGTAAAAATTACCTAGCACAGTGTCCAATTAGACATTGCTTTAGTTCCTTCCCTACCATCTCCTCTCATGACTGCCCTCCAAAGAAGTGGTACTGACCTAGATAATGGACTTTCAGATGAGTCTGACCTGCCTGCCTTCCTGGATATATCAATCACCTCTTATCACAGATCCTAATTTTTGTGTGTACTTTCTGTCAATCCAGGCCCATTACTCATTTTTTTTATTCCAAAAATATTTACTACCATGCCTTCTGTGCACCTGGTTCTGTACTAGGCAAAGAGATGGATTGTTCTCATGGAGTTTTTCATCTGGTGGTGCTGGAAACCCTGATACAAACTTCTCTTTGTGCTGCCGTTTCTTCAGTTATCATGTTCTGCCACTACCCTCAGTTATCTATCTGCCATCTGTCAGACCACATCTGACTCCACTCTATCTATCCTTCTACCCTGGGCCTCTTTTAGCTTAAGTGACATATCTGGATTAAACTAGTGACCTCGTTCTGTATGTTCTATCCACTGCAACACATTTGTCTCTGCTCCAAGCATCCACCCTTCAGGCACTCAGTACTTTTTTTTTTTGTCACCTAATGATCTCAATGTGTGTTTTACTTTGTGTAATTCTAAAATGGTTCCCCAAGGTTTCCTGTCTTAATCTCCAGGACTGTGAACAATGAAGAGCTAAATCACTCCCATGATTAAGTTACATGGCATAGCAAAAGGGATTTTGCAGGTGTACTTGCAGTTACTAATCAGTTGACTTTGAGTTGATGAAAAGAGGAAATGATCTGGGCAGGTATAATATAATCATAAGAGGCCTATAAAACTGGAGGTTTTTCTCAAGCTAGTAATAGAAGAAGAAGTCAAAGAGATTTTAAGCATGAGAAGGAATCAAGTTGCCCACTAGGAGCAGAGAATAGGCCTGCTGACAGCCAGCAAGGAAATGGGTACTTTAGTCCTACAACTACAAGGAAGTAAATACTACCATCAACCTGACTGAGCTTGAAAGGGGTCCCTTCCCCAGAGCCTTCAGATAAGAGCACAGGCTAGCATCTTGAATTTATCCTTGTAAGATCCCAAGCAGAGATCCCATCTGAGCCCAGCTGGACTTCTGACCTACATACTGTGAGATAATAAGTGGGGTTGTTTTTGGCTTTCAAGTTTGTGGTGATTTGTTACCCAGCAATAGAAAACTAACACAGCAGTGTTTCTTCCCCTTCTAATTTAAAATATTCTCTTTATCACTGGTTTTCAACAGTTCGATTATAATGTGTCTTGGCACAGTTTCTTCATTTTACTTCTGTTTAGAGTTCACTGAACTTCCTTTATCCATAGATGTATAATTTTTAGTCAGTTTTGAAAAAATTCCATCATCTTTTCTTCAAATATTTTTTCTGTTCCCTTATCTCTTTCCTTGTCATTTAAGACTCTAATTATACAGATGTTTGAGCTACTTGATGCTGCCTGAAAACTCACTGATGAGTTCTTTTTCAGTCTTTATTTTTCAGTCTTTTTTATTTCCCATAGTGCATTTTGGATAGCATATTTTGCTATGTTTACAAGCCGACTAATTTCTTCAGCAATGTCTAACTTGCTAGTAATCACATCCAGTTTTATTTTCATTTCACATATTTTATTTTTCATCCTAAGATGTTAAATATGCAGCCATATATATATATATATACATATATATATATATATATATCTTCTTGTCTCTTGATTATATTCTTTCTTTCCTCTACCTTCCTGCACATATGAAGTACATTTATAATTTCTGTTTTAATATCCTGGTTTACTAGTCATCATCTCTTATTTTCTGGCTCTATTAATTGATTTTTCTTTTGTTTATGGGTTACATTTTCCTGCTTCTTTGCATGCCAGATACTTTTTGTTGGGTACTGGAAATCACAAATTTTACATTGCTGGATGCTGATTTTTTTTTCAATTATTTTTGGGCTTTTTGCTATGATGCAGGTATGCAGATATGTTACTTGGAATAAGTTTGATTCTTTTCAGGGTTGCTTTTAAACTGTGCTAAGATGGGTCTAATCTGGCACCACTGCTGAGACTGAACCTTTCCGAAGACACTAAGCAATCCTCCCCTATGTTAGGAGATCTTCTCACTCTCTCTGGCAGAAACACACAATATTACCATCCCTGTGTGTGGTCCATGGTTATCTCACCTGTTTCTTTCTAGCAATTCTTTCCCTACTATGTCTCCTTACACACATGAATAGATGAGTCTGTAGCCAAAGACTCCAGAGACACTCTGCAGATTTCTAGAGCTTGCTCTCTCTCTATGTGTACCAACCTTTTCTCTGGGACTCTGCCTTGCAGATTCCCCCCATAACTCTGAACCCATCTACTCAACTCAGTGAGACAACCGGATGCTCTTTGGATGTCCCCTGCCTGATGTGCGTGCTGGTGACTCTCCCAGCAGTGAGCTGAAGTACTTGTGGGACCCATCTCGCTCATTTTCCTTCTAGGGAATCAGCGTTCTGTGTTGCTTGTTTTCCAGTATATGAAACTCATAGTTTTACATACTCTGCCTGGTTTTCTAGTACTTGTTTAATGTATGAGGGTAAATTCAGGCCCTGCCATCTCATCCTGGCACCAAGTGCAAGTTTTAGGCACTCAGTATTCATAAACACAGGACCATATACTAAAAAAACCTACAGAGGCCAAGCAAGTAATGCAAATTAATTAAGGGATATCAGTGGGGAAAAAGCAGAGCTTTGACCAATACTTTGTACTTAAAAAATAAAATATGATGCAAAAAAAATTTATGGCTGCATCCAGCAGGCCACCATTTTGTGCATTCAGCTCTATGCCCTCTCTTCCTATCCCACCTTTGAGTGGAAATCAAAACCATTAAAAACTCCTCTCTTTCAAATCTCTGATAGGATGTGTATCTTTAGTGTGCATTTAATTCAATACATTAACTTTGAAAAATGTTTGCATTTTCTACCTCCACTCCAATTATGCAGTACTTCTCAGAAAAATTGAGAATTTCTGGCAAAATTTGAGGGAACTACTATTGGGAGATGGCATATGAGAGTGGAATGGGGAATGGGAAGAAAGCAGCATTAAAAAACAGAAAAACTCCACCGAAAACTCTGAAAATCCCACCTACTTTATCTTGAACAATAGAATCGGAAGAACAATGAGTCAACGCTGAACACTGTAGCATGAGTGCTGATCGTTGTTATAATTCATTTTTTTCAGAAGGTCACTGCAGTCTTCCAGCTAACTGGATGATCTAATGAGCTCTGAAGGATTAAAATATAAATGTGTGCTTACAAGTTGTAAATACATATTTGTAGTTATTCCTAATTTGTTGAAAATTCACTGCAAACAAGGCGCTTTCAAGAACATGTCAAAATGATGGTGTAAAAACACTATCTTGAAAAAGCAGTCATTTTTTAAAAAGTCACAAGGAAGTGGGTAATTCTTGTTCACAAGCATCCTTAAAATTTGATCTAATATTTTATCTCTGTCTCACATACATGTAGTAACCAAACCATAAAATGAATATCTAGGGGAGCATTATCTAGATGACTATCCCCATCTATGAATTACAGCATCAGCCGCAAAGTCAGACACAAAGGCACCTTGTGCCTCGGTGGAGTCATCACGTCCCTCCAAATTCTGGAGGACTGAAAAGACACCCGGTAAAATCATCTGAGAAACATACCTAGAATGGTAGATTTCATCAGTCAAATTCTGTGAACTGGAAAGGTATTTTACACCTCAGAAATTTGGGGGGGATTTGGTGGGAACAATAATAACTGTCCAGTTTCCACACCACCACCCTGGAAAATGAAAAACTGATGTTTTGCATACTTCAACCTAAAAGAATAAATTTGTGAGAGAAACGCAGCTCTTAAGTAAGAATACCTGAAGGAACATATCAGCCAACAGATGAACGATCAGTAACCACTGAATTCTCACTATGAGAACCTATTTGTCCAACATGAGCTATACATCCCATTGTTTCCACGTGAAGGTTGCTGGGTGCACATGGCAGAAAGAGTCATTCATTTCAATAGCTCTATGCAAATTATTTTTTAAAAGCACCACACGAGAATGAAGCCTAAGCCTTCTCAGACATAAAGCAAATGAAATTGTATACCAACTGCCATTATTTTAATCTAGCCACGGCCTTCCCCAGAGCTAATCTTAGGAGAAGCTGAAAGTACTTGGTGAGATTTAAGAGCAATCAAATAGCACCAACCACTCTTAACAAATTTTTAACAAGCTATTCATATATTTCCTGCAATCCACCAATAGCAGAACCACGTTCGTTAACTAGTATAATGTGTATTTTAAAGGTGAAGTATTTACTGAAAGTGCTAAGGCCTGGGGAATGATTCAGGGTTTGCTATGAATTATGTTAATTAAATTCAGATATATCCCCATTTCCCTCAACTATTCAGCAATGAAGCCCTGTTGATCCCCTTCTTGAACTTTTTTTTTTTTTTTTTGGCTCCATTCCCATTACAAATGCTCTAGTTTAGGGCTTCATCATTTCTCATCTGAATTACTACAGCAATTTCCTAACGGCTTACTTCACCCCAATCTTATTTTGTCTTAGCAGTGTATTTTAACGTGATGTTTCTCTGCTTAAAATCTTTTGATGAATGCTTAATACAAACAGATAAAGTGCAGATGTTTAATGAAGACTATAAGGTCCTGAATAATCAGGTGACTAACTTTCTCAATTCATCCCCCACCACTCTGGCCAAATGCTCCAGCCAAAACCCAGCTAACTAGAATCCCCAGAACAGCTCGTCATCTCCCCTCTTCTGCACATGCTATTTTCTCGACAGAGATTTCTCTGTCTGGCTCCCCGCATATCTCCCTTCACCCTGGCTATTTATTCCTTTGACATAGTGGTTAACTCCTACTTATCTTTCAAGACTCGCCATTGATTTCACCTCTTTGAATCCTTCCTGATAATGCCCACGGCACCCCAAGGCTATGGGAATTTATCTTCCTCTATACTCAAAGCCTTGGCACATAATCTAATCAGAGTAAAGACAGTAATCATGTCTCACAATGAGTAGCAGAAGCTACTTGAGGGCAGGATTGTGTATTTCACTTTCCCAGTGACTCACATTGTGCTTGATAAAGTTTTGGAGTGAATGAGTGACAAGGCTGGGAGAAGTTACTTTGACAATAACAAAATCAAACCCTTGGAGAGGCTACGAGTACTATGGCAAATTATATTTGTTTTATCCTTACCACAAGCTTTTCTACAGATTCACTCATTTATTTATTTATTTATTTATTCATTCATTCATTCTTTCATACAATAGTTAGTGAGAACTTATAATGTACCAGGCTTATGCTTGGGGTTCAGTAACATATCCATGAGGGCCTGGCAGGAAACTGAAGGAAAACGCAAATTGTATAATTTGGGGAGAACTTAATATACATGGTAACTTACCAAGGTGTGAGGAAGGTGAAGGTGCATCGCAAGTGCAGTGCCCATAAACCCACACCTCTGTAAATAATCTCCTTGCTAATAGAATCTCCTTGAATTATCCAGGTTTGGGTGCACCATCTCTTGGCTATTGAGACTCTGATTGGTGCAAACATACATCCAGCATTCAGTCATTTCCCACCTTCTTCAAGACCGACCTTCCTAGTCCAAGCCGCCACATCCCTCGATCACCTATAGATGATGCTCTCTGATCCCCCTGCTTCCTGCCCTCCACATTCAGTTTTCCACAGAGCCACGGAGAGGATTTTTTAAATGCTGATCAGATCATGTCACTTTTTGGGTTAAAGCTCTCTGATGGACCACCATCACATTCAGAATAAATGTCAAATGCCTTCCCTCTTACTCTGTCGCTATCCTTGCCTTCTTCATATTTGTTTAAAAGTGCCCAGCTCCTCGCCACTACCAGGCTTTACAGGGAGTGATGTCCTCCAGATCTTCGTACCACTCTCTCTCTCAGTGCCTTTGAGTCTCCACTCCAGTGTCACCTCCTCAGAGAAGCCTTCCCTGACCACTCCACCTAGAACAGCTGCCCTGCCCATCATTCACTTTGTCCTTTTCCTGTTCTGTTACTTATTTAATTATTTATTTTCAGTTGTAATATCATTTATTATCATTTGTAGTATCATTTTAATACTTAAAACTACCTTTGTTATGTATTATTTGTTTGGTTTGTATTTGCTTATTTTAATCTCTCTGATCAGAATACAATCTGTAACTAAATTAACACTGTAGTAATTAAAATAGCAAAGATCTTGACACAGAGTAGGCACCCTATTTGAAATACTCTTACAGATGGGCATAATGTGAGTATTATTAATAAAGTATATAGGATGCCAAGTACAGTGCTTAACATAAAGGTATTCAGTAAATGATAACTATTATCATTATATATAAAACTAAATATAAAAGCAAAATAATATCTTAGAACAGCCTTACAGTTTAGTTTTCAGTATGTTATGAGTTAATGTAACTCTCAAATTCTTATTTTTGAATTCATACCTAAGATTTCAAATAAATTTGACCAAGTGTAAATGAAAATCAACAGCATTTTCATTGATGTGTGTGTATGTATATGTACACACACACACGTGCACAAATATGTATGTATATTCTTACAGTATTTGCAATTTAATAGATGCTCAACAAATGGTTCTTATTACTATTATTCCTTTAGAGGAATTTAGGGAATATTAGCATTATGACAGTAAATATAAATATTAGCACTGCAAATGTTATGGGTTAATGAATAAGTGCTACAATTAACTGAATATTTACCACACTTTTATTCCCAGGGAAAATGAGATTTTTAGCATTTTAATATGCTGATGATAGTGGATTTACTTTTCATTTTTTTTAAGGACAAAGGACAATGGATTGTCATTTCCATCTAATTCTCATGGATTCAGTAAGAGTTTTAAGTTTTAAACCACATATTTGAATTTTTTAACAGGGCCCATTTACCAAATCTCGAGTATTTTAACCTGTTTGTGATAAGCATGGTATCTTATTTATAGAAACAAAATATATGTGTTGTGCTTAAAGACTGTAGTTGTCTTTAAATAATATTAAATTTTAAAATACCTTATCATAAATTTAAATAGGATCATATTTTTAAATCTCGGTACAACAATATCCACGAGCTTCCTGTTTTACCACTCTGTGTGTATAATTTTTCCTGCCTTTGATTTTTAAAAATTAAATTTTATCTCATAAGAAATGTTTTCTCTCGTGTGGTCAAATTAAATATGACCATCCATTCATTCATTCATTACCACAAGGACATCAAGTGATAAATCTATCCTTCCCTCTTCTTTTTTCTTTTCTTTTCTTTCTTTTTTTTTTTTTTACCATTTTCTTCTCTACAGTTTTGAAATGTAAAAAATGATCTTTTTTTTCCCAGGCAATTTAAACAAGGCAATAAATTAAGAAATCAATATAAGTCAAGTTGCAGCATATGCCCTGAGAAGAGTTAGGTAGGAATATAAATCAAGTAAATTTAAGTCAGTTAAATTCAATATTATTAAAAGGGTAATACAAATATAACTGTTATACCCCCCTGCTAAAGAAATCTCTCTAAGTGCAGTGGATACTTTTATAGGCAATAAAAATCCATTTTACCAAGTAGAGAAGGGGCTCCTTCCATCATGGTGAAAACTCTTAAAATCTCATGTCTATATCTTCCTCAATGATCATTTAATTTTATACTATTATTATTGAGAAATTATGTATGGTACACTGCAAATTCTACCATCTGCCTTTAGAAATTCACCAGAATATCTTCCAAAGATTGATAAATTATTCATTTCCTGAAGTTGTGTATCAGAGCTTTGCAGTTCATAAATAGTATATAATAAATTAGGCAGGGTATACCTTACAAACATGGATTCATAAAGAGACCCTGCATGTGCTATATTCTTCATACAGGAAAAGTGGTTTCATTTATTGGTATGTTTTGACATCCTTCAGGTGATGATAAAACTTTGTGTTATCCAACAATTTAATTTGCATCCAAATAGATAGTAGATTGGACCAAATTTAGTTATATCAAAAAACTGTCTTCCAGTAGCATTTCCTCTTCATTTTGGAAAAGGCCAGTGTATAGAAACCCTTTTGCTTCATATTCTTTTCTGATCAAGCCCTAGACTTCATCACATATTTATATATTGGATGGCAGAAATTTACCCTTAGCACTTCATTTTTCTCATGTAAATTGCAATTCTTTTTCTTTTTCTGATATGAAATGAGGGGTTGTAACTTAGATTTTTGACTACAATCATATTATGATTCTTTTGGAACATTTAGACAAAACTGGGCTCTTTGAAGTCCACCCCCTCCTCCTGTTCTGACCCCAAAGATAGGAAGGTTTTTCCTTTTAGAGCCTCCTTGATGTTTGTCGAGCTTAACAAAATATATAAATAATATATAAATATATAAATAATAGCAGGGGAGGTTTCAACTACCAAGTATCAAATCTAGGTCTATCAAAAAGCTATCTTCCAGCAGCATTTAATTGTTCTGTATGGCAGAGCAGTCAGTGACTTCAGAAAAGCAGCCAGTTTTTAGAACAGTGCGAGAAACACTGGGATGTAATGGTGAGGACGATGCTGTGCTCCTCAATTTGGCACAAGTGCAAAGCATAGACTCTCAAACCTGCTGTAAAGCAAAACCTGATCTTCACTTTATATCTATATTTAGCTCCTGCATTTGAGTCTGTGCAAGATGTATCTTTCATCTGATAGATTTCAAGAAGTAAAATCACCCTGCTATGTGTGTCAGTTTCTGCCACAGCAGAGCAGTCATTTGACTGTGTCCCAGAAATTCGATCCTAAGTATGTGCCCAAACAAGATAGGTACATATTCACCAAAAGACAGGTACAAGAGTGTTTGTAGTGGTATTATTGGTAATAACCAATAATTAGAAACAAACCAATGTCCATTACCAATAGAATGAATAAATAAATTGTGGCATCAATGGGGATTGGTTCCAGGACCCCCCAGTGGACACTAAAATCCACAAATGTTCAAGTCTCTTGACATAGTAGATGCATGTAATCCATGCACATCCTCCTATAATCTTTATTTTTTTTTAATTTTTATTGGAGTATAGTTGATATACAATGTTGTGTTACTTTCTGCTGTATAGCACAGTGAATCAGTTATACATATAAATATATCCACTCTTTTTTAGGTTCTTTTTCTTACTTCTTACTTTAAATCATCTCTAGGTTACTTATAATACCTAATACAATGTAAATGCTATGTACATAGTAGTAAATACAAAGTAAATGCTTTGTAAATAGTTGCTGGCATGTGGATAATTCAAGTTTTGCTTTTTGGAACTTTCTGGAATTTTTGCTTTCAAATGTTTTTGATCCTTGTTTGGTTGAATCTGCAGACATGGAAACTACAGATACAGAGGGCTGACTGTAAGTCTATGCAATGGAATATTACACAGCAGTGAGGATGAACACAATAACGGATTAATCACACAACATTAAGCAAAAGAAGCTCAACACAAGAAATACATACGACATAACTCATTTAAATTCAGTTCGAACACTAATATATAGTATCAAAAATTAGATAATGATTATTTCCTCTGATGGGAAAAGTTACTAGGAAGGATCAGGAGAGGCCTTCCAGAATTCTTGTAGTGTTCTATTTCTTCATCTGGGTGCAAGTCAAAGAGGCACGTTCACTCTCTGAAAATTAATTGAGCTGTACCCTTTTGATTTGCCCACTTTTCTGTGTCTGAAACTTTTCAATAACAAGTTTTAAAAACAAAACTTTTTTTAAAAAAAGGTCCAAGAGCAAGCAACTCAGATCAACTAGAAGAATGAATGTTTCCCCAAGTTATCAGCCCACTTGCAATTCAGGAACTAAAACTCAATGAATTATCAAAAAATATATATATATAGCATGCCTACCTTTTACGTCATCAGTTTGAAATTGCCCCAAAAGATTGATTTTATCTGAAGTTTCACATGTTTCTTTCAGAACAAATTGGAGTTCTGATTTAGCTGTATCAGTTCATACAGTGCTTTGCATATGGGCTTCAGACTCTGAATAATTGTACAGGTCATCATTTAGAGATGGACTGAGATCAGGTAGGGGAAACTTCACTTTTATATGTGCTGTGGCTGTCATGCTCTCATAATTCAAACAAGAAACAAATCAGAAACTAGAATTCTGCCCTATGCTTCTTACACTAAAGGTCAGTTTGCCCTGTTGACGAGATCTGTACAGTGATGCAGGCACAGCATTCTTGAGAAATAGCCCATTCTTGTGATTTTTTGCAGATCTCATCACTCTTCCAGTGATGTTATAATAATGGACTTCATCAGAGCTATTCACACCAATCAATAGCTGATAAAATTAAACTGTCATATGTGGGGCAAATGAAATTCAGACTCTTTGTTTTGTAAGGTTTGCTACATGAGTTTCTGATCCCTTGGAATGGTTTTGAAGCAGCAAATTCAGTGATGAGTCTCCTTCTGATTGAATTAGCACCCCAATAGAAGTCTGATTCTTTAATCTTCCTTCCACTGTCTACTATCCACACGCACATGAGGATTTCAATTTAGAGGTGATCAAGACAGCAACATCTAGTTTCAAGGAATAATTGTCTCTTTTGATGTGATCTGTTTTACATAAAAATGAATGAAGATGCACATTTACAGAGAAGCACTTGCCATTTGAAAGCATTTGTATAATAAACTAGCAATTTGCCTCCTGAGTCTCTATGTAAGGAAAATTAGTCTTCCTCCACCACCACCACCCCTTTTAAAGGCCCTAAATAAAAATGATGTAGACAAAACTTGAATAGCAAGTTGCTGATAGAGCCAAGTCTAGGACCAGGGGCCATTTTCTTGAGCTCTTCAAGTTGAAAGCATTTTTGTCTTGTGATCTCACTTAAAAAGACAGTACAAAACAACACAGTATGTACATGTAACTGCATCTTTATGCATCCTTCTCTGTTTATGTTTCCTTCAACATATTGTCTATCTGTATAAATGCATAACATTTTCATTCCAATCATTGTGGGGACAAACACACAAATTTCATATAAAGTTTAGCATGTCTTAGTCCATCAGGCTGTATGTTCTGAATCTTAACCAGAAGAAATGTTTATCTTTTCAACTCCTGCGCCACTCCCCAATACCAAGGAAATTTAGGGGCAGGAAAAAGATTAGTGTATCAAATAGAAAGATGTATTAAATATTCAAAATGTTCTACTTTAAATATTGCACTTTGTCAAATGCAAAATCTACACATTATAAGTAGAGTAAGATCTACTTTGAAAGTTCATTAAATTTAACAAGCAACCTTGATCTTCTAATGCTGGTACTTCTGCTCACTGCATTCATATTCTTGGGCTTTTTTTTTTTACAAGATGTTAGAGTTGAGATCAACACACAGTGAATTTTTATTATTTTGAAAAGTAAGAAACAATGATAGACACTCCTGATTAACTCAAAACTTGAAAAATATATACATAGCAATTGGAGAAGACCTCTTACAACTTTTTAGCACTTTTTCTATTAGGGTGGTGACTGCTATTGAGAATGATAAAGAAGGAGAAAATCTCCATGTCACATTTCCTATTTCCACAAGTAGGTTATGCCTTATATTTCAGATCTATCTTCCAATCCTTGAAGGTTAGAACTTAAAACCTTTAAAAGTAAAATTGAAAATGGCAAGATGCACAGGAATAAAAATGAATGACTCTTACGTCACATAAGCAGAGTATGAATTGAGAGATTAGACATTTTTATTTACATCCCTTAAATATTGGGGATTTTCTATTAATTTAAATCATTTTATAATTGGATAAATTTATTTCATCATTTTGGAAATACATCTGCTGCATCTTGATAAGCACGCTCCTCAGAATGCTCAACTCAAAAGATGCTTCTTAATAAATGATTTCTGCGTTGAAGTAAAAAGTAATAAATGTACTTAAGATTAGTCTTAGGACCACGCCCCTTCTCTCCCTCAGTTCAGTCAACACAGGCTCCAGACGACCAAACAAGGATCAAAAACATTTGAAAGCAAAATAAAATATAATAAAGGGCCTTGGTCAGCTCCTGGAGAGGGAATAGCCTAAGGGGTCATAGCAGAAGCCATCTGATATCTTCTAACTCAGCCTGAAGTCACACAGCATCACTTCCACCCCACTCTATTGATTACAAGAGAATCACAACAGGTATCACAGAGTCAAGGGGAGGGGAGTTAAACTCAGCTCCTGATGGGAGGAATATCAAAGAATTGATGGCCATCTTTAACCTGCCAGTCAGGCAGTCACTCTTGAATAAATGAGTGGCCTTTACTGAAAGAATAGTTAACCCTAATTTTAAAAGAGCATATCTGAAGCACAAGCTGTTCAGTGGGTCTTTCAGATTTTTAGAGAACCCTCTGATCCATGGCTAGAGTGGTCAACCATGGTTAATAGTTAGTCATATATATATATATATATATATATATATATATATATATATATATATATATTCATTTTCTTCGAACAGCAATACTCTTGATTCTTTAAGTACTCTTATCTAGCTTTCTTAACCACAGTGAACTGTTTGGAGAAGCACTAAAATGACTAGATGATGAGGAGAAACCAAAGGAAAAAGGAAAAGCATCTAGATCATCTTCTCAAAATTGGTGGGGCACAAGATGCAATTAAATATGTGAGTTTCTCAAGAAGAAAGCCCTTCAGTTTAAGCAATGGGGACATTTCATAATGGAAATTTTCCATGTGGAAAAGAAAGGTGTGGTACTGTTAGGGTGTAAGGGTGTGGTCAGGTATTGTGGGAATAAGACTGAGTCTCAAAGTATTGAGCTTCAAAGCGATATGGCTGCTGCTAGTTCGCACCCCTCTCTTCACCTGGTCATAAAACATTTCTTCAGATAGTGGGAGGAACTAAAGCAATGATTAAGTGCTTCCTACATACTGTTTTCAACATTAACTGATGTTTTAAAGTCTTGGTTAAGACTGAAATTATTTTTGCGCTCAATGGAGCTCATTCACATAACCAGGTAGGGTCTCTCTATGGCTTAAAGTTGAATGAGTATCCTATGAATGGGAGAGGAAGGAGAGAAAGGAGACACTTTGTAATGAAGTGAGTGGGTGCCTCCATAAAAATGGGCTCATAGGGCTTCCCTGGTGGTGCAGTGGTTGAGAGTCTGCCTGCCGATGCAGGGGACATGGGTTCGTGCCCCGGTCCGGGAAGATCCCACGTGCCGCGGAGCGGCTGGGCCCGTGAGCCATGGCCGCTGAGCCTGCGCGTCCGGAGCCTGTGCTCCGCAACGGGAGAGGCCACAACAGTGAGAGGCCCGCATAACGCAAAAAAAAAAAAAAAAGGGCTCATAATAACACATTTGCATGAAAAGATGAATGAAAAGCTAATGATTTTCTGACGCTTTCTGTGTGCCAGGCACCTTGCTATTTGCTACCTGCATTATGTTCTTAAATTTTTGCAGAAGCTCTACAAGGTAAATATTTTGCTGTTCCCATTTTACAGATGAATTAGTAGAGACCCAAGAAGATCAAATTGTGAAGCCAGATAACACATATACTGTATATTTATTAAATCACAATGAACATAATTGTACGACTTCAATCACATGAGGCCAAGTGCTTCATTTCTGGACGAGAGATTGACAGGGGTTGCATTTTAAGAGAGGTTTATTTTCTCAGGACACCTAAGCTTCAAACAAGGGTGTGTAGAGTGGGCTTTTCCCTGGAATACTGAAGATCAAATGACTCCTGCTTTTTTATCTGGCACTTTATAGGTGTGCCATAATGTTGTCCATACCACTCTGCAGCATTCTTAGCAGGTATCATCATCCCAGTAAAGGAAGCTGTGTTTTACTCACTCCCAAATTTCTATACTGCTGAAGATTTACTGTCAGCTTGATTTATGAACTTCCTTCGCTCCAGTCTGATATCATTGGAATGCATGACCCTATTTTGTTTCTATTCAAAGTTTTCCTGAACATAAAAATAAACTGTGTTAGATAAAAATGCATGTGATATTCTCTTTGAGTTGGAAGATGGGTCCACAGAGTAGGGGAGAGAAGGTCATCCAATGAAAAACACTGCAATTCTGAGATTGAAAGGTATTCTATTCTGAACTATATCAGCAGCTAGTTGTGTTACCTTCGATAACTCATTTAACTTTGGGGTCCTCAGATTCCTAATGGTAACATGAGAAAAACACTTCCTGCCCGACCGTCTTTACACATAGTAAATAATATATGTTAAAGTGCTTTGGAAGGAATAAAACATTGTACAAAATTATAGTAACTTCTGTAGTATGCATCTTTGCTTCCCTTTCTGGAATATCCCCCACATCCTATAAACACTACTTCCCAACTCTTCATTTATCTATATCCTCTTGATACCTCAGCCCCTGATTTTACAGCTATTCTAGTTTAAAGATCACTGACATTGAAACAAAAATTTTGTGTAACCTGGAGAATGTAATTTGAGGTCTCTGAGACAGGGGTTTTCAAGGAACTAACCATATTATAAAGTTGATGTGTATTCTTTTGTATGTTTAATTCATACCTATCTATAAGCATTATATAGAACTGTTTTATATGTTTTAAAAATTACTTAATTGATACCACACTCTATATTCTGAAATTTTGTACTACTTAAATTTTGTTTCCCCAGGTTTATCTATTTTGAGGTATTAACTCTAGTTTAATAATTTTAATGATGATACCCAATTGTGTGACTGTCAATTTTTAAAATTAATTTCCCTTCTTATTAGGATCTTAGTTTTATAAATCATGCTGCAAAAAACACCATTGCACATGTCCCCTTTTGCACCTGAGAGATTTTCTGCTAAATTTTAGAGTCAGGGTTAATTTGCATGGTCAACTGTACTAAATATTGACAAATTGTTCTGAAATGTGATGATACTTACTTCTACTCTCACCAGAACTGTAAGTGTCTTTATATTCCATGTCCAGCCAAAACATGGTGGTATCATACTTTTATCTTTTTCCTTTGCTATGAACTATATGATATATACAATATCATACATAAAACATACATGCATTTTAAAACTAACATTTAATTTGGGGATAATTCACATTCAACTATAAGGAATAATGTAGTGATCCCAATACCCTTTACCCAGCCCCACCCCCCAATGGTAACATCTTACAAAACTGTGGTACAAGATCACAACTAAGATATTGACACGAACATGTGAAAGATGCAACACATTTCCATATCACAAAGATATCTCATGTTGTGCTTTGATAGACACCCTATGACCCTCCTGTCCTCCTTTCTCTCCTATGCATTGTTAACCCTTGACAACTACTAATCTGCTCTCCATTTCTATAGTTTTATCATTTCAATAATGTTATATAAATGAAACCATACAGTATGTAGGCCTTGGGGATTGGCTTTTTTTTAACATCTTTATTGAAGTATAATTGCTTTACAATGGTGTGTTAGTTTCTGCTTTATAACAAAGTGAATCAGCTATACATATACATGTATCTGCATATCTCCTCCCTCTTGCGTCTCCCTCCCACCCTCCCTATCCCACCCCTCTAGATGGACACAAAGCACCAAGCTGATCTCCCTGTGCTATGCGGCTGCTTCCTGCTAGCTATCTATTTCACATTTGGTAGTGTATATATGTCCATGCCACTCTCTCACTTTGTCCCAGCTTACCCTTCCCGCTCCCCATGTCCTCAAGTTCATTCTCTATGTCTGCATCTTTATTCCTGTCCTGCCCCTAGGTTCTTCAGAACCTTTTTTTTTTTTTTAGATTCCATAAATATGTGTTAGCATATGGTATTTGTTTTTCTCTTTGTGACTTACTTCACTCTGTATGACAGACTCTAGGTCCATCCACCTCACTACACATAACTCAATTTTGTTTCTTTTTATGGCTGAGTAATATTCCATTGTATATATGTGCCACATCTTCTTTATCCATTCATCTGTTTATGGGCACTTAGGTTGCTTCCATGTCCTGGCTATTGTAAATAGAGCTGCAACGAACATTGTGGTACATGACGCTTTTTGAATTATGGTTTTCTCAGGGTATATGCCCAGTAGTGGGATTGCTGGATCATATGGTAGTTCTATTTTTAGTTTTATAAGGAACCTCTATACTGTTCTCCATAGTGGCTGTATCAATTTACATGGGGATTGGAATTTTTTAGTGCAACGTATATTCTTTTGAGATTCATCCAAATAGTTGTGTGTGTCAATAGTTTTTTGTTGTTGTGGAATTGTATTCCATAATATGAATATACCACACCATGTTTAACCGTTCAACCGTTAAAGAATATCTGGGTTCCCCCCTCCTAGTTTATATTACATAAAAGCTACTATGAACATTTGTGTTACTAAAATAAAATAATAGTGACAAACCAAATGCTGGAGAGAATATGGAAAAGCTGTATCGCTTACACATTGCTGGTGGGATTTTAAAATGATCTAGCTATTCTGGAAAACTGTTTATTCGTTTCTTTTTATTTATTTATTTTTTTATTTTTGGCTGCGTTGGGTCTTCATTGCTGCGCGTGGGCTTTTTCTAGTTGCAGCAAGCGGGGACTACTCTTCATTTTGCTGTGCGGGCTTTTCATTGCAGTGGTTTCTCCTGTTGTGGAGCATGGGCTCTAGGCGCACAGGCTCAGTAGTTGTGGCTCACTGGCTTAGTTGCTAAGCGGCATGTGGGATCTTCCCAGACCAGGGCTCGAACCTGTGTCCCCTGCATTGGCAGGCAGATTCTTAATCACTGCGCCACCAGAGAAATCCCTGTTTATTATTTTCTTAAAAACCACACATTCAACTACCATACAACCCAGCAATTGTACTCCTGGGCACTTATCCCAGGGAAATGAAAACTTGTGTCCATACAAAAACCTGTATATATATATGCAATTTTGAATAATGAAAATATGAAATAAACATTTACATGCCCACAACACAAAGTAAGGAATTGAAGTTCACCCCCCAACCCCCCTCTCCTGCACTATTCTGAATTTGATTTAGTCATTCTCTTGGATTTTTTTTTATAGTTTTAGCATTTTTATAAACAAATAAACAATATATTGTTTAATTAGGTTGTTTTTGAACTCCATATAAATGGCAGATAACAGTATGCATTCTTTTATATCTGGCTTCTTTTGCTCAATGTTGTATTTTAAATATATTCATGCTGTTGAGTATAGCTTTAGTGTATTTATTCTTACTACTCTATAGTATTTCACTCATAGAATATAAACAATATATTTAGCCACTCTACTATTAAGTGGTATTTGACTCAGGTATAATTTTTTAAATTTTTTGCTCATCTTTTTCTTATGTTACTTCTCAATGTCATAATGATCCTGAGGAGTTCTTTGTATTGTGGATGATAGTCTCTGAAGATGGCCACCACCAATGTTGTCCTTATCTGCTTTCAAATACTGCTGCAGTCATCAAGAGATGGGTATTTTCCCTCTGCTAGTATCCGGGCTGGCCATGTGATATGCTTTGGTCAACAGCATGCAGCAGAAATAATACTGTGCCAGTCCCAAGTCTAGGTTTCGAGAGGCCCGGCAGCTTCCACTTTCCCTCTTGCATTTATTTCAGTCTTATTCTTGAAAGATAGTTTAGCTAGGTATAGAAATCTAAGCTAAATTTATTTTCTTTCAGGACTTTGAGGATAGGATTCTACTATCTTTTGGCTTTATTGTTGCTGTGAGAAGTAAGCTGTCCTTTGTCATTCTTTGAAGGTAATCCCTTTCCTACCCTCACTCTTGGATGCAGTTTCACAATGCTATGTCCAGGTGAGAATTTCTTTTATTTACTTAATATTATGGTTTTATCATGTATTTATTTTTATTCATGTAACTATGCATGCATGTATATAGGTATGCATGTGTGTATTGGGATTTATTTGACTTCTTTAAACTGTGACTTGTTCCTCATTATTTATAGAAAATTCTTAGCCATTATCTAAGAAAAAAAATCTTCTTCCTTAGTCTCTTAAAGGTTCCAGCTTAATATGACAAGAATCTCTTAATTGTTCTGGGCTTTAACTTATTCATTCATCATCTATAAGGTTTATATGAAATGAAGTCCATCTTTTCCAAGATGATCAAATGATTTAAGGAGTGAGGCAGCTTGAGGGCTCTGTTTACCTCTCTAGGTTCCCCTATAATTTCACCTGGTAATTTCTTGCTATATGTATTTTAACAGTTTAAAAATATTTTTATCTGTCATTTAAAATTATTTTCAATGACAGGGTTTGTCCAAACAGCCTAGCCTGCCATGTTCTCGGAAACAGAAATGCACTCATCAATAAAAAATTTTTTATTTACTGTATTTTTCATATCCACATGTTCAATTTCATACTTTTCAAATATGTTTGGAAACGTGTTTGGAAAAAATGTTTAGGTCTCTTGTTTATGATGTTTTGTTTTCAAACCTTTCTTCTATTTCTTTAATAAACTAAACAAAATATTTACATTCATGTTATCATTTCAATATATGAAATCCTTGCAGATCTGATAGCTAGGATTGTTCCTATGGACATTCATAAATCTTATTTCCATAATTTTCCAATGGGAGCTAATTTCCTTGAAACTTTATCAGTAGAAGTATTCAATGATTTGAATCCTAGTTTAAAGTATATTTCACTGGAAAGCCTTTGTGTTTACTTCTCCCAGGCCTTTTGAGATGTTTTCAACCTGGCATGACTAAATTAAATTTTCCCCTTGATATTTTGTGAGTCATGCAAATATTGTGAATTCCATCCACAGCTGTAAGTATGGGCTTATAATTAGCACATTTCAAGGAGGATTTTTTTCTACTCTTGTCAGGGCAGCAGTTGACACATGTAGCTCTTCTTTAATGGGTGCATTTTTCTTTAGAAAAATTGGTTTCTCATTCTATGAGCTTCTCACATGTTGCAGGTTTTTACTTAGTGGAGGAGTCTCTGATTTGAACTCTCACATTCCTGGGACACAAATTTTCTCTCCTATTCTCCACACACATGACCCATCAAAATTCAGCCCCAAGCCCACCAGAAATTGGCAAATCTTTCAAAGCCAAAACCAACCCCCATACTACCTTACCTCTGCAGAACTATTCTCTTTTCTTAGCTCTGATTATTTCTCTTACTTCCTTATTCTTCATTCATGCTGTGAAAAGAGATGTTTCATATATTTTATCTTTCATTTTTATATGTGCTATGTTGGAAGGTATTTTTTCTACACATCAGTGAGACATGTTCTGGAAAATGGAACTCCTCATACCCTTTAAAAACCCTCCTGCCTAATTACCTTACTTCATACTGCCTGGCCCTCCTCAATACTCATTTTTTTTTTTTTTCTTTTTGCGGTATGCGGGCCTCTCACTGTTGTGGCCTCTCCCGTTGCGGAGCACAGGCTCCGGACGCGCAGGCCCAGCGGCCATGGCTCACGGGCCCAGCCGCTCCGCGGCATATGGGATCCTCCCAGACCGGGGCACGAACCCGTATCCCCTGCATCGGCAGGCGGACTCTCAACCACTGCGCCACGAGGGAGGCCCAATACTCATTTTTATATCCCATTCATCATACTCACATAGATTCAAATCTCACTGAATGTTTGGTGAAGTAAATTATTGCTGAATGGTAAAAGAAAATGTGTTAATTATTTTTCCAAATGGATAATATTTTATCAGCAGAAGATTAGTATATGAAAAATACCTTCTTTGACCAGTTTTCAGTTTTTAACTTTATATCTATATACATATGTAGGTATATTATTTATTTGCAAAACTAGCAAGTAAATCAATTGTTTTATGAGTTGTACATCTTCTATTATTTTTTGTGTGTTAACATGAAGTCACATATAACCTTAAAATTTAACTTACAAAATAATATATATATACATCTGGCTTCCTTCATTTATTATAATCTTACTAGTCTTCCCCTATCAACATAGTTATTAGATGTAATGTCCATTTAAGCAAGAGCTGCTTCCAAAATCTAAACGGGTTTTGGGGCGGATGAACAGTTGAAAAAGTGTGATCCATTGGCTTCACATTAGTGATCTCAGGTCAAAACCAACATTTGCTACCCGAAGCAGCTTCAGATATAAATAAACATGTGGTTTATGCTCTGTCAAGTCCATGCATTGACAATTTTATTCTGCTAAGGCCTAAGTATGCATGGAGATTTTCCAATAAGGTGTCCTTCCAACTATATCTCAGATAAAATTCTGAGTGGGTGGTGGGTTTGTGAAACGTGAGTGTAAGTGTATAATGACTTACCCTTTTCACTCAGACACATAAAGAACCCAGAGCCATGCCTTTACTCCCAGGAATCTGTGAGGAACAACAGAATGCCTGCCTTGGAAAGCTGGGTAAGCTGTGTAATACAGAAAACATTACTGAGTCATCACAGAAGTTCCTGAGGGCATTACTCCCAGACAATGATGAGGATCCTAAGAAGAGACTGGGAAATTACTACCATAGATACGCTTTTCGCAGTTATCGAAGCGCCCAATTTCAGCATATTTTAATTTAAACCTCATAATCCATAATTTACTCAAACTTAGGAACTTTTTACGAGTAATTAGAATTTTAAAATAAAATGTCTCAACATGTTTATGTGAAAAGGAAGAGTTAAGTGGAATTACGTTATAATGGAAGCTTCCCACTGAAAATTAGATGAGCCTGGGTGACTTCAGCTAATTATTACATTTTCCCCATTCTTAGCTGGGATGTAGGTGCTGCTTTGCTAGCCATTTTCTAAAATAAGAAACACGTGACTCTTCCCAGGGCCCAGCGATCATGCATACGCGTATGAATTCAGTGCTGAACAGAACATTTCAAGTTCTTACAGTTTGCTTTAGTGGGGATACTACTTGATGACAGTCTAATGCGAATTAGTTAAAGATCTGGTTTGTTGTTTCACTAAACCTTAATCTTTCAGACAGTTGTGTTTGTTTCTCTTTAATCCAAAAAAATAAAAGCCTCTCTACACCATCATCTCTCCTTCAGAAGTAGAAAAAAAGAAAAAAAGCAGGCTTATAAAAACAAGGATATTTTAAGACAGCGGTACTTGACTTTTCCTGCCTAAGTGAGAATTTCCTGTCGAGAGAGTTGACAAAGTGGGTTTGAGACAGCTTTCCTGTAATTAATTTTCTTTGTGTGTGAATTTAATACTGATGCAAAGGTGTTACTCAATTGACAGCCCCAAGGTTTAATGTCTAACCATCCAACAGGAAAGGAAGAACACGACTTCCCAGAATTCCTCATTAATTAGCTTCAGTCCCCACTTCATGGTACTCATCCACTCATCTAAAACTGCTAATTGTTATCAATTGAATGATTTTCAGAATGCAATCAATACCTAGGAAGAATATAACTCATTTGACATTGCTTGTTGAACATCTAGGTGACAAGAAATGCTCATATTTATGACTCCCAGCCAGATCTGAACTTCTTGTCAAACAGGGAGGTAGTATTATGTGGTGCAAAGAGCATTGAACTTGAAAGAACAATGACTGGATTCTCGTTTTACCTGATTGTGGATAAATTAAATAACCTGAGGGCTGTGAGTCTTAATTTCTTCAATGGCGAAATGAGATGAAGTCAAAGTCTTTTCTAATGCTAAAAAACGGAAAAGAAATGATTATTTCCAAGGCACTAGGCAAACTCTATGGTTTTGTGTGCTAGCGTGAGACTGAAAGCTATGTATTTTGGAGTATCAGGACTATTGTGTTAAATATTTCTCCACGTGAGTCTTTAAGAATCGAGGGGAAAATAGGAACTTTGAAATATCTACATCTATTTTTATTTTCTTCCTTCTACTCAGTGCTTGGCTTTTATGGTGAAACTGAGATATTTGAGAATATGAGGGTTTTGGATGAATGAACATTAAGTGACTGAATCTCTCAGGAAAGAATTTAAAACTCTCAAGGGCATGCAGCCATGTTATACAAACATATGTTGAACTGTACCATCCCATCCACAGCACTGGCACCACAATCGTATTAAGTGAAATTCTATCCAAAAATTGGGAAAGTGTTCTGAGCTTGTTGTCTGCTCCTCTGTTCTTCCTCAAAAAACTTTAGTGAAAACTCAGGTACTGTAGACAAGCGTGTCCAGCGTTGAGGGTCCTAAGCAGACCAAGAACCTTGTAATTTCAGCCAACTTCATCAAAACTGCCATTCTAGCCTCAAAATGATTCCTGGGGAAAACATCAGAATTACATTAACTTTTCTAGATGCTCGTCCCTTTGAACTCAGAGGAAATTTATTCTTCCTTCATTTTCCCCCTTCCTTTTTAAAGAAAAGATGGTAGGTAAAAAGGAAAGGGTCATAGTTACATCTCTTTCTAACTTCTGAAATCCACAAGACTGTTTCTATGCCAGCCTATTATAGTTGTCATGAAAATGCATTCACTTATCTTTTATGCATGCCTCCCCTGCCCCACCAACTAAAATAAAGTTTGTATTTATTTTTCTGGAAATACCCAAAGTGGCCCTGGCTAAGCTTCAAATCTATTTCTCTATATGCTGTGGCTTTAAATTTTGCCGTCTGTACTTGGCAAAAAGGAGATAACTGGAGGAAGCTCAACAATAACTGAACTTGAAAAAAATGCAAGGGCAACTGACTTCCTAAAAGTCAAATTATGATTTTCATTTGAAGAATTGTAAAATCCTTTGATGATGCTAGTAAGGCTTCTTGTACTTATATTGCTTATATTTTGAAATAATTGCTATGAATTATTTGTTTTACCCAGGCCTTAAACAAGAAAAATGCATCATTTCTGTTTGCATGCTATATACCATACGGAATTTAAGAACTCACCCTTTTGTTACAAATATTTCTGAAAAATTATTTTTACATTCGTTTCAATGACACAACAGTCCTTGGGTGAAGAAGTAGACACTGAGGCTGTCACCTACATTTCAATGAAATGATATGATATAAATATTCACGATTAAATTTATCTGCCCAGAAAAGACCTTGAAAAGTCATCTTCTCTGTCACCTTCACCACGCTTAACATCTTTAATCATTTAAACTAACTTAGAAAGACATTTTAAAATCATCTTTTCTTTAAAGAATTCAGCCACTTCTCTGAGCCGTAAGTTCAATTTCCCCCTCAGATAATCTTCCTATGTCTAACTTGAATCCTTCCTGGCATTCTTATACTTATTTCTTCTTATATAAAATAAAGTAATCCAAGTTTTAAATCTATTCTTATGCTTTTGAAAAATATATATATATAATCTCCACTGTTTTTAGAGTTCTAATTATTTAAAAGATCATGTACACATATCTGAAATGGAATTGTTTAGAAAAAAACAAATAGTGATGTATGATCACAATATTTGACTTCTCTTTTCAACACTACCTCACATCAGAAGTGTTACTTTAGGCCAGTTGCCCAATCCCTCTGGTCCTTGATTTATTTGTCTGCGGAATGAGGAGCTTGTTTCTCTGTGTACTTGTTTACTGTCCATGAGAGAACACACCTTGTTGGGCTCATTCACTGCCACAGCCCGCTTGTCTAGAAGAGAACCGGCAACACTGCTGCAGGGATGATCGAATGAGAGCGACACTTTTTATTTTTAGATCTGGTGGTTTTGTTACATTATTTTTCTTTGTGACCCAGCAAATATACACTATGAGTTTGCAGTTGATTGCAAGCTGAATTTTTGTGAGGCATTTAATACAATCTGTCTTTAGGCAATAATGGTAGATTCTCAAAAAGAAATAAACGTCCTTCAAGATATTTAGGAAGAGACCCTAAAATGGAAATTTACTGTACATTCCATTCTGTAACTTTTAAAAAATACAGTCATCCCTGAGCATCTGTGGGGAATTGGTTCCTGGAGGCCCCGAGTGTACCGGAATCCATGGGTCCTCAAGTACTGTAGTCAGCCCTCTGTATCTGCAGTTCCATATCTGAGACTTCAACCAACCGTGCAAGGAAATTTTGACCCACAGTCGGTTGAATCCTCAGGTTCCAAACGTGCAAATATATATTTATCTGTATATTTATTGAAAAAAAATCCGTGTATAAGTGGACCTGCACAGTTCCAACTTGAGTTGTTGAGGGGGCAACTGTGTAGCATAATACTTTGGAGGTTGATTTTTTTCATGAAAAATAGAACAAAATTGTTTCTTACTTTCCTGAAAGGGACTACACATACCTAAATTGTCCAGGTTTCCGGTCTTTATTTTTGTTTACTATCTAACAGTAATGGAAGATGGGTAAACAAATAAAAACAAATCACGGGTTTATGTGGTACATTGTAGAAGAAGGAGGCATCGACTTAATACATTGGAAGTTACACGTGTTCAGATGAAGAGAGTGGACATTCAGCTGCCTCTGCCAAGTCACATCTCAGGAGAGATAATGGGAAAGCAGCCGTGGGAAGGGCATGAGTTTACCTGGAAAGTCACTGCAGTGAAATTTATATATGTGCAAAGAGCAAGAAGGGAACGTGAAAACAAGAAAATAGTTTGTGGAAAAAAAAAAAAGAAAATAGGAGTAGTGAAAGTAACAATTTGTATTTCTTCTGTACTTTTCCCTTATTGCTAAATGTATACAATAAATCAACAGAGAGAACATCCTTTTAATTTAAAGATTTTCTTCTGAAGACATAAAAGTTTACACATTATTTCCTCTTTTTACTCTTAAGAATTTGGGATGGGTTGCCTGTTATTACCCCTATTTACTAAATAAAGAAATTAAATCTAAGAAAATTTTCAGAGAGACTTAGGAGTGAATATATTGGGTTGGCCAAAAAGTTGGTTCAGGTTTTTCCGTAAGATGGAAAAATCCAAAGGAACTTTTTGGCCAACCCAGCATAAATGGTGGCTCAGACCCACACTATTGGGCAGCTGACCGCTTTTTTCTCTAGGGTTTCACAGGTATAAAACATTGTTTTAGAAATAAAACATTGGTCCCTAAAATTAAAACACTCATGTTTGTTTTTAACCAACTGTACTGGAATACAGTTTTAATTCTTCAATATTGGTCATTATAACGTGGTTTTTCACTATATAATTTATTAAAATACTGTTTCCATCCTTGAATCTTCCTTCTTCTTGGCACCTTACAAGGTTTGAGACTTTAGAGGAATTGTGAAATAGAAAAAAAATTAAAAACTAACGGTCTGCAGCAGTGAGAAAGCTCTAGCAAATTGCTTTGACTCCAACGGAGGTGACTTGTGTGTGTGAAAAGCCATGTAGAGGCCTGAGTTAGTCACCAGACTGATAAAGAAAAGGCCAGTGGCCATCGACAGCTTCACCAAGCTAAGTGCTAACTTTACTGTACCCACCTCAGCCTTCACTGGAAGAACAAACTTACTGTGAAAGGGACTCCGACATGAACACTGTCAGCAAGTCTACTTACATATGCTTCTGTGATGGGCATCTGAGCAAATGACTAAGCTGATCAGCCTTTCTCAGTCTGAAGGAAGAGTGTCTCTGGTGTTTAAGGCACGCATCTTGAAACACAGGAAGCAGAGCTAACATGCTGCTCCAAACGTCCTCTGTCACGTTTCTGCTCCAAAATGAGCCTTCGGTTTGGAGGGAGAGGCAAACAGCTGGCTTGTCATACAGGCACAGGTACCCAGCCCAGACTCATTTTATAGTGTCGGGCAGGGTTCCCTGCATATGATGCAGGGTGTCAATAAGCCTGTGACATGGGGACTCAGACAAAAGTCCTGGATACTCTCACCACCATCAATGCCCCCAAAATGTTCGTCCATGGGGCTTCCCTGGTGGTGCAGTGGTTGAGAGCCCGCCTGTCAATGCAGGGGACACGGGTTCGTGCCCCGGTCCGGGAAGATCCCACATGCTGCGGAGCGGCTGGGCCCGTGAGCCATGGCCGCTGAGCCTGCGCGTCCGGAGCCTGTGCTCCGCAACGGGAGAGGCCACAACAGTGAGAGACCCGCGTACCGCAAAAAAAAAAAAAAAAGGTTCGTCCATGTCAAATATTTCATTCAAGGGATGCTCCAACCCAAGTAAGCTAAATGGACTGCCTGTAGTCCTAATCTGTCCTGCCTTACTCTGCAGACACATCTGTTAGTAAACAGGAGTAGGTCTACACCGAACTCTTCCCCATCTGCACAAGAATTGTACTGCATTTCCAGTGTCTCTGCAACGTGCACCCTGTCTCAGTCTGTCATTGCATCTGGCGCGTGCTTGCTGTGGAGGTCTGCTGGCAGCTGAATCTGATTTCAGAGGTCAAACTACATCCCAGTTCCGATCTCACTCGAAGGTGGTATCCACCTCCCCACAACTCTCCTGGTGATTGATTGCTTAGTTAGCAGGCCCGTTTGGAACGCCTGTGGACAGACCGTGGTCTCTAGGACAGCATGTTTGCAGATCTGCGCTGGAAACCAGGGACAGACTTACACTTTCCTTTTCAAAAACATTCTGGCCACAGTTTCTACTCTGGAAAAAAAAAAGAGCTAACACAAAACTCACAAATCACTTTTAACCAAACCCTGGCTCTATCCTCTAGACTTCCTACTACCAAAAACACTGAATAATTAGAGTTGAGGGTTCTTCTCTCTGTTGTTTTCAGCCTTTTATTCTCGAAGTCTGAGGAGAGCTTTATAGAATAGCTTTTTCTGAAAATCCACAGCCTAGAGAAAAAGTTCAACTGTAAGTTCACCATCAGTCTGAGTTTTTTTCCTTTCCACCATGGATGAAAATGTAAAGTCACCTTTATTATTAGTTTGAGGGAGGAAGAGTTTCAATCCAGTCAATGTGAAGCGGCTAGTGTTCTGGAAAATGAACCTGGGGAACTTTTCTCACCATCGTGAGCTGAGCTAACCTGATACGCTGTGGGAAAGGACAGCATATTACTCTGGGTAAATGAGAAGCACACAGAAAATAAAATTGTTAGGTTTTGCTTGGAATTGAAAATTGTTGAAGGTTGAAGACTTTAATGTAGGGAGTTTATCAACAGCAGCAGAATCAGTGGCTTTATCAGACCAGCAGTAAGGTCTGCAAAAAGGCACTTCCTGCTGATGAAATTATATAACAAGAGATTTGGGTCCAGATTTCATACTCAGGAAGCCCTTGAAAACTTGTTTGCTGCTGTCATGCTGAGGGAATTAATAGATTAGACATTAACCACTAACATTTTTGAGGTATCCCCCCAAATACAGCATCTACCAAGAGAGCAGAGCATCCCTCAATTTCCTAATAAAATATGAAAAACTTCATTTCAGATCAAGATTGTTTGCAACAGCTTCTGAAGCGATGTTTTACATGGAGGAGTTACCTCATAAATGACTCTGAGGCAGTCCACTCATAAGTGGACTCTGCCTTTAAATTAAACCTGAATTATTACCAGTAAAAGGAAAAGGGAATAAGTGACAATAGGCAAAACAGATTGGATACAATTACTTCTGTTATATATTTTCGGGTTTTGTTAATGTATTATAGAATCATGTAGACTTCCATATATACTGTTGAAACTATTTTGTACATGTTAAAAGTATTTTAAAAGGAACAAATAAATAATTTAGAAATTCAAATTATATCCCTTCAGGGGATATAATTTAGATTTCTACATTTTTTGCCTGTTCCCACAAAAACATTTATTATCCAGTCATCAGGTATTTATTAAAAATTGCTACATATTAAAGTTGAGGGGAAATAGGGAGAAGTTGGTAAAAGGGTATAAACTTTCAGTTATAAGGTAAATAAACTCTAAGGATCTAATGTATGACACAGTGACTATAGTTGCTAATGCAGGGAAAAAAGAAATAAAATTGTGTAAGATAGGCAAAAAATAAAATGATCAGAATTGCTTTAAAGGATGCATTAAATTCAGAAGAATCTCTCTTGTAGCTACTGGACTTTATGTTATATATAAGGTATTTGAGAAATCATGGAGTTGAACACTTTTTTCATAAGTCAATCAATATCAGAACAGAGTCCCAGCCCTCAAAAATATCAGAATATTCTAGAGGAGACACAGAAGTAAAATAATAATCATAATATTATGTAATACATTTATATTACAAATATGCTCCAAATAGTAAGGAAGTTCAGAGGAAATGTTCAGAAGAGGACACTTAACTCAGTTGAAGAACTTCCAAAAGGAGATGATTCTTGAAATAGATCTTAAAGGAGTCACAATGGGAAATAAGTTTATCTGAACAAAGGGAAAGCACGGTAGACGTGGCATTCGAAACTATAAACAGAAGGGTTGGACTAGATAATTTGTAGTAATATGATGAGAGATTTGGTTAGAAATGTGGGCTGATACCAGAATATCAAGGACTCCTTGTAAGTCTAAACTTTTTGCTAAAGTCAATTAGGAGCAAATAAAGGATTAAAATAAAGGTGTAAAAGTTTATTTAAAAGTTTGGCTGAAAACAATATGGAGAATTAATTGAAGGGAAGCTAAATTGGGACAAGGAGACTAAATAGAATGAGAAGAATTTTATAGTTCTTCAGAAGAAATTTATAACTTGTAGCCAGTTATTTTTAATGGTATGTAATACCTACAAGAAAGACTAGCAAATTCATGAACCAGAGCTTAACTTAAGCTATTTAGTAGCTTAAGTCACGTGCTGGCTTGAGTAAATTGATATGCATTGACTATGTCTGCAGCTACCCCAGACTTGACTTGACTACCCTCACGTCTCTACTATGAACTGCAAATTATACAGTTGATCCTTGAACAACTCAAGGGTTAGGGGCATCGACCCTCCCTGTGGTCGAAAATCCATGTATAACTTTATAGTCAGCTCTCCATATACCCAGTTCCTCTGTATCCACGTTTCTGCATCAGTGGATTCTACCGAAGGCAGACACTGTTGTACAGTTGACCCTTGAACAACATAGTATTGAACTGCATGGATCTGCTTATACAAGAATCTTTTTCGATAGTAAATACAACTGTACCACACAGATACGGAAGAACCGCATTTACAGAGGGCCAACTATAAGCTGTATACGGATTCCGGTCTGTGCAAAGGGCTGGGCCAATGATACTGTACAATTTACAATTTAAAAAAAAAAAAAGTATAAGTGGACAGTCCAAACCCATGTTGTCCAAGGGTCAACCATATTCATTTCAAATACATTTTGAGAAATGTAAATAATCATACTCATTTCTAGGAACTAATAACTGGAAGAAAAATACTTCATTTTCAATACAATATTCATTTTGGCAAGATTAATTAGCAAATTTTTCTTCCCTCCTGTGGAATATCCATCGTTTTACCTTCAGATGTTCTACAAACATCACATTATCTATTTCAAAAGTGTTCCTACAATTACTTAAGGTAGCTAAAGTAATCCCTGGTAGAGCTGCAGTCAGGGACATCTCTAATGTCATTCTACACGGAACTATTCATTTAACTTTTTACTAAAGAGTCAGACGAATGGGTTTAAATCTTTTTCTATGCATTATCTGTATAACTTTGGACAAATTATTTAAGCTCTCTGTGCCTCAGTTTCGTCATCACTAAAATAAATATAATAAATGCCTAATTGAGTTTGTGTAAGGATTCAACGAGATAGCCTCTATAAGGTGCTTAGCATAGTAGCTGTCACTCAGTAAGCACCCAGTAAGTAAATCTGAGGTTTTATTGGCTTTGGAGGATAGAATTTTTCTTGGAAAAAAAAAAAAATCATTAAATGGAGAAAAAAAAAGAGCTGTATTCCTGCTGTATTCCCACAGCAAGGAATGAACAAGCATTAGTGCCCATTTGAAAATATTGGCTTAGAGAAAAATTAGAAATCTTCTGAGACTAGCTTCACACAAGATTTACCTTAAAAAAAAATTTTACCTTAAAAGAAATGACCTCATTGCAGGAAGAAAAAAACAATCAAACTAGAAAGATATAAATATTGGAATTCATGTTATTCATGAAATGTAAAATCAGAACTTTTAATCAAGGAATATAAACATCAGCAATATCTCTAGTAAGTAGTAAGAATAATGCAATTCAATCTAAGAAAGAAAGATAGACAAAAATAAACAAAAAGGGAAATAATTCTCCAGTGTTAAGGTACAGATCCTTGTCACCAACAATTTAAAGAATTTAAATCTGCTCTCAATTATTTTTCCAAAACATTAGTATATATGAAAGCTACATCTTGATAGTTTACTTAGTATTTAATGAAAAATATATGAACTATGAATTCATAATACAGTTAATACAAAATAGCTTTCCCTTATATTTTCAATATTTAAATATGAGGAATTCTTTTAAACATATCAACCATACAGAAATGGATTTATTTACTTTCTGTTTAGTTATAAAATTTCTTAGACAAAGATTGAAGAACAAATCTAATAAACATAATTTCCTTACAAGAACAAAAAGATTGTAATTGAAAAGATTAACATCTTTTTAGTTTTCTTATTTTTCGTTTCTAAATTGTAATTATTGCATCATGTATAGTACATAGAATTGATTTTCACATTTGTGATGGTTTTTATAGGCAAGACATGCAAATAAATGGCTGGCCTTCTCAGAAGCAAAAGGCAACCGGTCTAACAAAGTTCCAGAGTTAAAAGAAAAACTTCCCAACGTGAAATTTAATATAATAGGGGTTTGTATGTTAATAAATGTGTAGAGCAGTTTTCTGTGGAAGCAGATTTATTTGTGTACCTGCATAGGATCACTTATTTATAATCCTTTACAGCACAGTTGCCAAAACTTACATCATACTAATGCGATCCTACTTCATACTTATACATGAGTTTTCGAAGTGATATTCATACAAGGTTATTAGCCACAGTCCGCATACACACTAAATGATGCCTGCACACAAAAATAAACAGAAGTTACTTTCCCTAGGTTGCATACTTACCAGGCTGCCCAGAGAACACAGAAATGTTAACTGCTCTTTTGCCTAATAGCATATAGGAAAACCTATATCTGAGACCATCTGGGAATCAAACTAATATGATTCTTTACAAGCAGGGATTCGGAATCATTCAGAAGTTGCCATTCTCCACTTTTTCACCCTCAGCTTCAATTTCAGGTGCTGTCGTAGGGCTCCTCTGAGTGTGCACTAAATATTAAGAATGTCTTCTGTCATCTCTAAGCTGTTTGCTGTTGCAGAAAGCACATCATCTTGGAAATAAAAATTCACTGAGCAAAGAAGTTCTCCACAATCTCTTCTAACAGGAGTGAGTTTAGGAGAGCAGGAACCCTGCTACCCAGTGACTGCTGAGGCATAAATGGTCCTGGAATATTTTTCAAGCCCAAATACGTGGGAAATAGCTTGCTTCCATTGTTCAGAACGACTGACATTTTGAGGCTAGCTGTAAGTTTAGGAACATTATTTCCATTTCAAGACGTGGCAATCAACTCCTCATTTACTTATTGCTAGTAAAGAAGTGGACTTTAGTGTTATCATTTTATTTAGTCACCTTCATTATATGCTGGCTAAAATATAGGTTACGTAAAAATCGTTTCATTCGTAAGAGCTTCAACAGTTTAGCCCCAGACTGATCAGATTGCAAAAGTGTTAAAAATCCTTCACTGATCTCATTAACTAAGAATTTAGCAAGACAGAATTTAATTTTTATTTTACCTTAAAATTTAAAGTAAAGCAAATTCCATAAACAAGTAAGTAATGCTATATTTCCAAGGTCAGATATTAAATTAACATTTTGAAAAGAATTTCTACTGTGATTATTTTGGAAGGCGAGTGGGGGAAGGAACATTTCTATGTTATGGAAAGATTGGTGGTGCTTTTATTGCTGTTGTTCCTTCTGTCCGTCTGTACGTCATGGGTTTCTGTTGCCTTCTATTCGTCCACTATAATGTGACCAACTGGCATACAGTGAATATTTGCAAAAATCACAAATTCCCTTCCTTTGAACAGATAGAGTCTATTTTTACTCAGATTATGAGAGGTTCTGTATATGTTCAGAACGACATAAAGAATTTCACAGATAGATCTACTTTCCGTGGTGTGTACCTTTTAGTTGCAACGTAAAAACTGGGATAGGTGAACACAATTCTTATTCATAAATATGAATCGTTATGTTTTCCTGTGACTTATACTTTCTTGTGAAATAGACTGCAGAAATCCCATAGCCCTTTTCAGGTCTCTAATTTTCGAAAAGTACAAATGAGAAATACGAGAAAAGAAACTACTGTGCAGTAACTGAAAAGTAGTGTTTTTTTCCTCCTGGAAACAGTTGTTTTTAGAGCAGTCCGGCTTCCCCTGCTGGAGCTGATGAGGTCACCATCACCTCCATCAGCAAAGGAAGTTAAATTCCTTCAATGGCTTTGTGTGCCCAAATTCTCAATTTAGGAAAATAAATTTTTAGTTTAATTTAATTATGAAATTATGAATAATTCACATTCTAGCCTGTGCAACCATGTGAAGGACAGTGTCAGTCTACAGTATGGTCTTCTTTCTCTTATGCTATGCATGCAAATTTGAATGTGTGGCTTATAGACTGTGTTTCATGACTTATCAGAGCTTTGGATCAATTACAACAAAACCTCATCTCTGGTCTTATTCCCGGAGATTTACTTACAGGCAAACTGAGGTAAGGAAGCCAGTCTTTCAGGTTCATAAAGTTTCATCAAAGTGAGTGTTCTAAGTCGTTTCTTGCCAGGTGATCACAGCTTTATTTTTTTTATGTTTTAGCCTCTGTAGAAATTTAACAGTTGTGACATTTCCTTTAGATATTTTATTTTCCTAAATTGAGAATTTGGGTGATGTTTTAAAAGCAAAACAGTACCCCCAACTAAATGATTCATATGAATAGGTATATAGAGAGTGCATTTCATAACATAAAATTATATATAAGCACTATTTTGTTAAGACTTCAGATTTAACTCAATCCTTGAGGCATGGTCTGTGTAAGATCTATAGACTTCAGTAAAAAAAGGTGTTACCTTCAGTGAAATAACATAAAATCAATAGATGTTTGAATACATATTTTACATATTTTTGTGAGCTTCTAAAAGTGCATGCAATTTTTGTGCTGGAAATAGTATATTAATTCACATTTCCTAAATGTTACCTAGTACAACATATCACATCTGATTTATAGGAGAAAACAGCCTCATTCTCTCTAAAAGCATTCTGGAAACATTTTGTGTTTTAATAATTAGGTATCCCTTTTATTTAAATGGTTAAATAAATGCCTTATATTTACGACTACATTTGAAAATGAGCAAACTAAGAATATGTCTTGATTTCTCAAGAAAGAAATCCCACTAGACCTTCAGGACCACTTCATTCATTGACTCAATGCATTCTACCTCATTCCTTTTTATATTTTAGATAATTAGAGGATCCATCTCCTCCAGCAGCCACGCAGCGTGGCAAGAATTAATGAACATGCAATGAGTGAATGTGACAAGAGACTTCAACACTTTACTCTGCCTTACGAAGATCAGTTATGAGCAGGAAGACACATCTGAGATGGGGAACTCAGTAAATAGTATGACCTTGGAGTCGTTTTTCTCCTCTGGCCCAAATTTCCTCACATTATGAATGATCGGGTTGGGTGGGAATCCCAAGTGTCAGAATGGTGGCTGGTGGGCTGAACTAGCCAACAAGATGCTCTGTTTTGTCGAAATGAAAACGTGCTCACTGCATCAGAACCCCAGAGACCTTGCTGCTGTCTTACCTCTAGTCACCCACACACGTACAGTTGCCTAATCTGGCATTGGGTTTACCACTTTTGTACCAGATGATGTTTAAAGACCTCGCCAACCCTAACACTCCAAGATTTTTAATTCACCACACTAATTTCCAAGCTAGAATCTTATCCCGCAAAATTATGTACAAAAAAGCTTCTATACAGACTGAGATCATGTACTTAGGAGACTTTAAAAATTTGTTCCCAATATTAGGAAAGCAATGAACTCTGTATCCAATTGAATGAAAGAAACTGTATAATTGAGGAAATTGTTGCTAACGTGTAATTGCTGAAAAGTTAGACTTTCTGTGGGTAGTGAATCTGTTCATTAATTGGAGAAATAGAAAGCATTTTCAAATTTCTGCAAATATATCTGACTTTAAGGGAAAACAAACATGTACAGTAAGCTTAGTCCAAAAAAGAATGCTGTCAATGACAGGAAAAATCATAATGATGACTGAGTTCAGCCTCTAAAGAAGAGATAAATAAGTTATTCTACCGTAACTTAAAATACATTGAATCTCATTTCAGAAAAATTGCCTTTCAATGAATAACGTTATGAAGAGAAATTTGAATGAGACAGTAATACAATGGAAGAAAGCAAAACAAAATTATTCATATTAATTTTATAACAAATAGGGAAGGTGAGTGTTAGGATATACTTGTTTTAAAAGCAATATAATTCATCTTCAATGAATGTTGACAAAATAGCTTCAAAATTGCATCACACTAAGGCATGTTGTGCAGGCATTTAGTTAGGAATTTCCTGACTTTGGCCCCTAGATGACCTCACAGTTAAATGGTTAAAGCAAACTAAAAGGAACTTAAATCTTGCATGTTTATGGTGCCATTCCTACTTTATTTATTTATTTTTTGTTAGCTTGGATTAATAAAAACCAGGTATTATACTGAAGGGCAACTGTAATTCTTTGAAATGTTACATTGGACAAAAATCAGATACTCTTTTCAGTTTTCATCCCTTTTTTTGATGCTTTTTTTGTCAATTTAAAGTGTAACAGCATTAACTTAATGAAGCTGGAGCCACAGCTTAAAAGAATATCATAAATTGACTTATTCCCTAAATTCAAATGAAAGTTGACAGTTGAACCTCATACCATAAGAGAATTCTTTATTCTATTCTATGTTAAAGAATTATTTAAAATATATTAAAAGTTAAGTGAAAATAGAAAATAGACATTTTTTTCATTTGCTTTTGTAAGAATGGTCATGGTAATGTAATTCTTAACCAACCACAGTTTGTCAGAGCATGAATAACACAAAAGCGGGTATTATTTGATGTATTTGGTATATAGAGAAGGAAAAAATATCTTCTGTATAATATCTGTTGCATCTGGAGGTTCATAAATTTCTCAGCAACATTCTCACACATTTAGATTGACAGTACAAACAATATTAGAATTCAACAGAAAAAATTCAACGTTCTATTTACTAATCTTTAATGAAATATTCATTGAGTCTCACATTTTTAAAAAAGAATATGATCTTCCAACAACTTCATCAGAAACCATTTGAAAATCGAAGTTTCTATCTGAGAAGCAATTTTCTTTAAAGCACATTTCTATCGTTCTAAATTCCCTTGAGCCTTATTTTAAGAAAAGATCAGATTCATCTTACCTAAAGAAGAGCTATTCCAAGACTCAGGAAAGTAAGTTTCTACCATTTCAACCTGTAACATGGCCTTAATCTTTTTCATTTGCATTTCAAAACTTCTCGGTCTCAAAGGAAAAAAAAAAAAAAGGCAAATGTATCTTGTTTATCCCTTCCTGCTGTTTTCAATTTCAGTGTATCTAGTCACCAAAAAAAATCATCATTTATGGCATTAACATGTATCGTTAAGGACCCAAGGCCATCTGTGCACATTCGTTTACATTCGGAAGGCCCAGAGCCTATCTTTAATACCTGAACGGTCACATCAGGACCAGGTCTAAAGTACTGAACAGATGAAGCCCAAGATACCAGTTGCCCTAGTTTCAAAGCAGCCACAAGTGGTTTATAAATCATTTTCAGAGAACCCTGCCAGTTTCCACCAGCTAAAGAGGGACCCCGGGCATGTCACGATATGGCAGATAGTGCGGTAGCTAAAATGAAAAAGAGCTCAATTCAAACCTGGGCTACAGTCATGGCAAAATACACTTAGCTCTCTGCTTTCCCCTTCGGTCGGTGCTCTGTACTGAAAGAGGAGTCCATAAATGTTAAAGACATTACAACTTCAAACTTTCATTTTTAATACATAGTCAAGAAAAAGAGAGTCAACCACTGCCTTCCTTAAGAGTTTCTAGAGTGGATAAAATAAAAATAAGACAAAATCTATTTTACTGTATACTCTCTGGCACAGTAATTTATTACAAATGACTTTCAAATGTACATATATCACCTCATGTAATTTTATACCCTGTTCTCATAGGTAGGCATGTCTCTTAGCCCCAGTTTGGGGACGAGGAAGTCAAGACAGGTGGTTGAATTTCTTAGGGCATGGAACAGTGGTTAACTCAAGCCAAACCAGGTGTTTTGGTGCTAAGCTCTTTCCACAACACAGTATTTACTTTCTACGATAAATAGCCCACCCTGATTAATTCCAAGAATCAGAGGTTATGTAAATCAAATACTAGAATATTGAAAATTCTGCTTCCACTGGTTTAATGTCTGTATGTAAATAAATTTGCCACTCTCTGTTTGTTCTCCAGTTTCCTGACTGAGCAGAACCCTATGTCTCTCATTCATTTTTAATATTCTTGAGATTACTCAATATGTGGGTGGACCTTATACATATATTCATTTCTCCTGAGGTTTCACTTCTCCTATGTCACTGTTTTCAAAGTGGGTACCATAAGGCTCTACATGTTTTTCAAAGGTACTTCAGGGACCACTGTGCAAGATCAGTTTTGGGGAGCCAACCAGGAGAGATTTGGGCTACTTCAACTTTTCTTTTATATATTGAGGTTTATATATACTATATCAGTTTACAAGAGGATTTCATAGGAAGGAAGGAGGGAAAAGGGGAGGGAAGGAGGGAGGGACAGGAAGGGAAGAAAGAAAGCAAATAGACACTATTCTAGAGGGTGTTAAGGTTAATGAGAAATTTGAATTTGGAATCAGGAAGCATCAGTTTTGAGGTTTTCATGATAAGAAATATAAAAAATAAGTCAGAGAGCGGGATAAAGTATTCATAATACTGAATCCTGTTCCATGCAGGTTTGATGACCTGTCTGACATCTTAGGAATACAGGTAAGCTCTGAATGTCTTAAAGGTGCACCAAAGAAGCTTTTCCTCTCAGGTGACAGGCTTTACCAAAAGAAAAGTCTATGCAGTACTTCAAAGAGTGTCCAGCTTCTTGGATACCTCCAGGGCCTGGGATCCTGCAAAAGTTACAATTTTGCTAATACAGGTCTCTCCCACACCTTTGTTTCTGGCACCAAACATGCTTATAGAAGCTCCAAAGAATGTTCATTATTTTCTATAATATGCCGGCAGGGGTTAGCAGTGAGAGGTATCACCTAAAACAGTGGTTCTCAGCCATGGGTAATTTTGCCATCCCCCACCAGCCAGGGGACACTTAACAGTGTCTGGAGGCTAGTATTTTGGGTAGAGGACAGAAATAATGCTGCTAACTATTCTACCTGCACAGAATAGTCTCTCCAAACAAAGAATTAGCCCGGCAAAAATGTCAATGGTGTCAAGGTTGAGAAACTCTGATCTCAGATCCCAGAACTGTAAACTTGATTCTAAAGTCATTACTTGGACTCCTTCACATAATTCTATGTTCTCCACATCTGAGCTTCGTTGTGAATTTATAGAGGATATCTGCTACAGTTATAATTGGTTGTGTATGGGGCAAGAGGAGGCAGGATGAATTAAAATGTATCTGTGTTCCAGGGAGACCTTAGGAAATTAAAGAGAAAGTATGGAGGCAAAATGCCATTGGTCCAAATGGCTCTAGCGTTGTCAGTCATTTTGGAGACCATTTGAAACAACATCCCCTAAAGCTGTATTAGTGGGTTTTGCATATTATAGAAGTTTAGTTAAATTGAAAATGTTCCTCTTAACACTTTTTGACATTCTTCTTTGACATGCTTTTTTGTTTCTGAGATTCACTCATGTTGTTTTATATATATATGTGTGTATAATTTTTCAAATTTTATTGCTATATAGTATCCCATTGTATGAATATACTCTAGTTTATTTTTCTGTTCCACTGCTGTGAATATTTGAGTTGTTTCCAGTTATTTACCATTAAAAAAGATTCTGTTAAAAACCTTTTTGTTGGTGTCTTTTGGTACACTTATCAAAAAAATGTTTTCTTAGGTATATATACCTCAGAATGGAGTTGCTAGGTCATAAAGTATAACTATATTCAAGTTTATTAATTATCTCAAAAGATTTTCCAAAATAATTGTGTCAACCTATATGGTGACAAACAGGTCAAAAGTGTTCTGGTGATCTACATCTTTATCAGGATTTGATATTGTCTGACTTTTAAATTTTTTAAATTTAACTCATTTTGTTTTAATCTTCATTGCTTTGATTACTAATTGGGTTGAGCTTTTCCCTTTATATGAATTAGCCATTCTTGACTTTATTCTTTTTATGTGTGTGTGAGGTGCCTGATGGAGTTTTTGTCCAATCTTTCTAATGACTGCATCACTTTGCCTAGTTAATTTGTAATTTGTACATTCTAATCCTTTGTTTTACATGTTGCAAACATTGTCTTCAATGTGGTGGCTTGTCTTTTTACTCTATTTCTGTTAACTTTTGATACAGATGCTCTTTTTTATAAATTTATTTATTTATTTATTTATTTTTGGCTGTGTTGGGTCTTCGTTTCTGTGCGAGGGCTTTCTCTAGTTGTGGCAAGTGGGGGCCACTCTTCATCGCAGTGCGCGGGCCTCTCACTGTCATGGCCTCTCTTGTTGCGGAGCACAGGCTCCAGATGCGCAGGCTCAGTAGTTGTGGCTCACGGGCCCAGTTGCTCTGCGGCATGTGGGATCTTCCCAGACCAGGGCTTGAACCCGTGTCCCCTGCATTGGCAGGCAGATTCTCAACCACTGCGCCACCAGGGAAGCCCGATGCTCTTTTTTATATGTTAAAATTTATCAGTATTTTCTTAAATTGATTGCACTTTTTGCATCTTGTTTAATAAATCCTTTCCTACCTCAAGGACATAAATATATGCAAATATATTTTCTTGTAAAAGTTTTATAGTTCTGCCTGTCACATGTTGGTCCTTTATTCCCTAGAATTAATTTTTGTGAAATGTGAGGTAGGATCCATTGGGTTCTTTTATATTAATAACCAATTCTCCCAGCCACATTTAATGAAAAAGTTATCAGTCTGCACTGATCTATAATAACAGCTTTGTCATAAATCAAATTTCCATGTTAAATGAGTGTGTCTCTGAGCTCTATAGTTTGTTCTATTGGTAAATTAATCTATCCTTTAATTAACATCCTACAGTCTTAATTACAGTAGCTTTGTAATTAATCTTGATATCCAGAGGGTAAATTACTCCCACCTTTCAGTTCCTCTTTGGGATTTCTTGTGCTGCTGTTGGGCCTGTGCTCTCCCATATCTATTTTAGAATGCACTTGCCAAATTCACATAAACACACACACCTGGGTGCACTGGTTGGGATACTGATTAAGTTTGCTTTGAGTGTTGAGATTAATTTTTGTGGAAAACAGGCTTCTAAGACTTTCTTTTTCATAATGTCTTTTTCATAGAGTCTTTTAAAATATTTCAAAAATATTTTTATATATTTATTCCTAGATTATTTTAATATCTAAAGGATTTAGAAAAAGTATCAAATATACTTTTTGCTTGTTTTGGTGCATTTGATTGCGTTTGAAATGCAGCTGATTTTTGTATATTAATTTTGTATCTAGTCACCATAAAGGCTTTTATAATTCCAATGATCTAGCCACTAAATTTTTTACAATTTGGAAAACAATGCCATTTTTATTTCATCTTTTCAGACCTTATGTCAATTATTTCTTTTTCTTTTATTACTATGCTCTCTAGGTCAATATTATCATGAAGTTTGCTCTAGTTTTGGGGAGACTGAGGGGAGAGGGTATATATACCATTCATAAAAGTAAGAAAATGACTTTCCTTTTTTTGTTTATCAATGTTTTTGGTTTTGTTTTATCATACTGCATGTTGAACTTTTTGATATTTTATCTATGCATTTGATTTTTTTCCCTTTAATCTGTAAATGTGGTAAATTGTACTATATTAATTCTTAATTAGCCAAACATATAATAGTTCAAACACAATAGAAGTTCCAGTTCCAGCTGGTAATTAGGTTGCAAGATTCTCTTCTCTCCTCCACAGAGCCATTTAGAGACAAGTTGACAGTGACCCTTTAAACTTCAGTTCATGGCCTCTAAAGTCATTCTGGTGCCAGTAATCCTGATTGCAATCCATAGGAAGAGGTAAGGAACTTGGTGAAGCGCCTGTGAGGGTGGGGAGAGGGGTATAGGCCAGACTAGGAATTTGCACTTACCAGTTCCTCTCACATTCTCTTGGGTAAAATTCAGCCACATAGGATATAATCTTTAGTACCCAAGAAGAAGTAAGCATAAATTGAGTGAGAAACCACCCTGCTATATGAGATGAATCATCTGAATTGATTTTCTAATATTCAGCCAATCTTTTATTGATAAATGGGCTCAACTAGATGTATTACGTTTTAAATTCTAATCTTGATTCAAGTAGCTAATAATTTTATAGGATTTTTGCACCTTTTTACAAGACAGAGATTGGTCAAAAATTTCCTGAACTCAACAAGACTTTACAATTATTGTTTGCATGGTCAATATTCAGTTTTCTTTCTTCATATATTGACTTTTATCCTGCTGGGTTTTCATGTTTATTGGGAATCTTTTTCTTTTCTGAAGAAATATAGAGTTAGAGATATAGTGCAAGTTTACTGGAAATGATGTTTTTGATTATCTTACTTCATTTTTGAAAAATATTTACACTGAGTGTAGAATCCTAGGCTAGCAGTTATTAGTTTCATCTTGTTAAGTATTCATTCCATATTCTTCTGCCTTCAATCATTTAAGTTGAAATGTCAGCTATCAGTATAACTATTCCCCCCTGAAGGTAATAAGTCTTTTTCCTCTTTATGCTTTTAAGATGTTTCTCTTTGTGTTTGGTTTTCAGCATGTATTTTGAAACTCAGTTATCAATAATATACATACTTAGAATTATTATGTCTTCTTGACTCACGAAAAGGTACATTACTGAGCATAAAGATGAATATCTCATAATGCATACTAAATTGTCTGCTATTAATATAGTGATTTCAGATTTTCTTTGATTTCTTTTTGCATAGTATATTTTTTCCATCCTTTTAGTCTTAGTGTATCATTTCCTTTTATCTAAAGTTTGTTTCCTATAACCAGTACATAAGTTGATTCTTGCTTGTTTTATCCAATATGATTTCTCTGTCCTTTATTTTACTCTGATAGAGTAAATCCCTGTGACACACATAGGAGGCCCACAAAGTTTTTGAGAATATATATCAGTAGACACTCTGCCGGCATGATCTGAAAGGGACAGAGAGAAGACAAAAGGGAAAAAAAAAAAAAAAAGACCATCAGATTCCCAAAATTCTACATGCAGGAAGAAGGCTTATGAAACTACTCAACTTTGTACATGTTCTATCTTTCATGAGAAAGGAAGGATGACTCCAAGTGGGGAGCACTGGGCCCAGAAGGCAGAGCCTCAGACCACAAAAGATTATTCCCAAGCCTTGAAGTCCAATAGAATTTGGATCTAATAGGGTTTGCCCAGTTGGATTTCAAAATTGCTTGGGACCAGTGACTCCTTTTTTCCTTTAATTTTCTCCCCTTTTGAATGGGGATGTCTATAAAAAGAACTGAAGAAACTTTAAGCAGAAAGAAACCGGGATTGATTATTTACCATGCAATTTATTTCTTTGTTTAACTTCATGTTATCATCTAGTATCATTTTTCTTCTGCCTGAGGAACTTATTTTAACATTTCTTAAAGTATGGAGCTGCTAATGTCAAATTCTCTCAACTCAGTATTTCTGAAAATATTTTTGTTGCATCTGTAAATATTAATTTAATATTAATTAATTATAATTATTTTAAAATTATTTGATAAACAATTCTTGGTTGACTTTCATTTCAGCATTTTAAAGAAGTTATACTACTACTTTCTTGCTAATGGATTTCAGACAAGAAAGGCATAGTCATTTTTACCTGTATTCCTATGTTCATAAGGTGTCCAAGTAGAAAGTTAATCAATATCTTTACCTTCTTTCCAAACTTTTGAATACCCACACTCTCTCCAATTTCTCACATACCTTGTGCTTATGATAGAGCTGTTGTGTATTTCAGTGCTGTCTTATGTCTTATTTTTACTCTTTATGCCATTAGTATTGTTGTTTTAAGAAGTCAATATTTATCTAGAATTACCTGTGTAATTCTCAATTTATTTGCTTTTTATTTCTTTTTTCATCACAGACCTTCCATTTGGAATCACTTTCCTTCTGCCAGAAATAAACTGGAATTTTCTCTAGTAGGTTTGTTTGTGTCAATCTCTCTCACTTTGTATTTGTTTAGAAGCTTTAGTTTGCCCTTTCTCTTGAAATATATTCTCAGTTTTCAGTTATTTACTCTTAGAACATTGAGCATTGAATATGCTTTCTTCGGTCTTCAATTTTTTTGAGAAGGAAATTGTTATTGCAATTGTGACTTCTCTAAAGCTAATCTATCTTTGTCTCTGGCTGCTTTTAAGATATTTTTTCTTTGTCTTGGTGTCTGGAATTTAACTTTGATGTGTCTGGGTATATTTTAAAGTTTTAATCTTGCTTAGGAATCATGGTATTTTTGCCCCAGTGCACTAGTTAAAGAGCCTGAGCTGAAACACATATTAAGTAGTCATGCTTTAGTTGGGAAACAATACCCCAGAATGGAAAGAGTGAGGGGAAAAACAAAGTGAGGCAGGGAAGGATGGGAAACAATGCAAGGTGATGCTTCACCATTCTGGCGTAGGATTCACATGGTGTTGCAATGTGAGACAGCCAATAGTTCAGCAGGTATGTCTGCTCAATGACTCAGGACTTCTCAGATTGGCTAGTGGGGGAAAAAGTGCCTTAGAGCAGTACCTTAGAGGGGAGGAAGCATAATTGTACAGATTGCTCCTATTTCTTGTATCCCATTGGTCAAAATTTGCCCTAATTACAGTTTAAATAATCCAGCCCCGTTGACAAGAAGCTTAAAAAGCCAGATCACCCATCCTGCTGCAGTGTAGTAGTTGATACAAGTCAAAAGTTTCAGACAGAGCCAGAGGTTTCAAGATCCCTCTGGCTGTGCAATGTCAGCCAAAAGCGAGGGCTAGTATTTCCAAGCAGGTAATTGGCTATCCAGGCAATGGATCTACCTAGGTCCACCCAGTGTCTATTAGCTGTGCCAGTGCTTGAAGTAGAGTCAAGGGCTAAGCATCAAGGAGACAGACAAGGCTGAGAGTGTCCAGGGGAATATATTAAGATGTTCCTGACACAATTAGAATTCCTCTATAGGTGGTGTCATTCAGTAATTCTAGAAAAATTTCAACCATTACTACTTCAGATGTTGGCTCTTCCAAGTTTGCTTGTTCTCTCTCTCCCTCTCTTTCTCTCTCTCTCTCTCTCTCTCTTCCCCTTCTGGAATACCTATTGAAGCTTATGTTAGCATATCTCTTTCAGATTTTCTGCCCTTTCTCAGTGTTGTGTTCTAGATAATTTCATCAACTCTAACTCCCTGTACACTAATTTTCTCTTTAGGAAAATCATTATCTGTCAAACACTTTCAGTTTTTTATATCAGTTATTATATTTTTATTTCTTGAAGTTCTATTTAGATCTTTATCTATTTAGATCTTTATAAAATCTGCTTTGTCATTTTTTATACACCCAAGTTTTTACTAATGCTAATTGGCACCAAGAGTGCCAATCCTTTTTTGATTCTTTAATTATATTATATATGTTTAGTTTATATTATGGAAGTATGAAATTCTCACAATTACAACTTCTGGCATATTTCTGTATATAATTTTTCTCTGTTTTGCTGTAGCCTCTCATGGTTCCTTGTTTTTTGGATTTTTTAAATTTTTAAATAATTTTTATAAATTGAGCTCATGCATCTTGGAATTAATCTGTGAAATTCTTTGAGGCTTGAGATGAAGTTGTGTGCTTCTGAAAAAAGGATTTGCAATTATTTCTCCGAGGAACCTGGGACAGTATAAGCCCAAGACCATTTAAGATGTTTTGTTTTTTTGTTTTGTTTTGTTGCACCAACTAACTAGTATGGATTTCCATTGCAAACCCGTGGTGTGAGTGATGGCTGTAGCAATGAATTCTTAAGGAATTTTTTTGTTCCTAGTCCAAGGTTTGATACACCACTTTTCATTTCAGACCCATGATGGGAGGAGTGTTAAGTTTATGTATAATTAATTAAATTGAGAGTATGTACTTTGAGTGCCAATTTTAGGAGTGCTCACTTTAAGTTTTCTCCATTGAAAGGGACCTGGGTTTTGTCTGATGTCCCTCAAGCCCCCAAATAACCATAAAAACTGAAGCTTAGCCCCCAAATAACCATAAAAACTAAAGTTTAAGTTCACTTATGCCATCTTCAGTATTCATCTTTTGACTGGCGTGTTCTGCACTTTCTTGCCAAATTATTGAGACACTTAAGAAAATTATTTTAATATTTCTTCAGCATGTTTAATTGTTTTCAGCCAGAAAGTAAACAAGTCAGGGGTCCTAAAATGCTTCATCCCAGGAATTGGAAATCTACCTCACTTTTAAATAGCATATTTTTGTCATAGAGGCAATGAACTAATCAATAAATACTATGCCTACTATCTATATTTTGGTGAGGTTGTACCATTTTAAGTATCAGAGTAAGGATATCTTTCATATTCTGCAAGAGAAATTTCTAGTCCAGCGTTTCTACCACTTAGGTCATTGTGATACTTAGAAAAAAATTTTTCTTCTTAATTCAAGATAGAACAATGGAGCTTGAAATGGGCAAGTTATTTTTTTAAAGGTGAATAAAAAGAACATATCAGAAAAAGCCAAAGTAGTAAAATGGAAAATCCCAGTCAACCTTCAGACACACTCATATTCACCCGAGAAACAATTGTTCACTTGCAAATTACGTTTTCTCAACTTGCATAATGATTTCTCATGAATGAACTATCACAACCTAATTTTGCAATGGCACAATTGATCCTGCATTGCATCCAAGTGAGTCATTCTTCATAAGGTAGGCAAAAGGTTTGAAGTTAAAATACCATGACCAACAACAGCTCAAAGAGATCCTGTCTCAATGTCTTTAAAGGAAATGAGGTTTATTTTCTATCGGTGTTTCCATACTTAGGAAAGTTAACAACTTATTTGAGATGGCACTCCATAACCAATGCTTAACAGGAAGACATTGCAACATTACCCAAATATAACCTATTAACTCTTAATGAGCTCTATTTTTTGTATAACACTCCATGAAAATGTGAACCCTCCAAAAAGGTAATGTGTAAAATGTAATTTTGCTGTCATTTTTAATGTAAATTAAGTATAAAATTTCCTGTATCCCAGTGGGTATTTTCGTTTCCCCGATTAATCAGGCTGTTTTGTTATAATGTACACACCTTGAAAAGAAATTTCATGAACATGATAAAAATCATCTCACCGAAGTAGGAACCAAGTACTTGCCATGAAACATTAATGCTAATATCTTAGTTGTTGCTGATTAGAGTGTAAGTTCTACACTGAGCTCAATTTGCTGGCTAAATTTGTACGTCAGGGGAAACTATCCCAAGCCCTTCAGAATATTGTCTTACTTTTGTCACCTTTATTACTGAATGCTTTTATTTGGTGCTCACAAAATACTAAATATTTGGATCAGATTTTTAAATTTCAGATGGCAACACAGAAATACTGTCAAACTGACAACTTAAATTGAAACAGAGCACAGCTTTTATAGCATTTAAGAGACCTAAAGATTAGTTAATTCATGTCCCTCACTTTACAGATAAGTAAATAAAAGTCCAAGTTTGCAGTGTTGGTAATGGCTGGAATTAGAACCTAAGATTTTGTGTAATCGGCACTCACTATTTCATAAACCATATCATATCAGCACCGATTCAAAATCACATCATTTCAAACCTACCAGATGTCAGTCTCACCTGTGCTTCTGATTGAAGATTTTCCCACAGAGACACAGAAGAAATCGAAGCCTGAAAATGAGGCGTGAAAATCAGAGGTCTTTTGCATTAAACTTAACCTGAATTCTGTATAGCCTGAGGACCTTCAGCAATCACTTTAAGTATCTACTCTATATTTGTGCTGAAACAAATCACTTCAGGCTTTGTGAATTTATAGGCAGCAAGTGGCATGAGGGGAAAATGAACCCAGTCTACCCTCATTGCTTTGATTGGTTCTAGAAACTTCCTTGACTGACTTTTTACATAAATTAAATAGAAAGAGTGCACTAACCCTTATCCAGAAAACATCCTTGTAAAATTACTATTTTTTTTGTGAAAATTCATGGAATCACAGAACATTGAAAGAACTGTGAAATAATCTCATGAACCTACTTGATTCATTTTATAAGTGAGAAGACAAAAGGACATAAAGGTAAAAAAAAAAAGGACGTAAAGGTTAAGGTTCTTGTTCAAGTTTATGCAGTTAGCTATTAACAAAACTGGAATTAAAATGAAAAGCGTCAGACGATCTGGACAGGTTATTTATTTTCCTGTTTTTAGAAACAATGAAGATATTAAATCATGTGATTTTACATCCCCTCCATCATTCTTTGGAATGCACACTGTTTCTAGTTCAAATGATGAAATGATTGTCCTGGTTTTTAATCTCAGTACCCAGATGATATTGGTGTTATGACTAAGGACTCAAACTGTTTTCTTTATTTTTTGAACCTGCTCTATTACTGATAGAGACAAAGAGTTACATTTATAACATTTTCAAAACTGAGGAGTCCTCTGATGCTTAATGATCAGACTTCAGTTTGTACATCCCTGAAAACAGAAGCAAGGCAGTACTATTCTGCTTGCAAACATTACATGAAAACATCCAAACCAAAACCTGTTTTAAATTTCATACTGCAAATGCTTGCAAGATGCTTTCCTTTTCCCACCATGCCTATCCTGCCTGGTTTTATTTTTTATTTTTTTAATTTATTTTTTTAACTAATTTTTATTAGAGTACAGTTGATTTACAATGTTGTGTTAGTTTCAGGTGTACAGCAAAGTGAATCAGTTATACATATACATATATCCACTCTTTTTTAGATTCTTTTCCCATATATGTCATTACAGTGTATTGAGTAGAGTTCCCTGTGCTCTACAGTAGGTTCTTATTACTTATCTCTGCCTGGTTTTAACTATTTGACTCAAATGAGCAAATTCCCATATTCTTAGATTCAGCTTGTGTGAAAGTTTTAATTGGCCTGTCAAAACATAATACTTCTATATTGGTTGATTTTTATACTCTATTTATGAATACACTGAGCTAGTCAATATGAAGATATCCTTAAATTTCCTTGTGACTACTGACTGGAAAGATTTGCAAAATTTGATGTACACTGACAAGCACAGTAGTCACATTCTTGTAACCACAGCTGTTACATTAGTTTTCTTCTACCCAAAGCCATTTATTAAATGTTATAGAAAGTCAGTAAAGGTTTTTTTAAAAATATGTAATTTAATATACAATTTTATGTTGTATGCAATCATTCAGAAACATGTCTAGTGAGGAAAGTTGCATGAAACCATATAGCTCAAATGAATAAAAAGTCAGGTTGGCTAGCATTAAAAAACTAAAACATTTCAGTTATAGAAAGACCATGGATTTCTAGGCCACAGACCCTTGTTCAGTCTTAAAATCTTGACTATGGAAGCAATTGTACAGAGGCTTGTATTAATTTCCTAGGGCTATTAAGCCCATCCCATGAATTTTTCATTCCAAATTCTGTACTTTTCACTGTTAGAATTTTCATTTTATTCTTTTTTACAGTGTTTGTTTCTATGAGAATTCCCATCTGTTTACTATTATCACCATTTTTCCTTTAATTCCTTGTAAGTCCTATCTGCTAAAACCAACATCTTAGTCTTGAGTCTATTCCTTTTGACTGATTTTTCCCTGATTGTATTTTCCTGTTTCTTCACATGTCTGATAGTTTAACTTTTTACTGGAAGTAGTAGATGACACTTTTTAAGAACTCTGAATTATAGAGACTCTGTAGATTTCTCAGAAGAGTGTTGATTTTTGATCTACCAGGCAGTTAAATTTCTGGCTGATCACCATGTACTTGCAGGGAGATGGCTTTACTTTGCTGTTGTAGCTCTGAATTGTTTTTTCCCATCTTCTAACATGAATCCCTTGGCACTGAGACAGCGTTTGTTCCTAAGGCATAGCCCTTCTGGAATTCCAGTGAGTTCCTGAGATGTTACCAAGCCATTCTAACTGGGCAGGCCTCAAATTCCAAACTCAGTCTCCCCTGTGGTGGGCAAGAGCTGAAATCTCTGTTCAGTTCTTTCAGCCTTCCAGCTGTGCTCCATTGGTCTTCTCACACTCCCCTCCTAAATGCACAGTGCCAGCCAAAAATTGGTTGAGTATTTTAAGACAGGTTTTGGAGCTCCTTTCCTCTCCGTTTCCCTTCTAGTTAAGACTTCCTCTCTTCACTTCCAGATATTATGGATGTCCTGAAATCTGTTCTCTAAACATCTCAAATCAGCTGCACGTTTTGGTTGAGCTTTAGATGCTACAGCTTAGGGACTGGAGAGTGCCTTCGTGGAAAAAATTCTATAAACATGGTGCTATCACAATGTGGTTTCCTTCTTTCAAGGGTTGAATCCCTTCCAGTTTCTGCCTACTTTTGGTCTCTTTCCAATACCTTCAAATAGCTGCTTACCTTCTCTTTAATTTTTTTAAGTGTTTTCAATGCTATCCTATAGAATGCTTATTCCTTTCCAAGCATTTGCACCATTGCTCCTTCTGGACTTATCTTGAGTGAGAAATAAATAAACTTTGATGTAATTTAATCCACTATTCTTGGGTTTCTGTTATGGTGGAGCCAAGCCTAATCCCAAAAGACACAGCTGGGGGTCAGAATACTCTCCCTAGGGAATGGACAATCAGTCTCATGATGAACTTGAGATAGGAGGCAGAGTGGGTTCCCTGGGAAGGCAGGTGATTCAGATGCCATTGCAGGACTGCAAAAAGCAGCCAGCAGACAGAGAAAAAGAGGCAGTTTTGCCAGCTTTGGCAGTAAAACGTTCTCAGAAAATTATCCCATAAGTATGAAACAGAAAAAAATTAAATGGGACACTATTTAGTGTCCAACTTATTATCCCATAAGTTTTTTACACATTCGATGATCACAGATTCCAAATTCAAAAGATTTTCAAAACATAAAATATGCTGTCCCTAAGTCATATGATCTATTCTGACTGTCCATGCCACCGAATTTTTGGTTAGAAAAACATGCTCACTACCCCTACACACCATTAAGAATGCAAGATGACTTTTCTTTTAGATTGGATTTATTTTTGTTTTCACTTTCCTAAATATGTTAGCCAAATGGCTGCACAGAGTAATTTGCTCCTAACTACATGTGCAGATCCACGGATATGCACTCCCACAGAGAATGTCCTTCCCTGGGATTCCCAACTAAGACCAGAAACAGAAGCTTGGACACAGAAAATGATCAAAAACCACTGGCTAGTGCTACAGTCCTGGCACCAGGTTGGAATACCCTCAAAGCTTTTACACTGTATTTATCTTTCACTCCCGACCAGGCATCAGAAGACAAAGGGGACACAAGACAAACACAGTGAACTGGATGATGTTTTCCTAGTTGAAAACTATAAGTTGAAAGAGAGAAACAATGACATTACAGAGTTGTTTATATCTACCAATTTTCTTTTCTAATTTATTACTAAATAAGAAAGTGATTTGAGTTGATCATATGCAATCAGATTTGCTTTCTGAATAGGCTCGGTCCCCACCACAAGTTTGGGAAAGCTCTCTTTATCAAACTGAAATCTCTTCATGGAAGTATAATGCCATTTTTGTTATTGTTGTTATTGTCACCTGTCTCCAAGAAATTGAGAGCGGTGGGAATGTGTTTCCTATTAGACAATATTATCCTTAGTTCAATTTCTCGTGTATCTTAATGCTCTATGGTCCCCCACCTTCTGTCACTATTGCCACTTTGTACTAAGGAAAGTCTCTAGGAGAGGTCTGTACGGGGTAATGTTTATTGACATCTTCCTACCCACCCCTCACACAGTCACCCTGTAACCAGAACATTCTTCTCTAGCTCTTTCTCCCCACTCCACACACATACACACCACACACACACACACACACATACACACACCAAAAAAAATAACACCAGGAGGGCTCCTTAACCTTTTTTATTTCTGTCAGTAGAATTGGAAAGCAAAGTCCTTGGTTTATCATTTTGTATAAAATATTTCCCAAAGCATTGCAATGTATACCTGTTATCATCAGCTCCATAATTCTTCTCCCTGCCCGCAGTCTCTGCATCCTGGCAGTTTATCATCTCTGCATGCTCTGTGCTTTAGATTCAGTCACCTCTGAAGCACAGGCAAAGCCTGCAGCAACCAAGCAGGGCATTGCTTCAGTCTGTATGTAAGAGTTAATTGCAGTGCCACTCCTTGAAGTGCTGCCACAATTCCCTGCTTCACTGAAGAGTCTTTGATATCAACCTACTGCTCTTGGGAAGATTACAACTTGTGCATTTGGATTCTTCTAGTCAAAGTACGCAAGAACACTGGGCCTGAAAGCAAAATTGCTTTCTGTGCAGCATGTAATCTCCACACCTCTCAATTCCCATGGTAGGGGCACTGTAAACTGAGGAGCATGCTTGTCTCTGAAAAGTAGCTCTTCACTTGTAGTTTCAAAGCAATTTTTCAGTCCCGGAGGATAAACGTCTTGCATATCTGCTGCAACTTGCTGAGAAGTTATGATCTTTATACACTATGCTATTGACCCACCACCAATAGGATATGATCTTTTGAGACAGTATTTCCAAAAGAAAGCATCTACACATATTTCCAAAAGAAATCCTCCACATTCATTTCTGGATTGTGTCTTTGAAAAAAATGGAAGTCATCTCCCGAAGAGCTGAAGGTGGGTTTTCTTTGTTGTGTATGGATATCGGACCTGATAATTTAGGGCATTAGGAAGAGTAAGTGACATAAGAAAATTTCAAAATGCCTTCACATGTTTGAGAGTCTATAAAGTTTAAAGGAATTTAAATTATTTTTAGTCTTTTGGAAATTTTAAGGAAAAAAAGGCCTTTTTCAGGGGCTTCCCTGGTGGCGCAGTGGTTGAGAGTCCGCCTGCCGATGCAGGAGAAGCAGGTTCGTGCCCCGGTCCGGGAAGATCCCACATGCCATGGAGCGGCTGGGCCCGTGAGCCATGGCCGCTGAGCCTGAGCGTCCGGAGCCTGTGCTCCGCAGCGGGAGAGGCCACAACAGTGAGAGACCCGCGTACCGCAAAAAAAAAAAAAAAAAAAAAAAAGAAAGAAAGAAAAAAAGAAAAAGGACTTTTTCTGGAAGAGTTCTCATTTTTAAAACATTTTTGTTTCACTTTTTGACTAAAACCAGTAGTAATTATCAAAAACTCTGTTCAAACGTTAAAACCTCAAGTGCCCTTCACCTGGATGCCAACAAGCCCACGTGGATTACAACAGAGACCACACAGTTGCTTTGGAAATTGACTTTCAGATGTGTCTTCAGCACATTACTTCTCAAATTGGGGTGAAATTTAACTGGAATTTTCCAGAAAAATGAATATGCAAAAAAAACCTACTACAATACATTTTTAAAGCACCAAAATCATTCTACCTCTACTTAGTAGTTTTGTTAAACTCTTCTTGAAAATAAAAAATAAGCACACTGAAGCAAAATATATTCTTGCATCCTTATGTTCAGAGTTAGTGATTAGTGATTGCTTTTTCTTTTTTTCTTAAGACCAAGCAGCAAGTTGATGACAGAACTAGGAATGAGCCTGGAAATATCAGTATTCTTTGGGATTTTACAGCTCTTTTCATCTTCAAAGCACTTTGCAAAATTTTCTAATTAGACTCACATGTCCTGTCTCCTAGTTAGGCTCTGTAATCAGAAGACAGCATACCTGTTCTTCTTTCCTTAGCTCTAAGCAACTTGCTATTCTTAATCATCTCTAAATTAAAGAAAAAAGTGTTTGTAATAATGTCGACTTAATTAATGACACATCTGGACATTACTCTAAATACAGATTCAATTGCCTGGGCCCTAATCTGTATTAGCAAAGTTTGGCCATTATTTATTCAGAGCAAAGATAACTTTTAATTGTAAAATTATCTGTAATGAAATGCCATGGTTAGAGTAGTTGTATTTCTGACCAACCTAAAATATTATTCGAAAGGCTTTCACTTTATTTCCATGAAAAATATTTTGTTTTACATATCCTTACTATTTTAAAAATCATTTTTCAGCGAGCAGTGTTTTTAGTAAACTTTTAAGCAGGCGTGAGATAGGTTAGTCTTTAAAATGAGAACTAAACATGGAAATGAGGAAATCTGTATTTTATTTGTGTTTCTGTCACTAACTAGTTGTATGATTTCGGACAAGTCACTCATTGTTTCTGGATCTCAATTTCCTCCTTTGTAAATCAAAAGGGTTTTTACCCCCTCTGGCTCTGTGACCCTAAGAGAAATTGTGTGCATCTCAGGATGTCCTGCGTGCATGGGTGCTTGGCTGTCTAAAGCCCCTCTGGTACCTGCTGTCATCATCAGGTGTATGTAGAGGTTGAGTATCAGAAGTAACTGCCTGGTCACCAGGCATTTCATCCCTCAGCCATAATATGGCCAATTAAATAGCAATAGATCAGGTCAAAAATAGAAGCATCTGGACATCAGTCTTCACTCAAAGCATCTCTTTGGTTTGACCCAGTGTTGTATGGAGAGAGACAACAGACTCTTGGAAGACTTTTCCTTCCTGCCATTTCTCCCAACCCTCCACCTCTAACAGGGGCCTTCTTCTGAAGTAGTTTCTTTCTTTTGTGAGGCCTGTTAGGGAAACGTGAACATAAACCACCATTTTAAGCTTTATCAAGTGCTTGCACCTTTGAGTGAAGGGGCTGTTGTATCCCTTTCTGAGAGCATGTGTTGAGCCTGGAGAGGAAGGTGAAGCTTCGGTTTCAGGGAGGGTGGGTGTCAAGGGAAGGAACTCAAACACCATCAAACCAAAAGAAAGGATCTCCATCAAACCAAAAGAAAGAAGGAGAATGTGAATGAAGAATGCAGAAAAACAAACTTCACATGTTATCATTTAGGAAGGGGATAGCCCTGCCTGCTCACATGATACTAGCAGAGCTATCGGGCCAGGCCATAGGACCTCTAGGTGTAAATAGGATTCCCTGCATTTGCAATGTCTTGAGGGCATATTCCTTTCAGGCCCTAGAATATGTATTGAAAAAAAATGTATCCCAGCAAGTCTAAGTTCCCCAGCTCTATGACTCCGTGTGTGTTGGTGAGGAGAGGCAAGGAAGAGAAAGCAAAACACAAACTCCTAGAACAATCTCACTTTAAAACAGCATGTTACTGAGTGGAAAGGCAGGCAAACAGAAGGAATGCATCTTCCTCCTAATAAATGACAGTGACTTGAGTTGTAGCAGAGCATAATATCTGCATAGGTCATTGTGTTTGCCCGTTGTTGGCGCTGTGAATTCTCCCTTTGATATAATCTATTTCCTCGAGTATCTCAGGTTGGAGATGGTCTAAACAAATACTGCTAATAACTTCAGAAACAAACTAGGAATCCAAAATATTCTGATTCAGTGTTTTACTCAGAGTGGAATGTTTTGTATTGGAAAGTCGCCGCGACTGTTCCTCTATTAGTGAGATGATTAAAGTGTTGCATTTTTCTTTCAGGAGAATATTCAGTTAGGTGTTAGTACTGGTGCTTTGGCCAAACACTTCACAACGGATCTATATTCATGAAACCCAGTCTGTGAGCAATGACAATTTTAGGGTAACCATATTTAGCAAATAAAGATATGAGATGCCCATTTGAATTTGAGTTTAAGGTAAAGAACAAATATATATTTTACTACAAGTGTGTCCCACAAAATATATGGGGCATACTTATACTAAATTAATTATTGTATTTATCTGAAATTCAAATTTAAACAAGTGTCTTAAATTTAATCTGATAACCTTGAGTGGTTTTCAGCAGAAACATGAACCCTTTTAGGCTACTCTCAGTGGTGGCTTGGATTGCAGTATGGAGAGAAACTCTGTTCCTAGGATACCTTTCACATTGTCTTATTTTACAAAAGAGCAGGAGGCCGACAAGTCCCCATAGGTTTGCAATTAAAGTACCGAGTGTGTGACCATGTGTGAACATGACCTCTGATCCAAAGTCATCGTTTTAAATAATTATTTCCAAACAAGGGGACGGTGTTTGTAAATTATAAAAAAGTTGCATAATTCTCATACTATCACGTTTAAATTTAGGTTTAAATGAGTAGTATTGAATGATTTACTGATGCTTTGTTTACCACTGGAATTGTGGAATTGTATATTTTTTCCGTCTCTGTTTTTTACACTCTGTCCATCTTCAGGAGACACTGTGCATTGTTTCCCTGTGTGACGTGCTCCCTGCTCCAAGGCTGCTTCGGTCACGGTCACAGCAAGGGCTGCTCCCAGAGCCCCGAGGACCCAGTGTCGAATCCTGAAAGCAGCCATGTGCTCATGACTTGAGCAACTTCATTCTGAGTTTGCACCATCGGTAGAGCCTCTTAATAGATTAAATTGACTCATTAAATTTCATTTCAGCAGCTTAAATCTTCCACCTTCTAAGCAAAATCTATGAATAAGGGAAAAATACTCAACTGGGAAATTTAAAAAGCATAAATCTGTCCTAAAGAGTCTTCCCCAGTCTCCCTGTTAGTCTCAGTAGATACTTTCCCTTTCAGTGGCAGAGAGAAGCGCCTTCAGGTGGGAATCACTCTCCACCTTACTCCCCGCCCGCCTCCTCTGGCGCTTAGACAGATATAGAGTAAGTTTTTCTATATGAAGATTTACTTCGTTATAAACTTTTACATTTTGCTTTTCTGTAATATTTTTTGGTCCAAATTTATAACTGGTCAGTCCAATGTAGTAGAGATGACTCAGTGACAGACCTGACCATATACTTTATCAAACATCCAGTTAGCCATAATGGAAACAGTATTTATTGACTGTTTACTAGGTGTGAAGTGCTCTGTTAAACAGTTTACTTAAATTATCACATTTAATCCCAAGAGTAACTCTCTGAGGTAGGTAATATTATTTTTCAGGTTTTATAGATGAGGAAATGGGATTTAGCAAGTTTAAGAAACTTGCCCAAGGTCACACAGCGTATAAGCAGCAGAGGCAGATTCCAAATGTGCTTCAGTTATACCAGGATCTGAGCTATCAGAGGAACTATTTTGTTATTATCACTAAGAGAACCTGCAATTCCTGAGGCCACATCAACTTAAATATTTTTAAGTAGCATTGGGTTATTTCCCCAAGTAATTTCTCACATTTTCATTTCTGTTCAACACCTTTTTTGGCCACCTGCTGTCTATAGGGCCCTATACACGCACCTGTAAGCAGGAGTTAGTTGCTCAGAGAAGTGAAATTGGGTGGCCATTCCTGGCCCTTCTTAGCTTATTGCTAGAAGCTAGAGTGGGGAGGGGGTTGTGGTGGGTTGTCCTTCTTAGAGTCAGTTATCTTAATAACAGGAGAAAATCATCTAAACCAACATTGTTCTTTAGACTCTACATGCATGTAACCCATAGACATCTCGGCTAAATGCTATTTGATGTTATTACAGAAAGAAGAGCAGAATGAAGTTCGTAGCCAGATCTAAATGCAATAGTAAAGTATTTCAAAGAGAAGTTCTCCAACTGCTTCACAAAGTAACCATAATGGGTAGTTATTTTTCTGGAAGACTTGGTCCATCCGTATATATTTTTTCTTTGGGCACTAGGAAAATTTCAATTAAATTTAGTTTTCAGTTGTCATAAGAATCTCAACCTTATGTTCCTAGACAGTTTTTTTTTCAAAATGGTTTCCAGACTCCCTTTTTAATTAACTAAAATCTGCCTTGTTTTCCATATCCTTTCATGTTGAACAATGTTACAAACTAATATTTAGTCAGGCACAATTTCTAAATAAACAGACAAGCATGAACATCATCAGTAGACAATATTTACTTCTCTCTAAGGTGTTTCGTTTTCATCTTTTAAAAATTCCACTTCTTAAAAACCACATACACACACATCTAGTCTACGATCACATAGTGTCTTTCTCTTTAACATGTCTTAGTTGAGACCATGGCCCCTGCACTTGAATCACTTCAATCTCCTTCCACATGGTCCTCTCCCTCCCCCAGTCCTGTACTGTCAAGTCACTTCCTTGCTAAAAATACTTCCAGAATTTTCCAGATATTCTGAGTCTTTGATTTGATTCACAAAGTCCTGCCAGATCTGGTCGTCTCACCCCAAAATATCTCTTTCTATCCTAACACTTCATATTTGGGCCGTGTTACAACTTTTCATTTGTGGTACTATATACACAAAGTATTTGGAAGATTGTGCTGATTCTTAGTAAGAGCTCTCTAAGGGTTATTCTTGGTGTTGTTATATACAGAAGTGGTTTTTAAATTATTATCCAATATGTCTCCATGATAATTCTTCTCCTCAATTAAAAAATATAGTTACTTTCTTTTATAATCAGTTACCAGAAATTCTTTCTGGATCAAAGCAAGAGATGCATTCCTTTAGACAAATGTTTAAATGTACATAACACTCTTAAAAGAGATGGGTAAAACACTTGATAAAGACCAAAAATCAGATCATTTTCTTATTTCTTTTTTTGTGCTTTTTTTCTTTCAAATTTGAGATTGGGAAAGAAGCTTAGAGAAAGTTGAAAGCAAGGCAGGAGAAGAGGCTCCAGCAGGGTTAGTTTGATTGATCTCTTAGTTTGAAGCAATTGTACACATAGTACATTTTATATGTGTGCTTATTGCTTATATACTCCAGTCAGTATATTCATACTGGTAAGAAAGTTCCTTACCTTCTACAGAGTCTCACATGATAGGAATACAAGCTTATTTTCAAATTAGAAAATAATCTTTCAGTGCATCCACCAGTATGTGCTGCCACGTAAGTGCTCAAAACTAGCAACAACAGCAAAAACTGCAGAAAGGAATTAAGAAGTGTTTTCAGTTACACAACAGATTGTGTATGTACTTGTGTCAAACTGCTTTCACTACTGAACAATATTTTAACTTACAGGACATGTATGTCATTGGTTAAATGTCCTGCAATAAATCATCTCTGTGAAATCAAACTAGGTTTGCACTTAAAGCAAAATTTTCAAGTTTGTTAGATGCTGGTAATTGTACCTGTGTCAAAGATTTGTGTTGCTCTGGTGATAAGGACTCATTGTTAAACTAGATTTTTAAAAATCAGTGTAAATTAATTACTTATTTTTAAGTGATAATAATCTCAAAAACTAAGTCTTTAAAAATGGAACTCCGGGCTTCCCTAGTGGCGCAGTGGTTGAGAGTCCGCCTGCCTATGCAGGGGACAGGGGTTCGAGCCCCGGTCCGGGAAGATCCCACATGCCGCGGAGTGGCTGGGCCCATGAGCCATGGCCGCTGAGCCTGCGCGTCTGGAGCCTGTGCTCCGCAACGGGAGGGGCCACAACAGCAAGAGGCCCGCGTACCACACACAAAAAAAAGAAAAAAAAATGGAACTCCATGAACAGGAAAATATGTCTGCAGGTACTTGTCTCAGGATCCCAAATCCTGGTTCTCCTTTCCTTTAGTTGAAAGGTTATTTACCTGTGGTTCATGGACCTTGCGAAGTTCATAGAAGAGCCTTTGGAGGTCTGACCAGGGAGCCCTAAAATTAAGAATAATACTTGGTATGTATGCGTTTTGAATTTTTTCTCTTTTAGGAGGAGGACCTATAATTTTAATCCATTGCACAAACCCTATTATAATTCATATAATTCACTCATAAACACTGAGAAGAAAGTAACAGCTATAATTTGGGTAATTTATTTAATAAGGTTAGCCAATGAGTCAGTTATAACTTGGACCATTATTTGCTTACGCCAAAGGGCAAAATGGCAGCCAGAGTTTAATCAAGCTACTACATGAGCTGGCGTTGCTCCGTCAGCAGCACAGCATCCACAGCTCAGCTGCCTGCATATGGAGCTGAGCTCACAGCTGAAGACACAAGTGACCTCACATTTAATACCTGCGACAATAGATAAAAGACTGTCTAAAACTAAGGTGCTATCTACTTTTTCTCCCAACAGTTTGGGGGTGGAGGAGGTATCAGAATAGAAAGGGTATCAGTAATAGAAAGGGAAGAATGTTGAGAAAGAGCAGGGGTGAGCTGTTTTTAGACATTTCACATGTTATAAATGGTTTGTGGGAGTTGATGTATAGAATTATTTCTTCTAAAATAAATATACTTTATACAGCAACAATTCTTCCTTCACAAATTCATGTATAAAAGAAATTAGATGAGTCTTATAAGAGCCTTTAGGGAAGAAAATTTTAATGATTCAGGGAAAACAGTACCCTTTTCCTTACCCTCTAAAAAGTAAATTTTGTGAATTCTGTACGATCTAACTTAAGACAGATTGATTGCATATCCTGTGGTTTTCTTTTTCTTTTTGAGGTGAGGAGTGGAGAGAGGGAAAAAACATTTACATTGAGGCTTTTCCTTCAAATTGCCAGTTGATAAACATAATTTCTCCGTATTTTTGCTTCACTGATCGGAAAGGCTAGTAGTTAATGGCCTTTTATTACAAACTTCCTTTAGTACGCAGCCCAGCAGTTAGGCTTGAGCATGCTCCATGACCCCTCACTGCCTCGCCACCCGCTTTGATCAGAATTTTGCTCAGTGACACACATCTAATAACAAGGAGTGGCATGAACTGAACCATCAAGACCCTGATTTATTCCTCAACCCACATCCTCAGCCAAATAGGGGTGTAATTAGCTATTATGCCAACTGCCAATATAATCTGACCTTGTGTTCAGGCTGGGGCAAAAACAAAACAAAACAAAACAAAAACTAAGAAAGGCATGCCTCTGTACCAACCAAAGCATGAAGATAGCACAGCAGGAATTCAGCCTCTGGGACTAGCCAGCACAGTAGCCCGGAAGCAAACAAATTTTGCAATCAGTTTTGTTGCTTTGTTTTGCATAACTTTTTTATCTAGTACAATAGCACGAAGAAAAGACTTATTTGGAATGAAAACTTCAGATGACGAGCAAGGTTCTTCTCTAACATTCCAAGCTGTATAATCCAAAATTATGAGCCTGTGATTGGAAAGAGCTCTTCATGTAGAAAAGGGTGGAGAAATGATCGCCAACACTTGTTTTTAACTCTTCACTAATGGATACAGGAAAACGAAATGGCTCTGACTTACAGTACCTGCCGCAACTATGCAACCCCAAGGGCAACATAAAACAGGCCAACTAAAAGTCCTATAACTGAAAGTTCTGCATCAGTGGTCTAGGACTGTAATACTGTAATGTTTCACAAATCACCTAGGGATCTTGTTAAAATGCAGATTCTAATTTGGTAGGTCTAAGGCAGGACTGGAGTTCCAGCATTTCTAACAGGCTCACGGGTGAAGCCAGTGATGCTGGTCCCTGAACCACACTTTGACTAGATGCTCAGAGAGTAAGCATTTTTGGCCTGGTTAATCCTCAGCATGGTCTCAGTTTGTCACTTCATTTTGCATTTAAAATATCCTGGAGTTTCCAGTCGCCTCCTCCCACTGGATTAGAAGTATCATAAGCCATTTGAAACGAGCTCTGAGGAAGATAATTAAGTACTCTTCCATAGAGAATTTAAGAATAGGACTTTGTGAGATAATTTATAAAGATTTGTTTTTCTAATTGTTGTGGAAATTTTGGAAGATATAAAACAGTAATCAAGAAAACAAAAATCACCCATAATCTCATCTTTCAGAGATGGACTCTTAGCATATTGTTGTATATTTCTCATTAGAATCCAAGATACTTACATATTTTGGACCTAATTCTTTTTTTTTTTTTTTTTTTTTTTTTTTTCTTTTTGCGGTATGCGGGCCTCTCACTGTCGTGGCCTCTCCCGTTGCGGAGCACAGGCTCCGGACGCGCAGGCCCAGTGGCCATGGCTCACGGGCCCAGCCGCTCCGCGGCATATGGGATCCTCCCAGACTGGGGCACGAACCCGTATCCCCTGCATCCGCAGGCGGACTCTCAACCACTGCGCCACCAGGGAGGCCCGGACCTAATTCTTTTAACTTAACGTTTTATTATATACATTTGCTGTTTCATCTGAAAATGAGATTTAGTATTCTGGTCTATGGAGGCACTATAATTTATTGAATGGTTTTCTTTCATTCAACATTTATGTTGCCTCCAAAATTTCCTTGTTTAAAATATTCAGAAATATAGTAATCGAGTTTTAAAAATATAGTCACTGTTACAACTTACTTTCTATAAGTCTTTTAATGGGGAGGATTTCTCTTCATCCACAAGGATGTTCTCTTATGCATTTTCTTTTCCACTCTCTAAAAGAATGTTCTCCAGAAGCCAAACCTACTGCTTTACTGTCTCTGTACTTCAGGTCAGAGGAAAAAAAAAAAAAAAAAAAAAAGTCACAACCGTTTTCCCACCTGTAGTAACCTAGGTGCATCTTAACTGAAAACCATGAATAATTCTTCCATTTCTTTTCAGTTTTAGTGATCACATTCTTTTTCTTCTGGAGGATATCTTTTAGCTGTTATTTTTCTCTAATTTATGTTTCAAAAATATCCCATTCTCAATTTATACACGTGGTGCTACATTATTAAGCCATTCTTTTAGGATAAAAATGTCATAATGAAAGAGTATGTTTTATCACGTATTCTTCCTGAGACTCAGAGTACTATCACATCATCGAATTTACTTTCTCTCCCATCTCCTCCTCCCCAGGCACACATAGCCTTCCCCTCCCAGCTCCTAGGAGAAGGGGGTGGTAGTTTTGCCAAAAATATCACCTTAATGACCTGGTTATTCTATATGAACTACATCAAAATAGTTGGTATTAGACGGGATTCTGTTGGCCTCAAATGATAAAAAGCAATTCAAACTAGCTTTAAAAGGAGTGGTAGTGGAATTTATTGACTTGTGTAACTGGGATAATCAAAACGAGAATTAGCTTCAGCAACTGATGGATTTCGTGATTCGACTAATGTCATCAGGGCATATAGCCACCAGAAAGTCAAGGTTTTATACTCAAAAGGGAGGGTTCCTTTCCTGGAAGTCCCAGCCAACCATTTCCCCAGTGGGAGGGGACACCGAAGCCCTGGCCTTTGTCACATTCCTACTTCTGAACCAGTAGTTCAGAACCAGTGGTGAAGGGATTCAGTAGTCTGGCCATCTCCTGTATCATGTATGTGTCGCTGATGCCATTAAATAGGGTTCACACCACCTAATCCACATGGGTTTAGAGTGAGAGTATGGTTCCCTGAAGAAAAAATTAAGACACTGTTATTAAAAGAAAAGGAAAAGGATAGCAGGGAAGCAAACTAACAGATGTCCACTGTAAGTATGGTGACCATATTCCTCAGTTTGCCCAGGACAGCCCTGGGTCACACCTGTTTGCATTTGTATTGGATATTTTCATTTTGAATGTGTTAGTATTGATAGTCGAAAGAAAGTAAGTCAGAATAGATTAGATAGACCTCTACTCTGTACAGATCTTCCTTGACTCAGGATGGGGTTATGTCCTAATAAACTTACAGTTAAGCTGAAAATATCACAAGTTGAAAATGCATGTAATACACCTAACCTACCAATCATTATAGCTTAGCCTCACCTACCACTAGTTACCCCTGAAGTTTTACAGTTGTGCTCTGTATTGCCTCAGCTTAAAGGCTATGTCTTTGGATGATTTCCCTTCTATGTACTGAATAAATATATATACTGGATATATTTGTTCAGTACATAGAAGGGAAATCATCCAAAGATAAATAGCCTTTAAGCATATGCAATATATGTTCTATAACAGGATAGAATGAGATTGAGAAGTGCTAGATTTCCGTAGCATCTAATTTATGTGAAATGTTCAAAAGAATCATTAATAGGGACAACTTGTATGATAAGTTTTGACTAATAAAAATATGATCCTTTTAATGTGTGTGGTGTTTGTGTGTGTTAGAAAGATGAAAAGAGAGAGAGAAAAAGAGACCCTTATTTCTTCAAAGAAACACAAACTGTGTTAACCATGGCGGCCTCCAGGTAGTGAGATGGAGGAGTCTGAAAGGTAAAGAACATAGTTTTTATTTTGCATTTTACTATTTTAAAAAGTTATCTTGAGTATACATTGATTTTATAAGAATAAAATTATGTATATGTATAACAGATTCACTTTGCTGTACACCTGAAACTAACACAACATTGTAAATCAACTATACCCCAATAACAATTTTTTTTAAATCTTGCAGAAAAAAAATAAAATTATTTCTGAATCTAAAGACATAGATAAATAAAATATTTTGAAAATATTGTTCTACCGTCCTTCATGGGTATTAGAGAGAAATTTAGAAATCTTTAAAAATCCAAGTTAATCATTTTAATGGTGAGAATTTTGCAAACTGTTCCTAGCCTGAGAACGACATGTCTAGACATTGGTCCGGGTTTTAAGTATTGTCAAGGTGACCATTCATGTTAACAAACATGTCTTGCTCACAGGGCTGGGATTTTTTTTTTTTTTTTTTTTGCGGTATGTGGGCCTCTCACTGTTGTGGCCTCTCCCGTTGCGGAGCACAGGCTCCGGACGCACAGGCTCAACAGCCATGGCTCACGGGCCCAACCGCTCCGCGGTATGTGGGATCTTCCCAGACCGGGGCACGAACCTGTGTCCCCTGCATCGGCAGGCGGACTCTCAACCACTGCGCCACCAGGGAAGCCCAGGGCTGGGATTTTTGTTGATAATTTATTTTGTTTCCATATCAGCCACACACAGTCACAAAGGTCAAGTTCTTTTCCATGGAAAAGGAAAAATAATATGTTAATCTTGGAAGTAGGTAATTGACTATTTTAAGGCTGGAGAATTAATAGATATTACCATCATATATTTCACTACCAGTGTAATCTCAAAGGAAAGAATGAGCAGAGTAGCTACATTTGTTGAACTTACCTTGGCAGCAAAGAGCACTTTTTCTGGCAGTGATCATGTACTTAGCTGATAAAGGAAAAAATACGTTTGGGAGACCACATGTGAGCACTAGAAGCCATTATTTTCCTTGAAATCTTCTTGGTCCCAAAGAAACTGCTAGTTGCCCTCCAAACTGCAACCCAAGTGATGCTTTGTCTATAAGACCTTTTATATCTATAAATAGATAAAGACATAGATGTAGATGTAGATAAAGGTATCTTGCAATATTTAGGCATTTGATGCTAAGTAGATAGAATACTCAACAGACAATTGACTGATTTTTTTTCCACACCAGATGGCTTTGCACCACGACACAACCATAATTTCTTTCAGGAGACAAACAGTTTTGTATCTGCAAGGGTATAACTCTAGATAAAGTGTTAGGTCTCAGAAGAAATTTAAAGTTAACCTCATCTATCCATACACTCAATTCTAAGAGAATGTTTTGTTTTCCTAGCTTTAAGAGGTATCAGTTCTCTCTGTGACACCATCCCAAACCATTTTAGTCAGAAACAGGTGAAGCAGAGAATGTTATAAAATAACCATACTGGATGAATTTCATGAGCCATTGACAGCCATGACACAATCCAAAACCATTTTACAAAACATTTACATTTCTCAAGAATTAGTTTCATGAGTTCAGAAGGTTTCTACTGGGAAACTTGCTGAGATTCGGTCATGAACTTTGAATAATGTCAAGAGCTTGACCTCTGAACGTGGTGACTAGGTTGACATTCTGCTGGTGCTCTCATGTGCTTAGTCACTGTGCAACTGAAAATGAGCAAATAAAGGTAAAATGTCATGACAGCTTAGCTCGAGGCAATCGTCCATGTGAAATAAAATGAGAGCATATGCAAAATTATTTTATCCTGTGGTGTGCCTGGACTCAAGGAAGCTACAGTTTCTTCTTCCCTTTTGAAGTCGTGGTCAGGCATTTAGCTAAACATGGTCTCTTCTCTGTTCTCAGAACAAGTGTCTCCAAGTGCACTCCAAGTGCAGTGAAACACCTTCTCTCTTTTTCTCACATATCCCCTCTAGAATAGGGGCTATCCATGACCAAGAAAAGAATCAGCTCACAACTGAACCTCCAAGAAGGAGTTTTCTTATACAGCTGCTTCTGCTGAGCCATGGGTGGGGTGAATGTTGAGGAGAGGAACGTAAAGGACAGAATTAAAATGCCACCAGAAAGCACAGGACTTGGGGGCGGGGTGGGGGGTGGGGATGGGGGAGTAAGCAGAACTCTAAGAGGGCCTTCAAGATTTCTGCTGCTGATATACGAACCCTGTATAATCTCCTCCCCTGGAGTATGGGCAAAAGTCATGGCAAGAATAATTTGAGAGTATTTTACACTTTAAAAAATCCTGAATTTTCTTTTAGTATCAAAGCTAAAGTTTATGCCATAAATGATACATGTGGGAAATATATTTGGTGATAGAAGAGACCATTTTTCTGCCCCAGACATGATCATTATCCCATGATCTAATACAGTCAGCAGGGAGCATGCTGGTGAAGTCCTTGAGAAAGTTCCTTGACCTGCCCCCTCCCCCAGCAGGGTCTCAGGGCCAGAGAAGCAGATAACTAGCTTCCCAAGAGGCTTGAGAACAAGCTGAAACCCAGCTGTGCTTCAATTCCTACGAAGCTCTTTGTGGGGAGAGGGGTGTGGAGGGGAAAACGTCACACAGAGACCCTCCTCATCTATGTAGCATGGCAGAAGCACACAGAAGCAAGTGCGGAGCTCCAGGAGGGTGCTGGAGAACTTCCAGAATTTCTCATGCACAGAGAAAGACAGGGAATGATTGCATTCAGAAGACTTACTGACCCTTTGTCACCGGGTGATCCCCCTGCCTCTTCCAAGTCTGATATTCCAGGACTCCATAACAGGTACCCTCAGCAAGGCTGAGGAGGGAAACTAAAGTTGCAGTCAAGTGACTGGAGCAAAGATTAGCTCATCCTCTTCAATTATATGGTATGTCTCACCCTGCTGTTGCTCTTAGCTGTTCATTCCCTGCCCTAAACACACGGTGGAAATTTGAGACAGCGTAGATTTCTTTCTCCAAATGCCCTGTGTTTTATTTTCCTCTGCCCTGTCATCCAGTATATTACCACACTCCTTAATTGGCAGTTTGGGGCTTTCACTTCTTTCTTTCCACACCTAGATTCTTCTAGGAAATCCACTGGTTCCCCATCCCTTCGGCAGTGCAGTGAGCCACAGAAAGATGACTTACAGGCACGTGGTACCTTCCCATTTCGATACAAATTACTGAAGTGCATATTTTTTCAGTGGTGTAGTGGGATTAGCGCTCTGTGGCAGGGCTCTAGAAATGCAGATCAACTCAAACTTGTTAAAACAGTGGCCCAAATCCCAAAAGAGACAATTGGCCTTTTGTGAAGCAATTTGCAAGTATCAAGTTCCACCTTTAAAACTTACTATGCCCTGTTATTATGTGATTACCAGAGTCAACAGCAGCAGCCATATTTTCACCTAGTTCGCATACTTTTACAACATCACAAATCAGGCTTTGCATGTGGTTCTGAAATACAATAGTTCTTCAAGATCTATCAGTAACCGGCCCACTGTGGCAATACCAGTGTGCTCTGACACAGAGCATAACCATGGGTGGTACAGACAACAGTCACCAGCACCCTAGATATGGCTTATGCAACATATGTTGATATTATGAATGATAAATATTAACTATCTCTTACAGTAAAGGCAGATTATAAAAATGTGCCAAGTTAGATTATTTCTCCGGCTATTGTTTTCTTTTCAAATGCAGAACAGAATGCTCTGCAGTTTTGGACTACACTCAGGTGGTTAGTGAATAAAAAGCTTGAGCAAAACTTGAGAGAGATGCTTTCCCAGATTTGTGCGAGGCAGTGAGGATGGAGGAAAGAAGGTGTGTGCATTGGTTATAGCCTTTGTGCCCTTCAGTATTCTGTCAAGAACATCTTCAGTGTGTACATTATCAAACATTTATTTCCATATATACCAGTCACCACCCTCAACTGGATGGTACCTCTTTTTTCTAAACCCCTTTAGCTCCTTTGTATACATAGTTTATGGCCCTTAGAAATTCTGTTTAGTAGTAGAGATATTTCCTCTATGTGATTTGAAGCAAATTGTGGGCAGTGACATTGAACTGAACATAATTTATTGAATGTACTGCTATTCGGTGTCTAGCGAAATTCATTGCATGTATTTCTTGCTCAATAAATATTTTTGAATGAGTGAGTGAGAGAGTGGATGAGTGAATGGCTGAATGAATTTCAATGTAAACCCAAACGGCACAGTGAGCTCTACTCGGGCTGTCACTAGTCTTCACTCAGTGTGTCTTTGACCAGCTCCCATACACTGATAGCAAATACACGAAGGAAGCTGAAGACAAAAGTTCCTAGGTGACTATCCAGTAGGTTGGATGCATGTTAGGTCCACCTCTGCCTTGTTCTGCATTTTATACTCATGACCCCTTTCAGCATGGAAGAATTACTACATTGCAAGGTCAGTGTGCTAGTAAAACAAACTTGGTGTGTGGTTAATGTCTTAGCAGAAGTAAGTAGGTATCAATAAACTTAATTCAAAAGCAGAAGGTGAGTGGTAATTTCTGACAGTAAGCAGCAACATTGCACCTGCTACTGATGCCTTCCCAGCGAACTCTTGCAAAACTGCTCATTTCACACAATATACTATGAATGGGAGATCAAGTCCCATTCATTCCCTTCAGACTTGAGGTTGCTTCTTCCGGGTTCTTCTCTTCAATATTTGGTTTACGCTCCCGTGTCTACAGAGAAAGTTAGGATCACAGGATGGTTTTTGTTTCTTGTTTTATATGTATATGTTAATGCACTTGGTCAAGAAACTCCTTTTCAATGCCTTTCTGTGTGACACACATAAGTTAGGTGCTGAGGAACAGTAAACAGAGACAGAAAGCCCTCTCACAGTTTTGTGTAGAGGCACACAGGTTCAAGTAAACTGCCAGTCTCCAGGATTCTTGAAACTAGCACTCAATTTTTCTTTAAAAAATGAAGTTCTCATTTCAGACCCAAAAGATGAATGACAACATCTTCATTTCAACAGAGGATTTAAAACTTTTGAGCAAATCTGGAAATAAAAAGGACTCCATTCTTCGGTGCCACTGTTTGATGCCGATAGTAGAAATATTGCTTGCAAATGTGGCTTTACCTCTCAAAATTAATTAGAGTACACTCATAGCAAAAAAAAAAAACTCAGGAGCAGTGAGATCCTCAGATAATGTGTAAGAATTGAGTGTGTTTTATTTTTTCTTCTGAATGTACTATGTCACATTAGGACGTAAAATGAGTCGTGTCTTTAAAGGTGGCTATTGAAAAACGCTCTTATCTATCTTTTCATCTATCAACCAACCGGAAGCATTTCTCAAGCTGTGACTCAGTAACAAAGTTCACAAGAACTTTCGGTACAGAATATTTTTGAATGAGTTATGTTTGTCTTGATAGACCTTTTAGGAAACTGTTGTTGTGTTTCTTCCCCTTGTTGTTATCCTATTTTTTCCTTTGTCTCCAGTCTGAAATCATTAGCGATCCTTCCTATAGCTCTGCAAGAGAATCACCAGATCTTATCCCAAAGGATGACACATGAGAAAAGTGCATGGGTCTCATCTAGAAGAAGCACAGACCCTTTCCTCTAACATATGACTGTCTAGAACTTAGTCACATGACCTCACCTGAAGCAAAGGAGCCTGGGAAAACATATTCTAGCTTGCAGGACACTTCTATTTCACATGGAAAGAGATGAGATGGATTTTAATAGACAACTGTAGTCCCTACCACAGCTGCATGTTTACGGTATCTTATGATACTTATGGCATCCTCCTCTGAGGAGCAGATAGGAAGATGAAAACAGACAGAAAATATTTTTTTTAATGAGGCACAATAAAATAGATTTCACATGACAAATCTATTTCGTTAACCTACTGGAAATTGTAATCTTATATGGAATTAGGATGAGAAACAGACCCAAAAGCAAATTATGTAAGAATTAACATAATCCCTTTTCCTTTATTCCCTTAGACCTGGGTTATGAAAAACCCTGAAGGTTTCTTTGAAACCAATAGCTATGTGATTTAAAATGTAGAAGAAAAAAATGTAAACTTCTAAAGTCAATGTTTTCTATTCTTCAATGCAGATTTTTACTTTCCACAAGTAATATTATGTCACTGAGCTCAATAGTCCTGAGAAAGGAACCAACTTCTTTTATGGTTGTACCTTCCTCCTTTAGGCCACCTGCATCAAATATACAAAATGTTATGTGCACAGAGAAAGGATGCTGTCATTTTCATGGCACAGTACATCAATTTTGTTTTCTAGATAAACGCTATATGAACTTAACAGAAAAGAGCAGTTTTTTCAATGAAAATGCGTGACAGAAGCCAAAAGGTTTTAAAGCAAACACACAAATGTGTCATCTAATAGTCCATCAACCAGCCCTTGTCACACTGATAAACCTTTTATCTCCCGTTCCCAGATTTTAATCAGTAGCTTGGTTTGCATGTTTCTTGTGTCACTGCAGCAACCAACCTAATGGGGATTCTTTATGCCTTGAGAAATCAACTCATTTGGGCCTAAATGAAACATTTCACTGCCTTGTTTTATCTCTTTCTCTATTCACATTAACATAATAGCTTTTAATTGGATTGTATTTGTGATTAGAGTCAGCAAAGGTGGCATTCTCTCAAAGGAAATTGACTGCAAGGCAAACTGCTGAGACTCCATCTGGGAACATGCTTTCAGCCCTTGCCTCAAGGAGACATGGCCTCAGGAAATACAGCCTTGGGAGTCACCTGATAACTCATTTCTCCTAACAGTGGAGTCTACTACATTTATGATCAAGGCTTACACACCCCCATACCTGAAACATTTTGTTAACATTCAAATACATGTCCTCAAAAATAGAGCATTTACAAAAGGACACGAAAAAATGGGTGAATTCTTATATAATTTTAGAGGTAGAGGAGGCCTTCCTAGGTCTGATTTCCAAAGCAGAATCTAAAGAACAAATGACGGCCACGTATAATTACACAGACACATAATATATCTACATATCAAAAGACTATAAATAAAATTACAGCAAACTGAGGAAATATATGTAATTTATATGAGCACCAAAGGGTTATTATTTTTAATATATAAATTCTTACAAGTTACATAAAAAGTACAAATGGTATATGTGAATAAATGGTAGAAGAAGAAATTTGCTAAGGAAGTACAAATATCCAATAAACACATGACAAAACTTATTACTCTTCAGGTCTGGAAGATGTTTAAATTAAGATGACATTTCTTACCTGTTGAATAAATAAGTAAATAACAAGGAGTTCAGTGTATCCAGAAAACAAAGTATGAATACCTTTGAATATTCAACATACTTTTAAAAATTATTGCTAGCAATTAGATAAGAAAATAAAATTAAGGGAATGTAGATTGGAAAGATAGAAGTAAAACTGTCTATTCACAAATCTATGTATATATTTACATAGAGAGAAAATTCTGAGGATTCTACCAACAACTTTTTCTGTTTTTGACCACACTGTGTGGCATGCGGGATCTTAGTTCCCTGACCAGGGACTGAACCCATGTCCCCAGCAGTGGAAGTGCAGATTCTCAACCACTGGACCACGAGGGAAGTCCCTACCAACAACTATTAAAGCTCATAAATGAGTTCAGCAAAATCTCAGAATGCCAGATCAATATACAAAAATCACCTGTATTTCTATACTCTGGCAAAGAACAATCTGAAAATGAAATGAAGACAATTCAATTTATAATAGTGTCACAAAGAATAAAATACTTAGAAAAAAATTTAACAAAAGAAGTGCAAGATTCGTATATTGCAGACCATAAAATCATGACGAAAGAAATTAAAGGAAACCAAAATAAGTAGACAGGCATCCTGTGTTCATGGATTTAAAGACATAATATTGTTGAGATGGCAGTGCTGCCCCAAATCGATCTATTGGGTCAATGGAATTGGTGTCAAAATTCTAGCTGCCTGTTTTGTAGAAATTGGTGAGCTGATTCTAAAATTCATATGGAAATTCAAAGAACTCAGGAGGCAAAATAATTTAAAAAAATAATAATTTAAAAAGAACATACTGAGGAACTCACACTTCCCTATTTCCAATTTACAACAAAGCTACAATTATCAAGACAGTGGTCCTGGCATAAAGATAGCCCTATAGATGAATGGAGTAGAATTGAAAATCTAGAAATAAACTCTTACATTGATGCTCCATTAGTATTTGACCAGGGAATGAATGCACAAGGGACCAGATAGTATCATATCCCATTTAAAAAGTATTATATCTCTGTTCTCCCTAAATCCCAGTGCAAAAAATTCTCCTCCCTTTTATCCAAATAACAACAACAGAAGTCCATCACGGAAATCAACTCAGGCATATAGATGCCTATCAGCCCCACCTCCCCCAACATTGCATCAGACACACAGAATAACCCATGTAGAGAATTGTCAGAAAAGGAAAACTTAGGAATATCTTAATCATTGAAAGATGATCCCACTGAAAGATGAAAAGCCAAAATACAACAAAATTTAGAAGTTGAATAGTTTCCAACAGTAATTATAACAATTAAATTAGTTTTTTTTTCTATTTTTTGAATGTATTCACTTATTTAAGCCAAATGCATTTTCTGGACCTACTATGTATCACATGCTAGGCTAAACACTAGGAATATAAAGAGGATGCTATTCAGTCTCCATCTCCAAAATGCTCACAGTTTAGTCACAGCCAAAGAATTCATTCACTGAGCATGTGCTGATTTTGACCTAGATCAAGAACCAGACACTGTGCTTGTTTCTAAGGATATGAAAACATTTAGGACACAGTCACTGCCTTTAACAAATAGTTGGTCCTCTGTAAGAGTGGGTGAACAGATAGGTAGGTATATAGATGATAGATGGTTAGATAGATAGGTAGATAACGAGATACAGATTGGTAGGTAGGTAGTTAAATAGAAATAGATATGTTCAAATAAGTATAGTAAAATTGCATAGATGTAGTATAAACATCTTTGCAGAGTTTGGTGTGGTAACAAAGGTGGTATGGTCAATCCTATGGAGCAGAGAGAATCCCGTAGGCGACGGTAAGTCTCCAACCCAGAAAGGACAAATTTTTGCTCTGGCCTGTGGTCCAGAGGAATTAAACACCACTGACTTCATGTCACTACAAGTGCAAGCGACATTATTTCTACCCTGTAAAAAATAATAGCAGCCATTAGAAAGATTTTTCCTAAGCTTTATTAGCAGTTGTAAACTAAACAGATACTTATAAAAAATGGCCACTTAAAATGTTAATTTTATGAATGTTTACAATAATCAAAGTAAAAAAGGATTAACAAGCCTTAAAAGGACAGTGATAAAAGATGGTAAATTTATTCAGTGTCTTAACAAAGTATGAACGAGTCATAAGTATTTACAAAATAATAATACTTTGTGTTTATTACATTTTACAGGAGAAATTCAAAAGTTAGGAAGTTTATTACTAAAAAAACTGAGAGTCAGACTATTTATTATTCAAAATCTTTACTGGGGCCAATGCCAGCTGGAAGGTACTTGTGTCTCCTGGGCTGACGGTCCTCTCTGTTTCTCACCAAAGGCTGTGCAGTTTTCCCTTTTGACAACTGCATGAGACAATACCACTGATATTTCAAAAGAATGCCATTTCAAGTTTACTTTTAGCACAGTCTAACCTTTCTATGTGTTACTCGCAAATTGACATACTCCCCAATAAGTATAATTTGTGATTTCTGATCAAGCATGCTGAATTTACAGACATCCTTTGGCTAAATACTGTGCAAACAGGTTCAATAGCCATAGAAGTAACTTTGGTATTATCATACACGATCCATCCATTCCGTAAGAGTGTCATGACAAGCTAATAACACAAAGTTATAGTTTCACCTTCTATGTGAGTGAATTCTTCATGTTCAAAATTAAAAAACGGTGGCAGATTCTGTCATGATAGGATTTTCTTAATATTCTAAAAAAGACATCTCATTTTTCTTAAAACTTAATGGTATAATTAAAGGAACAAGATTATGTTTTCTGAGACCCACAATCCAAGGACCATTTATATTAAGGAAAGGCTGCTGTCAAGGACATGGTGATAATTGCCACCATCTTTTTGAATGTCCATTGTATGCTTGGCACTAAGGCAAGCGCTTTCTATAATCTCAAGTACATTTCATATGACCCTTAAAACAACTCTCTATAAGGGAAGTATTACTACCTTCATTTGACAGAAAAGGGAGCAGGCTTGGAGCTTGGAACATTAAGTGACATTCCAAAAGTTGCACAAACAAGTGGCAGAGAAGAGATTCAAACTTAGACCTACCAAACTCCAAAGCAGGTTTTCAGAGAGTTCACATTAATTCCACATCACTGATGAGTTGGGTTTTGGTGTCAGTCTTTTGTCTCTCTTGGCCTGAGTTGTATCATCTGGTAAATAGGTGAAGGGTGAGACTCACTACACTGATGCTCTTTTAAGTAGCAACGAAGGAGCTGCAGGAGTCACCGTATAATTGCTAAGTGGTGGTAAACACTGTAGCGCAGTAATTGTCACTGACTCTTTTTTTTTTTTTTTTTTTTGCGGCACGCGGGCCTCTCACTGTTGTGGCCTCTCCCGTCGCGGAGCACAGCCTCCGGACGCACAGGCTCAGCGGCCATGGCTCACGGGCCCAGCCACTCGGCGGCATGTGGGATCCTCCCGGATCGGGGCACGAACCCGTGTCCCCTGCATCGGCAGGCGGACTCTCAACCACTGCACCACCAGGGAAGCCCGTCACTGCCTCTTTTAACATTCAAACATCAAGAATTTTAAACTCTGTCATAAACTGAAAGATAGAAGCTGTGTCTATGCATGCAAGGTTTAATAAGACCATATAATAGGTTCTATCCAATTTTTTCTGCATGGTTGTGAGATGACATAACTACAGAGTGAAGGATAGTGGCACGATGCCTAGTTGCATCACCGTTTTAAGTAGGCTCTTGATAACCAAGTCCGCAAATACAAAAAGGTCTCTGATCAATTCAGAGTCCATGTCTTTCCAAGTTTTTCTCCCCACTGGTCCTAGTGCTACCTTCAGACGCAATTCCCTCTTCCATCTGACAGTGTAGCAAAACTTTCAAGACTGGTTTAAAGGTCACATCGGTTTGATGTTTTCTTTTCCTATAACGATTCCTCCTTCAGGAAAACAGCCTTTTGTCATCAATAATCAGTATCTATTAAAAAAAAAAATAGCAAGCTTGAAGTTTCCCTGCCGTTCTGCATTCCCTTCTCTTAGGTAAAAGCTGTCCCTAACACAGTCTGTTTTATTTCTAACAAACTTGTGTTTGCCTTTTTGACCCTACTTTTCAGACAGATAAAGAAAAAAAAATAGGATGGGGAAAGTAAGAGTATCGCTAGAGGCATGAAATCACTCCCAATACTGCATCTCAAAGATCCGTCTGGGTTTTTCTCCAAGGGATGCTCAGCATCCCCCTAAACCTCTCAATCTCTAGGTCTTAGAGGTTTTAGCAGTTGGTCCATCAGATGAAAATTGGACACATACGTACTTCTGTTCATTCATGAATTTTCCACTGGAGAATAATTCCTTGAATAGGAAACATCAAGCCAGTTGGAACCTTTTTCTAGTGCAAGCTTCTTGTGCTATAAAACAAAATATAAAAATGGAAAATCCAAGTTTTGACCTCTAAATCTTTATTATCATGTGGATCCTAATTTTTAAAACTTACCTTTAGATATTCTTCTCATTTTTCTACCCCTTGTTTCTATCATTTTTGATAGCCAAAGCTTTTTATAGCCTTTTCTAAAAATTATTTTTTGTGTGATTAAAATACAATGTTGAACTTCCAAACTACCACTTGTTCTGTCTTGTCAAAAATCCCTTCCACCTCCCCAAATCTCTGATAAATCAATAGGACCAGGAGCACTGTGGCTCTTTTCCTCTAAGGCTAGGAGGCTTTCCAGGTCACATTTAGGGCTTCTGTAGCTGCGGTGGGAATACCAACCTGAGAGGTATCCGTGCTAAGTGAGCTTTTAAAGTGGACCTAGATCTTGAATGGTACTTTGACAGCAGATGCAAAGAGTGGAAAACAGGATTTTCATGCCTGATAAATCTTTCCAGAATGTTTCATCAGAAGGGATCTTGGGGGCCTTCCCTGGTGGTGCAGTGGTTGAGAGTCCGCCTGCCGATGCAGGGGACACGGGTTCGTGCCCCGGTCCGGGAAGATCCCACATGCCGCAGAGCGGCTAGGCCCGTGAGCCATGGCCGCTGAGCCTGCGCGTCCGGAGCCCGTGCTCCGCAACGGGAGAGGCCACAACAGTGAGAGGCCCGCATACTGCAAAAAAAAAAAAAAGGGGGGGGATCTTGATAAACAGGTTTAAGCCATAAATATCACCAGATTACAAAGTGAGTAAATACAGTATTACCAATGGTTGAAAAAAAGATGCTAGGAGAAATGCCAACAAGATGTTTTCCCCCAGTGAAAGACAGATCTCAAGTCTGCATCCAGCTTTGTTCCCAGGCAGGTGCTTTGATTGGAGGTGTGCATTCAGAGATGCTTTAAGAACTTGATTGAAAGTATGACTTATCTCCCCATTTTTCTGACTACAGATTACTACCGAGACCCTTAAAAGAATCATAGATTAGTGGGTCCAGGGTAGTAGTGCCCATTCTAGGGGTAAGAATGTAAATCCCAGGAAACATTATATCGTCCTGTTCCCTTCATTTGTTCCTGACAGGACAGTAGTAAATGCTGATCCCACGGATCATATTTCCAGCTCACTGAGTAGACTAATCCTCTCCAAAATGATGCTACATAATTCCAGACAAGCACAAGATTAAAACAGAACCAAAATTTACTGAGCACTTAATATCTGCGGGGCTCTGTGTTAAGCACTTTACATACACTTTCTCATTTTATCCTTAGAATACTCAAGAGAGGGACGTATCACTAATCCCAGTGACAGATGAAAAGACAGAGTTAGGTCACTTGTGTTGAGCCATTAAGAATTAGAGCCATATCACTTGTGTTCTCAGTCACTACAATGTTCTGTCTTCAGTGGGTCTACAATCTAGTTAAAGAAATAAGACATTGTCATGTGAAATGCTGGCCAACCACACACATACGCGTGCACGTGCACACACGTACCACAACAAAACACACACACATATACACACAGGAGAAAATAGCATAACTAAATAATTTATTGAGGGGAAAGTATAGAGTTACCGTTATTAAGAATTTTGCGGTGCACCAGAAACTAACACAACATTGTAAGTCAACCATACTCCAAGGAAAAATTAAAAATAAAGAAATAAAAATTAAAAGTTCATCTTTTCCCCACCGGGGAAAAAAAAAGAATTCTGAGGAATTCAAGAGGAGAAAATTTTTAAACATCACTGACATATATCTTAAAAAGAGAGATGAAATTGAGTTGGTGTTTGTGTGGCAGGTAGAATTAGAAGATCAGAAGGGTTTCCAGTGTTGTACAGAGGATCTTGAGGCCGTGTTTATATTATAAACTGTCAATACTTCCACTTAATCAGCAGCTTCAGTAAGAATAAGTCACACTTTCCATGGGTGCTAATACAAGTGGGAAATGCAGTTCCCTATACAGAGACTTATTAAACTTCATTGACTTTGACCCTGTAATTCCATTTCTAGAAATCTTTCCCAAGGAGATAGGAAGAGATTCAGAGAAATATATTAATTAATGCAAAACGTTTTTATTGAGCATTCGTCCTGTGCTGGCCGGTGCACATGACCCTGTGATACAGCCGTGAACAGGGCCAGGAAGTTCCCCTCAGAGTTTCCAAGCGTGTTCATTGAAGCATGACATAAAACAACAACAAACTGTTTTCAAACTAAATGTCCAACAGTGAGGGGATGCTTAAAAAAACTGTATTATGTCCATAGGACTAAACACTAAGCAGCCATGGAAAATCATGTTTTCAAGTATATTTAAGAGCACTGGGATCTCCCAGAATAATGCATAGAAAAAAAAAAATCCCTCTAGGATTATGTGGCTTTCCAGGTCAAGATCTGAGCTTCTCTAATTGCAATGGGAATAAAAATCTGAGAGAGACTCAAAGAAAGTAAATTTTAAGTGGTCCTGCTTACATTATGATCCCAATTTTCAAAATATATGTGATAGTATTCCAACTTTAAACACATATTTATAGATTGCCCAAATGAGTGTGGTTATTTCCTGATGGCAGCATTATGCTCAATTTTTATTTTCTTTTTTATATGTCTTTATGTTTTCTAAAATGGGCATGTTTTACTTTTAACACCAGAAAAAAAAATTGAAATAACATAAAAACGAAATAATTGGTTCCCCTTCTTTTAAGTGGTGTGAGAATAAATAATTGTTATATTTCCTTACATTGGAGGTCTATCCCAAGCATCTTCAGATTTTTTAGTTCCTGTTTATGGAAATAAAGCCCATACTACAGAAACACAGCAGAATGATTTTGGATGATGAGATGTAGTTAATTTCATTTCTCCTTCAATTGGTCCCACATCCAGGAACTGGAAACACCGGTTCCACCTCCAATATCACCTGCAAAGAATCAGGCCATCCAGGCTTTATGATTCCGCGTCCATCATGTCGGGGCAGTTCCAGCTCGAGAGACAAACAGCCCTGCAGCAAATTTACAAGGTGGATTGTGAGAACCTCACAAAGTTCAGGAAACCACAAGTCACATAAGACATGGGACTGAGAAAATAGTGCAGGATTTCTAAACCCTCTTCAAAACAAAGTTGCTAATAGCTAAGGTATTTCTATAAACACGCTCGACACATAGTAGGCATTAATAAACATTGCTTTCTATTCTCCTTCCTTATTTATTTTAATCAGACCTTAAAACAACATGTATCCATAAACTCAGCTGTAAAAGCTGAGTCAAACTGTCAGAAAAGTGGAAGGAATATTTGCATTGCCGCTGTGATAATATTGTTGGGGGAAGTTAAGGCTATGAAAGGTTGGAATTATTTCATTTTTAATAACCTAATAGTCAACGCAGTAGAAATACATTACATGGAGGAAGATGGTTAAGACTCAGTATTTACAGTTAACGAGTGAATTTTTTTTCCAATAAAGGAAGAAAATCTAAGCTGACGATACATTTGTGGGGAGGAGGGGGTTGTGTGATTAAATTAGGCTACTTCTTTAAAATTAAGTCTTGCTTCAAAAGGAATTTCATTATGCCTTGCTCGCCTTTTCATATTCAAACATTGGAGCCAGGATTGAAATCCTGGATTTTTCGGGCGCCTGCATTTTAAAAGATTTTGTTTATGTTAAGGCTTAGGTCACTTTAATAGGTATGTTTTAAGGAAAACATTACCTTTGGGTGACCTCTGGGATTTGAAGGTGAAAATTCAGTCACTGGGGAAAAAAAAAGGCATCTGAGTTGTCATGGGTGAAATATCTAACCTTAAAGACAATTGTGTGTCATCCTGTGTCTTGCTCCAGCAATAAAAAACAGTTGAACCACAGCTGGCACAAAGTAGGTCCTGATGGATCATGATTCTTCACTAGAAAAACACTGGCGGTTAAAAATAAACATGTTAATGGAAAATAAACTAGTGGAATTTTATAGAAGCAGCAAAACATTTTCAGTGATCTTTCAGGAAGCAGGTTCCAAACCATTCCCCCCAATTCTTAAATTGTTATTATAAGCGAAGCATTTTACCTCTGGAGAGAAGAATAAAATCGTGCTGGTTATCATATATCAGAATTACACAGGGCATCATCTGTTAATGATCATTTATTCCTAGCTACTTGAAGAATAATTCCCAGTAATTATAACAAATGTAAGTCAAAGAGTAATAGCATCCTTTACATAGTAGAGTAATTATAAGTTATGTCCATGCACCTGGGACAATGGTCTTTTATGCTCGGTATTAAATCTGTGCTGCAATTTATTCACAATGCCATCACTGGGATTGAAGAAAGGAAGCTTGCCTGTAGAAAGGAAACTTGTCCGCCTTTCACACTTCCAATAAGTCATTTGAAGGAAACTGCTCTTTACATGCCTTGCTAAACCCAATTACCACCAAGGCATCATAAACAAATATTCACTGCATTTACAGCTGGTTCTTTATTGCACAGTGCAAAATGTATTGTTAAAATTTAAACCATTTAAAGGGAGTCAGCGTCCAAATTTCTGCATCTATTTAAACTTTAATTGAAAAAAACCTCAAGCATGTGTTGCAATATTTTCTTATATAGAGACTGCTGCTAAACGAACAATCATATAACACTTTCAAGTCTAGCAAAAGCCAGACAAGAATGTAGGCGGGCGTCTCTGGCTTTGATATTTATTAACACTGGAATCTACCAGTTTGCTTAAGTGGAAAGACACTAAATACAGGTTTTGTAAAATTTTAGGATGAAATGGAACCATTAAAAAGAACGTTATGGACCCCCTCTCAGTAGAATCAGTCACTGTCAATCTTCTGGAAGCTCAATGCAGGCTTAGAAGGAAGTATTGAATGCCACTGATGGTGTCCTAACTCTCTGAGTTAATGGGTCCATTAATCATGCATGTGCATCATTCTCGTCTATAAGAGAAAAAATTAAACTAATAATTCAAGGAGAAATAATTCTCATTGAAAGAAAAGAAAAACAATTCTTCAAGGCTCTTCAGAATTTGGCCCTGCCAATCTCTGAGGCCTAACAACACTCCTAGGGGTAGCTCCAGCCATACTGAAAGAATCTCCTTCCAGGCTTTCTGTCCTGCAAGCAAATCACTCTTTTGTAACAGATACCTCTCCTCTGTTTCTTCACCTGGTACACAGAAACCCACCAGTCAGGTTTTAGCTTAAATATCTCCTCCTCCAGAAAGCCTTCCGTGCTCCCTCCCCAACTGTGTAAAGTTACTCGCCATTGATGTACTCTTATGAATAGGCTTTGCTTTTCCCTGCAGCTGCTTGTTTATTGCTCTACTAACCTCTTCTCATCGTGGGCAGGCAGGAGACTGTGCTGGCTCAACATTAAGTGTCTAGTACCTACCACCGTGGCTGACAGAGCATGAGCTCAACAGATATGTGTTTGTTAGTGGATGCCCCTAGACCTGGCTGGTCAGAGTGCTGTCCAGAGGACAGCTTTGGGAATGGGGCGGGAGAGAAAGTCTGCAGGAAGCGGCTGAAGAATATCAGGAGATATGCTGGGAAAAAGTCTACCTTGGTGCAATGAAGTTAGATCATTTAATCTTAAAGCAGGTTTCTCTCTTTTACCTTGTTTCCTTTATCCTTCCCTCGTTTAATTTTATATATTAGAGCTTCTCAGGGCATTTTAACATATGCTAATGTTTATTATTAAATTCTATGAAGGACATTTTCCAAGTTTATTTGCTCATGGGACTTCTTGTTGGCAAGCAGCCACCAAGATATGAGACGTGGTTCTCAGGGAACACAATTGGAGAAGATCTGTCCTGGCTAAACCTTTCTGTAATGCTATATAATTTTTTATCACTGTGTCTATAAAACAGGAATAAAAATTATCTGCAGTAATCTGATAGGAACAATAAATATGTTATGAATCAAAGCATCTATTGTTCTCATAGATCTATTACCTAATAAAGATTTGTGGATGTCACACAGAGGGGAGGTATTTCTTGAATGAAGAAAGGAAAAGAATCCACATAGAAATGTCTGTGTATATTCATGAATTTCAATTCTACAAATTTCCAGACTCCCATTTGCCTTATTATCAAATAGTATTGATTAAGCATGTGGTTCATATGTCTTTGTTTAAGTAAACAATCTTCAAATGAGTAGATAAATGAATACATGATGATGATCTTCAACAATTTATCTTTCTCTTTAAGACCAAACCTCACAATAGAAAGCATAACCCAATGAAGAATGCATTTGGGAAGCAATCCATGCTTTCTACCCCTCCCCAGTCTTACGGCCACCACGCCAGATGTGCTCTATGCAATACAGGTAAGGATGAGATTTTGTTTGTTTCTTTGTTTTCCACTACATTTGTCCTTCTAGAATAATATGGATACTAGGACAGCTAAACCATTGCGAGTGGCCAGTTTCTTGCATTCTGAGCAGAAGAGAGAGAAGAAAGGGCCAGATGAACAGATGCTATTATGTCCAGGAATAAAAGGAATAAAAAGCATGAAATTAACTACAAACTTGCAGTGTTATTAAGTAATTTTGGAGAATCACACTAAATTCTCACCGTTTATGCTGATATTTTGACTTTGAGTTTCACAATATTTCTATTTTCCACTGTCTATGGGGAGACTGGGAAAGGCATTTAGGGATTTAGAATTATTGCTATTTACTCAATGGTGAGAATGCAATCATTTTGAAATTGAGGTAAATTGTGTTCAAACTAAAATTTTAGAAAACTGGAGGAAAGATTCTGGGCAAAGAGAGAGAAAGGGCTACAGGACTCTCCATGAGTCTTATCCATGTCAATTACCAAAATTAATGAAATTAAGTGATGTTAAGTCAAAAGGGTACAGCCAATGCTTTGAATATGGTTACTTTTACATTTAGCCTATACACAACATCAAAATATCAGTTTCAAATGTAAAACATAAGGTTAGACTTTTAAACATTATAGTCAAATATACAGATACCTCGAAACAGCTAGCAGTTTTGGCTATATGACGCCACGATCAGACTTTTCAAAAATACAAAAGAGAGTAACAAATTCCCATAAACTTAGCAGCATAAAATAACATACAGTTACTATCTTACAGTCCCTGTGGTCAGAAGTCCAGGCACGGCTTACCTGGCTCCTCTGCTTAGGGTTTCATAAAATTGCAACAAAGCTATGGTCCAGGGCTTGGCTCTCATTAGAGGCTCGACTAGGGAGGGGCCTGCTCCCACACTCCCCCCGGTTGTTGGTGGAACTCATTTCCTTGTGGTAGCAGGACTCATGGAACCTTGTTTAGAAACGTCAGCCCACAGCGGAGTCTCTATAATCAATGCGATCACAAGAGTGACATCCATCGCCTTTGCCCTACTCAGTGTGTTGGAAGCAAGCCCCAGACGCTGTTCACCCTCAGAGGGAAGGGATTACACAAGCACATCTGCCCCAGGACCAGGGATGTGGGGTCACCTTAAGTCCATCCACCACAGCCACCAACAGCCGTGAGCTGTACACCTTTCAACTTCTACTCCTGGAAAAACATGGATTCTTTTCATTGGTATCAGTTTGAAAAATACTAGGGACGTATTCTAAGTGGCCTAGCTAAAGTCAGGGATCCATCACTGGACCAGTCAACTGCAGCCAAGGATGTGTAGCTCCCAAGTTATTCAGGAAGACAAGTAGGGAAAAGGGTAGACCCCAAGAAATGGGGGAGAATGGTACAGGTTCCCAAATCCTACTTATTCCAAACCAGGTTTCCACTATGTTAGAAAACCTGAGTCATTATATTGCTTTATATGTTTTTGGCCTTGGAGTTCTGGCCATCTTCACAGTTTCAATCAGACTGAGGAAAGAAATCTCCTTTTACTCACAAAGACTGACAGATACATCACAGCCTCTAGCTTTGGGATATGGTCGTATACTTTTTAAGTCTAACAAACAACATCTGAAATAATTCTTCCGTAGCAAAGTAAAGCACCTTAAGGTAACTGCTCAGGGTGCATCTGTTCTAATGTTTGCAATAGTTTAACAATATCTATTCACTCTTCTCAACAGCCTACTAAGGTGTATCCACACTGCAATTACAAAACACTGCTTAATTTTCTCACATTTTTAGCCGCGTCAGATGCAAATTGCAAGATTAAAATTCAGAAAGTTTTTACAGTGTTTTTTACCTCCCTGGCCTAACTGGACCTACACATAAGTAGATAAGTGATACTGTAAAGTGAGTAAACAGGGCTGGGGGAACATTAATCATAAATATGATGAAAATAAGACCCCACCACTTAGAAACCAGTCAAAACATCTTCCTGTATTTGGAAACAATCCCATCATCTTGACCTTTTAATGGTTTTTAGTTAATAATATTTATTTTTAGAAATCCAAAGCAACTGAAGTCTTTATTCCTAGCCTTAATGTTTTCAATTTGCATATTGAACACTAAAACCGCTAAAACCGCTTGAAAACCGCTAAACCAAATATCACTGAACTTCTCATGATAACAGGAAATCCTGTCACTGCAGCATGTTCAAAATTAGGAAAGCATTTGATCATTTGATAAAGAAGTAAAAGCTAGTTAGACCTGTGATGCAAACTTTAAGAAACAATATAAAATAAGGATAAAGAAGAATTTCCAGAAGAGCTGCTTTGGTTTGTTTGAGATGTTCAACCAGGAAAGTAAATTGCCAAATAAGAACAGAAGCATAAATTAGTTCAAGAGACAGCTCAGACATCTTTACTGAAGAACATTGATGGGTCCAGCCTCAGAGCACGGAGGTGAAGCTAAAGGGCATGAGCTTGTCTTCTCTCAAGCAATCCTTGAAGACAATGAACAGTAATGTCTCTAAAAAATGTCACTTTTCAGGATATCCCTTTTTATATGCATTGGCCAAGCAAGGGCAAAGTGGGAGGACAACCCTTTATTGGAGCAGCCAGTCTCTCAGCTAAAACTAGACTTCCTGGAACCAGAATCTCAAATATTAGTATGATTGACCCAAACCCTAAGATTTCCAAGTTGACATTGCCCTGTAGTTAACATTCTGAGGTCTTTTTTTGTTGTTGTTGTTAAGTTCTTAATAAACAAACCTTGTTCTGAATATGGTTACTCGGAGGAAAATGAATCCTTATTGATTTAAGGATATTATAAACAACTTTATGACACACAGAAACATAAATTCTTAGATTACAGACTTAGCAGGCAGTTTAAAAAATAGTACTCTAGACAAAAACAAAACAACCCTCTGATTTGTGTCTTGTGAAAAATGTGGTTGTTATGGACTTCACGAAGGAGATGGTCACATAGAGATCTTTACAAACTTTTGATTAATAACTTTAACCGTCTCTCAAACCCCAGTCCTCCAAATCCTATGAAGCTGATTATAGTCAAGAATAAATGGTGCTCTGCTGTGTCCTAAGTAAGATACTTAATACAGTGATGGTGACAGTAGTTGCTCCCAACCTCTGACCACGTTCTAAAGAGTCAGCAAAGAGAAGTAGTGGTGAGCGTAGACTTTGCAATCGAATTACAGAAGCCTGGGTGGGGATCAGAACTACTTAGAGTTGGCCAATAAACCCCTTTTTTAAAAAATCTGTAAAATGAACCTAAAAATAGTACCTACCAGCTGTAGGCATGATCTGAAATAATGTATATAAAGTGCCTAATACATAGGGAAACTCAGTAAGACTAAGTTATAATTACTACCCTCTACCAGGTATTATTTTACTAAAAATGTTTCATTTTTGTCTCATTTAGTTCTGGGAGCAGCCCATTCACTTCACAGTTGAAGGAGGCAGACCCAGCAAGGATCAGTAACTTGCAGGAGGCCACGTGGCCGGTAAGTGACAGAACTAAAATTTAAACTCCAGTCTGTCTGCCGTCAGAGCCTGTTGTTTGCCACGGAGCAAGGTGGGAGGAGGGCTGGAGTTTTGTTGTTTCCCTGAAGGCCAAAGAACACGGTACTCCAAAGAAAAGAAGGAAAGGAATCCTACACTCTGTAGCTCTTCTGATGCTAAGTCTGATGTCTGGATCTACCAGAAAAATTCTGACCAGTGAAATAACTTCCTTTCTAGTCTTTTAAACACTATTTTGCTTTTTCTAAGAAATTTCATTATGCATTTGTTGATTCATTCATTCAACAATCGTAAACTACCTCTTATGCACTGGACACTGGGCTGGGCTCCATGTAAATGCCATCGATTGGAGAAGGTTGACTTGAGTATTAACTAAGAGCATAAATTCCATTTGGTGTGACAAGCAGAGAAGCTTCAAAAGAAATGCAATTAAATCAAGTTAGGGAGCAGACTAGCAGTTCAGTTAAGAGATGGGTGCCATCTGACACATTTTTTTTGGACAAGTTATGTAGTGGATGAAAAATTCAAGAACTGTGAGGGAAATCATGTTAGAAATTCAAAGTTTCTAAACCAGGATGAGTGTGTTGATACTAGAAATGCAAAAACAAAAAAAAAAAAAAGAAAGAAAGAAAGAAAAAAAGTGATGGGTTATTTGAAGAAACATCTCCTTCTTAATGTCATATGCAACACTGGTTTTCTAGTCAACAAATTGGCAAGACCATACCCTAAATATCTGCACATCAAAATGGATATTTCCAGCTTGCTCTACCAGGTGTCCAAGGATTAATTATATTTATAGAATCAGAAGCCTGTGCCTAAAATCATAAATGTATATATACATCCTTTGTATTTGAGAAGAGGGGATTGTATTTCTCTCAGCATATGAACTATTATGTATGCTAGTTATTGGACAGTCATCAGTGTCGCATGTATATTGAATGATACTGATTTATCACCTTTAGCTCCATTTTGGTGTAGCACCTTTTCCCAATAGACATTACATTGTGACTATTTGTAGAAGAGTCATCTATCAGTCGAGCAAATGATAAGGTGGTACATAAAAGTCTGACTCTCTCCTCCACCTTCTCAATTCCCAGCAGCTGTGGTTGCTCCAAACTCTGAACTCTGGTTGCTCAAGCCAGAACATCTGCGGGTTTTCCACTGAGTTTTAACAGCTAAGCATGATGTAGCCTGGGGTCTGCCAACAGTCTCACAGCCGTAAAAAAAAGGAAACTCACATCAAGCAGTTTCCTTCTCCCAGTGTCAACTTGCCTCCTGGATCTTCCTGCTTTGGGCTTCCTTCCAATGCCCTCACATCGTTATTTTTAATGTTTTATCCAGAGTATACAGTTATCTGCAAGAGGGTTAATTCCATTGGAGCTTACTCAGCTGTAAACAAGAGCAGAACTCCAGACTTGAAGGTCATAAAGTCAGAATTTCACTATTAATATCACTTTTTTAAAAAGTGCTTCAAGACTATCAAAAAGAAGACTCTTTCAATATCTTTTCTTTTTTTTTAAACTAAATGTGAAAAATCTTTTTCTCCTACAGAGAATTTCCATACAGCGTTCACAGGTTTAAAAAACCTAGAGAATTATTTTGTAATTTCAGACTGACTTGTTTCAAACACCCAGTCACTACTAACTTTGGGTGGTAATCGAAACAGCTAATTTAGGCAACTGTGAAATACTTTTAGGCCACTTCTTTACAAATAACCTGTGAACATAAACTAAAATTCAGGGATTTCCAGCCATCTCATTTGCCTAATCAGCTTCCCAGTAAAGGTTAAGAAGTTGGACACCAAGAGGGGAAAGGTGAGGGTGGGATGAATTGGGAAATTGGGATTGACATATATATACTAATATATATAAAATAGATAACTAATAAATAAATAAAAAGGTTACGAAGTTAGCCATACAAAAATAACTATCAGAAAAAGGAGGTCTTGAAATAATGAAACATGCTGATACACATGTACATCATAGAATTTGTAATCTAAGATTGACATGTTTGAGCTTGAGATTCAGAATTGGAAGACAGATACTGAGAAGTAGATGAAAGAGGAAGAACCCATTAAAAACATTTGTCAGGCTATTTATTTTGTTGCTAGTTTAAGAGACTTCAACCAGTCTCAATTTAGTACAGGATTATAGCATCTAGAAATTTGCCATTTGCTTTATTAGAAATATGAGCTAGTAAATAAAATTGTATTTCTTTTTGAGAAAAAAACCTACCTTTAAATTCTTTTTCATCATTCTTTTTCATTCATAAAGCCCTAGTATGACAGTATACCTTATTTATGCAATTCTGCTCAATTATTTTTTTATCACTACAAAAATAGATCTTTGGCCATAATAAAGATAGATGCACTAGTATTGTTTGCACATAGGAGATGCATTGAAACACCTATTTCTATCTCATAAGTAATACGAAATGACATTTGAGAAACAAAGTTTAAAATTAAAATTTAATGAATCCAACTAAAAAATATGCAAAGTCAGCTTAGAAAGATAAAATGAATTCCAGGCCAGCAAGATTAGATAGCAAATGGATTGTACATATTAACATGTCCATAGAGAGAAGGTGTGGACAGAAAGGGACTGCTCAGCTCTTGAAGAGAAGGAAAGGGAATCACAAAAGCAAACCTTAGCAATGTCCGCTCATACAGGGCAAGGTTTTAAGCAAAGAAAAGATAGGATTTAATTTCAGTGAAAGTTGCATTTTTTTAAAAATGCCTCAGCAGCCCAAAGCCATAACCAGTCAGACTACCCCGATGTCAGGTATAACCCTACTGTAAAGACGGATATATCAGAAAATCTCATTCATTCACTCACTCATTCATTTATTTCACAGCCTTCTACCGATGCCAACAAAATGCTGAGGCAAGGCAAGAGGCTGACCATATGATGAGGAGCTGACAGACAGAATCCATATTCGCTAAGCTTTCACTATAGTAAGAATGATAAGCAGTAACTGAGTATTCACAGCTACAGTATCATTACAGATAGTGATAAGTTCTATGTGGAAAATATTTAGGAGGTGACAAAAATATTAAGAAATGGGCTTAGGGAAATTTGGCAATGTACCCCAAGATCACACTATATTAAAGCGATGGTAGGATGTGATCCCCAGCATTCTGTTTCCAGAACCCACCTTCATAAATTACATATGTGTCAGCAAAGCAGACATGCAGAGAAAGGAACTTTAACTTGTTTTCAGATGCATCTTTTAATTTCAAATTTATTCTTGCTATCAGGCCAGCTCTTACAGAGTTGCCTAGTCTCTGGTCCTTTACCTTCCCCACTCATTTAGATTTCCTTTCCCACAAACTGACCCTGAAAGCCAGGGTCAGATTCTCCTTCTACGGACATGCCAGTTCATGACCCAGCCTTGACACTATAATACAGAAAGTGCATATTGAAGGGATCAGGTTCATGGTGTTTTCGCTCTGGTGGTTTTACCTCTCTGTACTGATATCAACGTTATAAAGACCAGGGGGAGGCAGGCCCCATTGTACATGGGAAATGAGTAAAACAGTGTATTCTGAAAACTGCAACAAAAAACCATTGCTTTTCATTCCACGTGTGGCATTTTGATACTAAAATAATTCTTTGAAACACTCAAAGGGAATGCAGCCCATTAAGTTTCTTAAAAAAAGGACAATCCTTTCTAGATTCCCTGAAGTCTGATGTATGACAAGCTTCATTGCAAACATGCTTTAAAAACAGGATGTAACTCTGACAAGTCAGACTTTGTAACTTGGCCGAGGCAAAGATTTTGAAATGTACTTATGTATGTGTTGGATATAAACTGTTATTGTACTGGAAAACTTCTTGAAAGGGATTTTTATAAGTCTCATCTTGTCTCTCTCTAGTGGCTGTTAAAAATAGAGTTTATTGGCAACTATTTTTCCTTGTGTTAGAGAAGGATTAACTTAATCCTGGTGAAATATCTTAACATTTCACTATATTCAATTTTATACAACTAAACTTTTATTAAGCACAATACTAACATAACTGCAGGTATCCTAAGTGATCCAAAAGTTATACATTTGTCAAGTTTGTTTTTATAGACTTATGAAACTTAAACACTGTTCTCTAAATGAGGTAGTTTTTGCTTTCCTACCTATATTTAAATCATTTTAATTCTGGATTAATGTTTATATCTTTTTTTTTCCTATAAAATGTTAGAAGGTTCCCCTATGCATTTACACAGCATGGTAGAATTAGTCAAGGACCCATTCCAGTTTTCAGTATGGTGTGCAATTTACAGAACTATTTGAGATCCTTTTTAAAAAAATAACTCTACTCAGATTTATAACATTTATGTGTACTATCGCTGTTCTCTTTTCCAGTAATAAAAGCTCCAGTTATGACTTCTGGTCCCTCACCTCCACATTCTGAGCCAATCCAAAGGCAAGTGAAATAGGCAAATGTGTCTTAATACCCTATCAACCGTTTTGGCTTCTTTTTTTTCTTCTGTGGGGTTTCCTCTATTCATTTCTCCTCCTCATTTTAAAATATCCACTGACCTTCCAGGAACAAAACCTGATATCAAGAAATAATCTGCCTTTGTCGCTGACAGAACAATTTGAATTTATCCTTACTCATTCTCTCTCACTGAGACACTCATCTTTTTTTTTTAAGATTTTTTTTTGATGTGGACCATTTTTAAATTCTTTATCGAATTTGTTACAGTATTGCTTCTGTTTTATGTTTTGGTTTTCTGGCTGCGAGACATGTGGGATCTTAGCTCTCCCACCAGGGATTGAACCTGCTCCCCCTGCACTGGAAGGCAAAGACTTAACCACTGGACCGCCAGGGAAGTCTCTCACCAAGATATTTGTCTTTTAAAACTTATTTCTACTCTTGAAATGAAAGAACGTGTCCTTGTTAAAGGATTTCAAGGAATTGTTTGTCACTTGTGTAAAGGTGCGCACCTTGTAGAGACATGATCTGTACCTTGGAGCATCCCAGGTCAGTGGCACAGGGAAAAAGAGGGATGGAGGAGTTGCCCTGGCTCTTTATTGCCTCCAAAGTCATCCCTTCCCTTCCTGGTCCATTGGCCAGGACAAGTCATGTGCCTCCATCCAATTAGGAGGGGAGTTAGGAACTGCAAGCAACGTGTGGCTGTTTGCTGAACAAAAATGACCTTGCTCCCTTCTTCCTGCACAGAAAACACACCCAACATCTCCCCAAGGAGAGAAACCCAAATTCTGGCTGGTCCCTGCACTCGACTCAAATTCCAGACAATGCTCAGTGGTGTCTTCATCAAGACTAGAGATGATCTTCTTGACCTGGAGGTGTATGAACTAAAACCGACATTGTCCTCACACACTCACACCCCAAAAGCCACAGTGAAGCAACACCAGAGTGATCCCAAAAGGCTCTTGCATTCAGAAAGGGGAAGGACAGAAATCAGAAAGCAGCCATGGTCCACAGCAGTTCTGAAACACTGCTGGTAGATGTGGTGGGGCCTCCATCCTGAGGCCTAAAGGAGCCTCAGTTGGATCTCTTGCTGTATCCCAAGATCCATCGGCTGGGGGTTCTGTCTTGTCCGCTTTCCAACCTGACCTCATAACAAATGAGTGTTGGGGGAACAGGTACTCTTTTTTTTTTTTTTTTTTTTTTTACGGTAGCGGGCCTCTCACCGTTGTGGCCTCTCCCGTTGCGGAGCACAGACTCCGGACGCGCAGGCTCAGCCATGGCTCACGGGCCCAGCCGCTCCACGGCATGTGGGATCTTCCCGGACCGGGGCACGAACCCGTGTCCCCTGCATCGGCAGGCGGACTCTCAACCACTGCGCCACCAGGGAAGCCCGACAGGTCCTCTTTTAAGGACTGTTCAGCTTTTCAGCCCACTTCCAACTTCTGGGATTTTGATGACACGAGAGGTGCTTTAAATTTCACTGAAGGTTATTTTTTCCAGGCGCGGTTTCTTTGGCTGTTCATTTTGCCCCAAGACTAAGTAGGTTTATGAACTTCTTAGTCTGGAGCGTGTGGCCTCTAGCAGAGGAGTTGGTGAACAGTTTCTTCATTTACACTGTTACATGTAAATTCAATCTGCCCAAAAGTCCTGTGAGGAAAGTATTGCCATTTTGACCAGTTTAGAGATGGAGAGTGTGGGAGAATTTATTCTGAGAGGAAGAGTATCCTTCTTAGAACACCTTGAAATCTGCATGTAAGTAATGCTAACCTTGCCACTGTGACCTTATTTCTGGCATGTTGATGTGCCCATTAGGTGTGACCAAGGTAACTATGGAGACAGTGGAACACCAAATTTGAAAATTGGACCCTTTCCTAAAAACCAAGACCTGTGGTCACTATGCGTATGTTGCATATGCTATTTTAGTTTCTTTTACTCCACCTACTTTAGGCTTTTGGTTAGTTGGTTGGTTGGTTGTTTTTAAGCCAGTCACTGAGATGTTAGATTTTGGTCAGGTAGATGCCTCTCTCTATGATTTGTGGTTCACCAGCATAGGCTGGATACCACTTATTTGTTACGACACTTGAAAACCTTGCCTTGCACATTAGAACTTGATAAGTACATTTTACTGGTTATGAGAAAGATAACATTTTTTTAAGAAACCTTATTTCTTGTTTGTCCCTGTGGCTTAATTTGTACAGGCACAACTGAAGGTGACAAATATCTACTTGTCCTGATTTCTCACCATGAGTTTTAAACAGCTCATGCTGTGGGGACTGACATTTCCAGGTCACAGTCAAAAGGCACAGCCAAGGCTTTTGGTTGTGTCTAATTCTACACTGCACATGTGCTACCTTTCCTCAGAGCATAATGTTGTTTTAGAAATGAATTGCATTAGAGACACCTCACAAGCACTGATTTCAGTCCTGCCCTGCCAGCCCTCTTTGGGGGATTCAGTTACATCTCTGAATTCTCTAACTGAAACTTCTACTTGATTCCAGTAAGTTTTAAAGAAATACAAGCCCTTGAAAAGTTTGCCCATCTCCTCCTCCTCCTCTTCAAGTTTTTAAAAACGTGATTGATAGAAAAGATCTCAGAACATTTCCAAATGCAGATTGTCCCTGACTCAGGGCCCCATCCCCATGTAAATTGTAGCAGGGCCAGGATTAGGACAAGGTGTCAGGGGAACTCTATTGGGGCACGTGATTTAAGAGGTGCCCAAAATAATCAGTATCAAGACTAGAGATATTTAAATTCATGTATTAAAAAATAAAAATTAACGTAAAAAAATCCGTGATGAACAAACTATCAAATTTTGGAATAAAGACACATTGTTCGTTCGTTTTACAAACAAATATTATATGAAGGGAACAGTCATTTCCAATCAGCTTGACATCAAAGAGGTCCTGGCATTCCTAGCAGTGGGATTATAGAGGGTGACAAATGGCCAGCAGAGAGATAGGGCAGCACAGGGCTTTCTATATAGTCTTTTATTATTTTCTGTAGAGCTTGTATTACTGTTTCTACTTGGTTCGAAATATGAGCGTATATTTTGATAAATGCATATAGGGGCTGCACCTTTTTCCTTTCTCCCCAGGCTCCTATATGGCTCGGCCAGCTCTGAATCGTGGCCTCCTGGCCTCCTCCTGTCAGAGCTACTGGTGCCCACGCAGCCCTCTCCCACCTTTAGCTTCTCAACCTTCAAAACTGCCAGACTTCCTCCCCATCTACTCTCCAGGTCCTTCCAGTCAGGGTTCAGGCAATTCCAGGCTTTGGATGCAAAAACACCTGGCAAGAGACTCAAAAGAATCTAGAACTTGGGATCAGAGGTATTCACGGCTGAAGCCAGACCAGAATTCGTGATTTTAGGGAAACTCAGGATTCCTGAATTTCCATTTCTATTTCAACACATCTCATGCTACACTGCCGTGGGCCACACTGAAGAGCTGCCTTCTGGTTCTCACTCTCCTTCTCTGGGAGAGTGAATTCTTGATCCTACAGTCCTTACTGACTTACAAATGAACTTGAAGGGCACAGCTCTGTACCTCGAAGCCTGGCTGTGCTTCTTTAAGAAAACTATCTGTTTGATGCCAACACAAACTAGAAAAATGCAAATAAATAAGTGTCTGGTTTACTATACAAGATAAAAAAGTTTTTTTTGATTTTTGTATGTTGATCAGCTATTTGGATGTTTCCATAACCGATGATTCCTTTCTAACAGAATGTGTAAAGTGTATGTTGTTTAAGATTGCTGTGAAGTTGTTGTATCTGAATGTTTTTCTCTGGTACATTTGTATTTTCAATCCATAAAAATTTCCGAGTTCATTCTCTTTGGAGCATTCTGTTTTGCTAGGTCTCATAAACGATCTTTTTTTTTTTTTATTTATGAAAGGTGCTTGCATACCCAGGGGTCTCAAGAATTCTTCCCATTTCACTTACTGTGTATCAATCAAAATAAGGGAGGATGCAGTGAAATATGTTTCTACTACTCTGCAAAGCCCCCAATAAAGAGAAATGCTCATAGTAAATGTAGCCCTTGTTTCACACTTTCAGCTGGGTTTCAGTTGATAAAAGTGAACTATTTTGTCTTCACACATGTCACCAGAGGCTGGTTCCATAGTTGCTTAACCAGGACAAGTCCCTTTTCCAGAGCCTAGCCTTTCCTCAATGAGGAGGCTCTAAGCTACCAAAGTATCACAGTAATTGACCTGGGTCTATACATCACGTCTAAATAGACACGGAGTAAATTGCATAGCATTTGGTAAAACAAGTTACTCAGTGTTCCCCTTTCAACCCATAATGACTGTAATTCAGTTAGGCTTATTGCCTGTTATTTAATATGCTCCTACTGTAAAATTGTTCCTTTTGCAATACAAAGTTTAAAGAGCCTGCTTTTCTTCTTAAAGCATGCGGGCTCTCTTGTATTGGAATAGGATTTCATTATATTTAAAAATTTTTTCCACTGTTTACTTTATCACTGGGGTCAGATAAAGGAGCCAGAGTCAAAATTAGTCTTTGCTCTGGGATAGGGGAAGTGAAGAGAGAGAAACCCCAGTGGAAATCAATGGTGGATTTATTTGTATTTCCATAGTGCGGAAACTACAGGAACATTAGTAATGTTGGAAGAAAAAGCACGGGGAAGGGGGGGGGGTGTCCATATTTTCATTATTATTATTATTCTTAAAATACACTACACATAATCCTGGGATATTTTGCTACCAGGCATTGAAAATAGTCTATGATTCATAAATAATTTCAGGCAATCTCAAAATTTTTCACTGTTTAAAAAAAAACTTCCCAGGCTGAGCCTACCGAAAGGAATTTATGAATAGTTCCCCTTATCTAGCCATGAAAAATGCCTGGGTAGAGAGTTGACTTTTACATTAAAAAATTTTTTTACAGGTTCAGTGAATTTTTATGCAGCTTAAAAAATATATATCAGATCTGAGTAGATATGACCCAGAGGATGGACCTGATTTATCACCTCTGTGATGAGCTGCTAGTATTCTCTGTCTTGTGTGTCAAAGAGGATTTTTGTGAGGAGGAAATGAGTTAGTACAAATAAAGTACTTAGAAGAGTCCCTGGTCCATTGCAGGTACCAAAACCAAAACAGCGGCTTCACTCTCTTTATCACTGTTACTATGATGTGGAATAACACTGAAAGTTTGTTCATCCTACAAAGTCTATTTCGATTCGTACCTCCAGAGAACTCATGATGATGTTGGATTCTTTTCAATGAATTTAGTGACCGCATTATACAATTTAACACATAATTCTACAGCAGAAAGTCTGACTATGAGCATCCTATTTGTGGATATCTCATACATATAAATAGACTGCTGCTTCTTCCACCGATCAGTTGAAACCTTGAGGAAGCTTCCTGTGCTTCCCTAAATTAGACGTCTACTCTTTTGGACATACACACACAAAGACACACACATATGTGAGGCCATAACTAATTTACATAATCTGGGTAAGCAAGGATGAGAACTTATACAGTGCCTAGCACCCACTAGAAGCTTAGGAAATATTTTACTAAGTTTTGATTTGACAACATTGGTCCATAATAACATAATCACAACTCCATCAGACTGTATCAGTGCATGATCTAGACATTTACACAGAAGACACACATTTACACAAAATATTTAAGAGATTAAAGAATAGGTGTTATAAACAATTGTTTTTCTTCCTAAATTGCTTAGAAAATGTCCAAATGTCCCCCCTGTCACTGTTATTCCTGAGTGATGGAAGCCATTTGCTCAGATACCCTGATATGCATATTATTTACATTTCTCTGACACTGTATCCAGTTGACTTGGCTCAGGGTCACTTATTCCGGAATCACCGTGAAGTCACAGGGAATGGAATTTTACTCTGAACAAGAGAGTCTAGACCCTTGCACTTTGTATACGAGCATCTTTTAGTTTTAGCATCATGGCCAAAGTCAGTCAACTTCACGTTGTCAAGTTTCTTAGCTGTCGGATGCCTTATTAAAGGTGATAAATTCAATTAGTTTGTTGAATTTATAGAATGTCAATCAATTTGATGTGTTTCTTTTTCTTTCACCACAGTAAATAAACTAATCAGTTTTCTCTTCTGCCCTCCCCGTCTGCTCCCCACCAACCGATAGAACCAGGCATAGGTGTCACTTTGGAAAGACTTGGGTTTGGTTTATTTATTTATTACTCATTAACTTTGTTTCTTGAACACAAGACCTACAGATTGGTTACTGAGTATTTGTGAGATCCAGAACATCAAGCCCGGAGCAGTGACCAGCACATTGCAGGACCAAGAGACCAAGAAAAAAAAATTGCTTCAAGGTCACAAGCATGAAAAAAGAAGCTAAGGTAGGTTATGGGTGGGTTGGGGGATGCTGGCAGTAGTTGTGAAGCACAGTGGCAAAGATCAGAGTGATGATGGGTCTAGGGAGAAAGGCAATTACAGAAAATAGTGTAGAGAAATCCAGAAAATATTTTATAAAAAGATGGTGGACAAATTAAAGAGTCAAGAAAATGTAAAAACCAAAAAGCTTAATATGGACAAGTAACTGTAAGTTGTGAGTCCTGGGCGCATAACGGCTTTCTAGGCATAACCCATCCAGGCCCACTTTGTGACACTGCTTAGCTAACGGAATACAGTCCTCCAAAGCAGCGTTTTCGATGTTTCCTACTCCTAATGGCAGAGGGAAAAAATGAGTCTTTATTCACAGATATAAAACCCCTTCAGCTACCTGAAGCCAAGCTATATCTTGGAAGTAACATATTTTATTTCAAAAATTCATGTATAATTTACATGCTATTCTATAAAATATCTGTGTTCATCTTAAAGATGTTTTTAGCCAAAGTTTGAAGAAAATTGAAAGTTCCAGGAACCCCAGCCTGTCTGTCCCTGAAGTTCTACACACCCCTGGGCATGCTACCCTCTAATTCCCAGGAGTGTAGAATCATGGTCTTGAAGCAAAAGCTAAAGAGATACTTTCAATATTGCTGCAAAGCAGATGATAAAAGTATTCAGGGGAAAACAAGCCTTTATTTTAGGTCATTTGCAAGTTCCTTGAAGGCATGTGCTTTTTTTAAAAAAACGTTTTATTTTATATTGGAGTACAGTTGATTGACAATGTTGTGATAGTTTCAGGTGTACAGCAAAGTGATTCAGTTATACATATACATGTAGCCATTCTTTTTCAAATTCTTTTCCCATTTAAGTTGTTACATAACACTGAGCAGAGTTCCCTGCGCTATACAGCAGGTCCGTGTTGGTTATCCGTTTTAGATCTAGCAGTGTGTACGTGTGCTTTTTTAAGGGTGGTTATCGAGTTCTTGATCTGTCCTGGACCGTTTGGATGAGCTCTTAAGTGTGTCCAAGGATTGGACAGAAGTTCGGGAAAAGGATGATGTGTTCACAAAATAAGCCCCCGAGTGTGTTAACTATTGATAATTATGTGCCACGAGCAACTGCAGTTCAACACGTCACTTTTGTCAGAACGTCTTCATTTGGACGGGTGGCAACATGGGACCAGCTCTGCCCAACACCCGGAGTGGTGACACTGACACACTTCCTGGCTGTACTTGTGCTCACGCACCTCCTAGAAAATTAGGTTGTTCTTAGTTAACTAAGGAAAAAATGTCTCTTTTTTGACAGTTGACAGACTTCCATACCCCCAAATGCCAGTCAAAACGTACGCCTAATTATTTTATAAATTATGTTGTGCTGTCACAGACCCCTTCTGGGAGTCAAAACACTTCTACCTATCTTCACTCCTCCCCTGCCTGGGGCTGAGGGAAACTCACCAACTGCTACCCGTCCTGTCTTGTTCATCCATCCCTGCTCCTGTGGGAGTCCTGTTTATCTTCCCATCAGCGGGTGGTCCCTCTCCACCTGCCTTGGATCGGTATAATGGGACACCCCGTTTACCCTCCATGATCTATGAAGGTATTTCTTAAAACGCCCTCTTCCTGGGAAGGTGTTCACCTTCATGGGCTTTTTGTTCTGCTCTCTTTCTGCCACAGCAACAGGGAAAATCATTCTTCGAACACCTGCCATTATTTTTTATTTTCAATATGAAATATTATGAGCAGTTTTGTGCACTGGCAATATGAGCTTCTGCTCGAGCCCTCGATGGAGAATTCATCCCTGAAAATTCTTAGCGCGGGGTTGCACCTCTAAAACTGTCTGAAGAGCCCTCTCCAAGTCCCACTCCCCACACTCAGGGACACGTACAGTCACTACACCATCATCTTCCCTATTCTGTTCTGATGCTTCAAATTCCTATGTCAGAGCCCATGTATTTCATTCACAGAGGATGTAAAATACAGATTCTCTTGAAAGAGTTAATAATTGCCCTAAAATCACGCTGGAGACTAAATGACCTAATAGATCCTCCCTCTGATCACGTGTAACAGTTATCATGCTTTTGGCTGCAGTTAACAGAAAACCTGACTCAGGGAGATTAAACAATATGGAAAATGTCTCAGCTCACACAAGGAGACATCCAGAGACAGGGAGCTACCAGAGTTGGTAAAGCCGGTAGCTGAGCAGCGTTGATCAAGAGTACAATTCCCTCAATTTGCCTCCTGTACCCTGGAGCTTGTCCTCTTGTCAACAAATAAATCCCTGCAGCCACTTACATGGTCAAACAACACTTTCAAATTCAAGAAAGGGATATGAGGGCATATCCAGTCAGATTCCCACTTTAGGAGTGAAAAAAATTGCAGAACAGCCCTCTAGAGAGTTGCCTCCAGATTGTATTTGCCAGAATTGTGTCCTATGGGCATCCTACACCAATAGTGGACAGGGAGAATGGAGTTCTTGTGGTTATCTCAGACCAGTGGTTCTCAGATTTTAACTCGCATCACCGTACCCGGAGGGCTTATTACAGCGCAGATCGCCAGACTTCACCTCCTCAGGTGACTTAGTGAGTCCAAGATGGGCCTCAAGAATTTATATCATGAGATGCTGATGTTGCTGGTCTTGGGACCCACAGTTTGAGAACAAGTATCTAAGCTTATCGAAATTATGAAAGTGGACCAATTGAAATGGTATATAAGATAATAGGTATTAAAATATACCATAAATACTTAAATATAAACTATTAGCAACATTCTAATCAAAATTTGTTCCCCTTTCTCTGGTTAAGATGCAAGAATTAGGGCATTCTGGATCAAATAAAAATTCAGGTTGGTAACATTGTCTCAAACTGTATTCTTGGTTACCATCATTTAAATAATGAGTGTACTATGAAATATACAACTTTAAAAGTATTTTACACATCTACTGTAAAGGTATTTTCTGTATACTATTTCTTAAAGCAGGTCACTTTATAAGGTATGCATATTCATGAATGCTGTGTAATACTTCATTTCACTTTGTATTGAATTTCACTTTCAGACATATTCTTTTTAATTGCCGTAGATAAGTATTCTTCTTTTTTTTTTTTTTTTTTTTTTGCCGTACGCGGGCCTCTCACTGTTGTGGCCTCTCCCATTGCGGAGCACAGGCTCCGGACGCGCAGGCTCAGCGGCCATGGCTTACGGGCCCAGCCGCTCCGCAGCATGTGGGATCTTCCCGGACCGGGGCACGAACCCGTGTCCCCTGCATCGGCAGGTGGACCCTCAACCACTGTGCCACCAGAGAAGCCCATAAGTATTCTTTTATATGTATAAATGCTCCTTATGCTTCAGAACCAAGTAAAAATGAGGAAATTATATAGGTTGTTTTTTAAAGTCACATAAACTTGAATTTTAATAACTACTATGCTCCACAATCCTTTAAAAGAATTTTTCTTCTCAGATTCCCTCGAGAATTGTTTTGTAAGATGGGCAAATCCAGACTTGAGCAAAACATTACAAGTACAAGGGTTTGTGCGTCTCATTAAATGTTGACACTTCATCAAGAGCTCTCTATGTTCAGCAGCTGGAGGTATAAAAAAGTGAAGTGGAGACACAAGGCAATTCATAAAACAAATCAAAGTTCCCCACAAATCATTTTCCATTGAATCTTTCTTTTAAAAGCCAAAAAATGATATCCCTGACTAAACTATATGGACAATTGTGACAATTATTATTCTATTTTTAACATAAACAGACACAAGTTATTGAATGCTGCATAGTTATTGAATGACAAGGGTCTTTGAAGCCAGAGCACCTCAGCCACCTTCACAACCCCACCCAAAATTTTCAGGTTTTCCATTAACCAAAGACACATGGGAAAATGTCTCTAAACACAAAATAGGAAGAAAGAAGTGGCAAGTATATATATTTTTTTACTTCCTTCTTCCCACTACAAAGTTTAACTCTCCACCCTCACCTTGAGAATTCACTACAGAGAAGCTAAGTGATTATTTTATTGCATCTCTAGATCTGAAAGATGACAATGTGGTTGCAAACAATATATTCATTAAAAAAAAAAAAAGCTTCTTTGTAACAGCAAGTGTTTAACAGTGCTTTTCTGCATCAGTTACCCAAAAGTGATAGATTGCTTATGTTATATGGGGCACGCTCTCAGAATTACCTGCTTTTATTCTGGGGGTTTTGTATGTGGAGTTATTTTAATGTATTTTAAAAAATAACATATAGGCCAAAGACAAGAAAAATTTAACCAGAGAGGCCAAAATCGCTTGCAAATATTTTTAAAAGATGCTAAAATAAAGTTTTCTTTTTAAAGGACTGGTTTTATACCAAGTGCTTTCTTTTACTATTTTATTTTGGGGATAAACTTTGGCATTTTTGAAACACCTAAATATTGGAAAATCCTATCAACATACTCTAGCAACTGCCCTCACATTCATATAAAATAGTTAACTGAAGAAGTGTCTTCTTAATGGAAATATTTCCTGTAACAGCTACTAAAACAGAAAAGAAAAAAACATAAAAATTTGATCCTCAAGTACAAGCTTTTTTCTGTGGCTTTCAAGACACTCTACTACATTAGAATAGTTTCTAAAACAAGTTTTATCTCCTACAAATCCTCTTTTGTTTGGGCCGTACAATATCTTTAACATTCCTAATAAATTATCCTTCTTAAACAGCTGCTCTCTATTCTAACTGTACAGTCACCAGTGAATTTAGATACCCTACCACTTCCCTCCATAAATGCTTGCCTTTGACCACCTAGAAAAACAGAAATATAATGCAGGCCACATAGGTGATTTCAAATTTCTAGTAGCCACATTTTTTAAAGTTTAAAAAATAATAATAAAATTAATTTTCTATAATAGCTTTCTCAAGGTATAATTTGCATACCATAACATTCACCTTTTTAAAGTGCACGGTTTGATCATTTTTGGTCCATACACCAAGGTTTGTAACCACCACCCTGAGCTAATTTTAAAACATTTTCATCTCCCAGAAGAAACCCTGTATTCATTAGTGGTCACCGCCCAGTTCCTCCTCCCCCCGCAAACTCTGGCAACAACTAGACTCTACTTTCTATCTCTATGGATTTGTCTATTCCAAGATATTTCATATAAATCAAATCATACAATATGTGGCCTTTTGTGTCTGGCTTCCCAACATAATGTTTTCAAGGTTCATCCATGTTTCAGCATGTATCAGTCTTTCTTTCCTTTGTATTGATGAATAACATTTCATTTTGTAGATAGACCCATTTTGTTTATCCATTTATTAATCTATGGATATTTGGATTGTCTCCACTTTTGACTATTATGAACAATGCTGCTATAAACATTTGTGTAGAAGTTTTTGTCTGGACATGCGTATTAGTCAGCTTGGGCTACCATAACAAACTACCAAAGTCTGGGTGACTTAAACAGCAGAAATTGACTCTCACTGTTCTGGAGGCTAGAAGTTCAAAACCAAGGTGCCAGCATGGTTGGTTTCTGCCGAAAGGTCTCTTCCTGGCTTGTAGATGGCCCCCTTCTTGGTGTGTCCTCACATGGCCAGGAGAAAGAAAGCAAGCTCTCAGGTGGCTCTTCTTATAAAGGCACTAATCCCATCAGGAGGGCTCTACTTTCATGACCTCATCTAAACCTAATTATCTCAAAAAGACCTCATTCAAAATACCACCGCATGGGAGTTAAGTCTTCAACATATGAATTTGGGCAGGGGGACTCAGTCCATAGCAACATGCTTTCATTTGTCTTGAGTATATACCAAAGAGAAGAACTGCTGTGTCATATGGTAACTCTGTTTAACATTTGAAGACTGACAGACTCTTTTTCAAAGCAGCTGTGCCATTTTACATGTTCACTAACAATGTATGAAGGTTCCAATTTCTCCATATTCTCAAAAACACTTGTAATTGTCTATGTTTTTTACTTTACCATCCTGGTGGGTGTGAAGTGGTAACAAATAGTGGTTTTGATTTGCTTTTCCCTAATATCTAATGGTATTGAGCATCTCCTCATGTGCTTGCCAGATATTTGCATGTCTTTTTTGGAGAAATACCTTTTTAAAACTTTGCCCACTTTTAATTGGGTTATGTCTTTATCGCTGGGTTGAGTTGTAAGAGTACCTTATATATTCAGGATACAAGTTACTTACCAGACATATGATTTACAAATATTTCCTCCCAACCTGTGGCTTGTCTTATTACTTTCTTGGTGGTGTTTTTCGAAGCACAAACATTTTTGCTTCTGAAGATGTCCAGTTTATGTATCTATTTTTGGATGTTTGTGTTTTGGGTGTCACATCTAAGAAACCATTGGGTAAAATTAATTTTAATAAATATTTTATTTAACACAATTTAATCAAAATATCATCATTCAATGTAAAATGAATAATTATAAAATATATAAATTTTAATTCAATATAAAATATAAATCAATATAAAAATTATTAATGATACTTTTCTTTCTTTTTTTCATGCTAAGTCTTTAAAATCTGCTGTGTATTTGAAAAAACAGAAGCCAGTGTTATGTGGTGGCAGAAAAGTTAGTGAAACTGCCACCCATAGTAACACAGAAGATGGAAAAAGCACCTCAAAACTTGTAGATTTGGCCAAGGAGATTCCAGAAAGGAATGTTGAAAGTGTAAGTTATCTTCTTTCAACTGTGTATAAGGTAATTCTTATGTACTTCTTTTAACTGTATATATGAGAGAAATAAGATATGAATGATATAAAACTGTTTAGTTTTTAATGAGTTTAATGGAAATATAGAGTGCCCAGGGAAATGTCTCTAGTCAGCAAAACATCCTCAAAATTAAAAATGTTTTTAAGGAAAAAAGCAATTACAAGGCTGCCAATAGATCTTGCCCTCAGAGTCAAGACTAATTCAAGAATTATTTCAGGGTCAAGGAAGTTTTCTGGTAAAGACCTCAGAATGACAGAAGTCAGTGACTCATAGGTTCTGCCACCTGAACAAAAGGGCTTCTAAGAGTCTTAAGGGCATTGTTTCATTCCACCCTACTCACAGGCCGAAGTAGAGAAAGACCTGTCTTGAAGAGATCTGTGAGGATGGCTTTTCTTTAATGTATTTGACTATTATCTGATACATAGGAAACCCACAAAATTTTAAAGGAGATTTTAGCTGACAAACTAGGTAATTCCAAGATTCAATTAAAAAAAAAGAGTATAAGAGAATTAAAAATTTCATGTGTGAACATTTTAACTTACCAAATTATCATAAAAGATAAAATCACATAGCCAAATTTGGGAGCATATTACAAATATATTTTTCCTTATGTTTATGTTTGTAAAGAGCCTTCTGGCTCTTTTAAGGGATTAAATTTACTATGAACAATCTATGCATGTTTAACAGCTCTATGCACATATCTATATGTATTTATATGTGTGTGTGTACGTATGTGTGTGATAGCTAAATTGGCCTGTCTTTTGTCATCATGAAGCTTCCCATGCTTTGTATGATGGCAAGGAAAGTAACTGACTTAGTTAAAATGAAGATTTAATTTATCCAAAGCAACTGCTTTAGTAATCCCATGCTAACAACTTAACTTCATTGTCCTGTTTTTCTCTCTGATTGCCATAACTTGCTCTATAAGAGACAAAGCATCATTTAAAAGAGTATAGGTTTATACCAAGTAAACAGAAAGTAAGGAGTTGATATAAAGGTCAGCCATTATGAACATTACCTGTTGAGCCATTTGTGGTTTATACTTGACATTGTCAAAACATAGCTGGAATGTTATGCCTATAACATGATCCCTTATCTGTCGTCTATTTCACATAGGCTCACTGATTTTAAGTATCTTCAGCTTTACTAAAAAATAAATAAACCAAAAATTTCAATGACTGTGTCTAATTTTTAAAAAATGGCATTTCAATTTTATTTGACAATTCCCTTAATCTCATTGCTGCAGCTACAAAACAGCATTTAAAATTTCCAAGATGCAGACATACCTCCTTTGCTTTCACTTGCTTGTACACTCACGCCCACATTAAATGACATTATAAAGTATTTCCTTTCAATTCTTGTTATACATAAATACACATGTTACATGGATGTGTTGGATTTTCTTTTGGATTCAATAACTGGAGGTTCATTTTTTGGTGACATCTTTAGGCATCCTTCCAAAAATATCAGCACTGTTCAGCCTCTACAGATGTATGGCAGTTTGTGCATTGTGGTTGGGGGCAATGTGTGTATGTGTGCACACATCTGTGGAAAGAAAAAAGTGGTTGGGGGAATGAAGAAGAGATATTTTCTATTAGATGGTCATTATACTTTACCGATTTTTTAAGCTGTTCCACACCATATTGGAACCAAATCAGCCCCAACTTTAGAGGTTCATCTTTGTCACTCATCTCCTTAGGGCACATTAAAGTGCCAAAATCTGGTAAATTCCTTTCTGTACGAGGCCACTGTTGTTCCCTTATAAGAATCTTTTTTCTTGTCAGAAACATTCAGTCGCCTAATTGGAACACCCTCTCATTCTAAATCAACTAAAAATTCTCAGTTTATATTCCAATCCCACTTCTAGGCAAGCCTCTGCTAGCCCCTAGCTTCCTCCTCATCTAGGAACACATGATTTTTTTCTTTCTGAAGCATGTGGCTGCCATTATAGCTTGCCCCGCAGGGGAGGATAATTTGCTCATTGTGGATTAGTTGCCTTCAGCAGGTAAGTCTCACCTGGGTCACATCCTTTAAGGGTATATCCGTGGACAGGACTGCCTAAAAACTTTCACTGGAATGTGCAAAATTCTGCCCTGGCTTGTCTTGCTTTCTGTTGCACTATCCAGGGCTAACTTTTTCTCAAAAGTTAACACCATTATGACTGAATCAGTAACTTTTTCTGCATTTTATTGCATCCTTTTTTGGTTTTCCATGCTGCATGTCAGACAAGTTGTACCTGAAGGAATGCAAACTGGCATTCTGGAAATTTCTGACTCAGCTATTACACAAAACCTCTAAAGAAGTTTGCCTTAATGTATTCAGCCAAGTTTCTACATGAGTTGAATAAACTGATAGTTAGTAAATATATGTGTATGTTGGGGTAGGAGGAGTGTTCTTTTGCGGTACGCGGGCCTCCCACTGTTGTGGCCTCTCCCGTTGCGGAGCACAGGCTCCGGATGCGCAGGACCAGCGGCCATGGCTCGTGGGCCCAGCCGCTCCGCGGCATGTGGGATCCTCCCGGACCGGGGCACGAACCCGTGTCCCCTGCATCGGCAGGAGGACTCTCAACCACTGCGCCACCAGGGAAGCCCAGGAGGGGTGTTCTTGATGTCACATACAGCATGTGCACCTAAAATAAGAAATTTGGACTGTCTGGCCAACAAAATATAAAATACTTGATATCCCATAATCTGCTCTGTTTAATATCATGTATTTCATGTAAAGGCTAAATTTTGTTTTAAAGAATCTTATTGTATTCTTGCTCATTTTGACGCTGAAAAAATATCTCTCTGAACCAGTAACATCAATAAGAAATGGGTGTTACCATAAATGACCCTCCTTACGCTCAATTAATAATTTTAATCCTGTAGCCTATGGTATATTAAAGTTCAATTTATTCTACTTACAGCTTCAGGAGATCCACAAATTTCATGAATTGCATATATATGCATTTGGGAGGGAAAGAGTTCATAACTTTTATGGTATTCTCAAAAGAAACTTACTCCTCCAAAAAAATGTTAGTAACTGGTGCTCTAGGTTAATTGATATTTTGGAAGATATTAAAAATACACGTGCAAGATGGTGGTTTAAATGATTAAAGATCATAGTGTTTTTTAAAATTATATTTACATGATTGTCTACAGCTTTCCCTCTGTATTAATTTCCCATACTCATTCATCATTCCATTTTTCATCATCACATGGAACCCACTATTCAATTGCATCTAATGTGCTGTGCTTTTTAAAGCACACTAAAAATGATGGTCATTATCTTCTGGATGGAATCATTTGAAAGAGAATATGGAAGGGAAAAAAATTGTGCAACTATAGACTTTTTGCTGCGTGAATTGGGAGTAGTTTGTAAATGATGGGGGAATAAAAATAGTTTCTGACAGGAAAATACTTTACAATAAATTAAAACTAAGGAGTATATGAAAGAAGGAAACTTCTTTTTTAATAAATTTATTTATTTTATTTTATTTATTTTGGGCTGTGTTGGGTCTTCATTGTTGCGCGTGGGTTTTCTCTAGCTGTGGTGAGCGAGGGCTACTCTTCCTTGCGATGCGCAGGCTTCTCATTGCGGTGGCTTCTCTTGTTGCGGAGCGTGGGCTCTAGGCACGCAAGCTTCATTAGTTGTGGCACTCTGGCTCAGTAGTTGTGGCTCTCGTGCTCTAGAGCGCAGGCTCAACAGTTGTGGTGCACGGGCTTAGTTGCTCCACGTCATGTGGGATCTTCCCGGACCAGGGCTGGAACCCGTGTTCCCTGCGTTGGCAGGCGGATTCTTAACCACTGCGCCACCAGGGAGGCCCAAGAAGGAAACTTTTAAAACTTACAGCAATAAATTAGAAGCAACAAATATGTGTGTGTAAATGAGCCAGATTAACTAAACTAATTTCTAAAATTCATTAATACTTTTCCTGAAAGTTTTATTTGCCAGCTGTATCATTATGTTTCTTGCATAGTTATGAAATTCCCATTATAAATCATGTAAAAAATACTGCATATACACTTACAAAGCTGTTTTTTTTTTCAAAATAGAAGGCAAACTCATTTCAGCTGTAATCGTGTGATTGCTGTTTCCTTGGATGAATATTCACAATTTCTTTAAAAATGATAAAGAGAAAAAAGGTTTTTTTCCAAGATGCTGTATGATAGCCATAATCCAAGATGTCCTCTGATGATCTCTCTCTCCTTGGATGCAAACACTTGTAGAAAGGATTCAAAGGATGAGAAGAGCTGAATGGATCATTGCTGCCTTGGAAGATAGAAGAAGGGGAATGTGGGCCAAAGAATTTGGGCAGCCTGTAGAATTTGTGAAGGGTTACCTGACAGCTAACAAGGAATCAGGAACAGCAGTCCTATAACCACAAAGAACTGAATTTGCCAACAACTTGAATGAGCAAAGAAATGGATTCTCCCCTACAGTCTTCAAAGAGGAGCACAGCTCTGCTGCTGTCTTGATCTCAGCCTTGTGTGACCCATGTCAGACTCCTGACCTACAGAACTGTATGATGAATTTGTGATATCTTAGGCCCCTGAGTGTGTGGTAATTTATAATAGCAGTGACAGAAGACTAACACAGGTGCTTTTTGCATGTGGGAGGGATGTGAATGATTGAGTACCAGAGGGTAGAGTGCGGTAACCAGCCTCCAAGATGGCCACCAATGACTACTGCCTCCTGAAATTCACATCCTGGTGTAATCCCCTCCCAGGGTGTGCCAGAGATAGCCCGTGTGACTGGTAAATATGGAAGAAGTGATGGTATATTACTGTGCTATTGCTTTATTGCCTCAACTCCAAATTCACCTTTTTTGCCTGTTCAGTGAAGATGAGCCCTTCATATACTCTGCCTTTGCCACCTGACACTATGCTAAACTTTGTCAATAGAGGGTGCTGTAGAGGCTGCAGGAAGAAAAGGTTTTCCTTTCTGGTTCCAGTGGGCTCACCTGTCCAGCTCCTGGAGCACCTGCGGTTCTCTAGCTTCTATTTCCTGCAATAACACCAGCTCCTCCAGCACAGGCTCCCGAGGAGCAGGTGGCTTCTAAGTGTCCTTAGTGAGACGCAACCCAGAACCTTTGAGGGCAGATTTCCAGCAAGTTGCAGAAAGCTGATTTCTGGCAAGGTCCACAGGTGCCACACCATGGAGATTTCTCCCACATTCAGTGAGTCACGGTCACACCTGCAACAGGGTGTGGATCTCAGTCTTGGGGAGGGGTCTCTTCCTTGAGTGTTCTATCAGTCCTAGAGGTTCCTAATTTTTTCTATTCCTACATTCTTTAGAGTTCTTTTTACATATTAGCTAATCCTTCATTATTCCAACCCCCTGTTTGGTTAACGATCCTTTACATTAAACTTTCCCTATCCAAGTTGCCATGTAGTTTCTCTCTCCTGATTGGACTCAGATCCAGTCACTTCTGGATTTGGTTATAAAAGGCACAGTAGATTCTGTCTTGTCACACATTCTCTGCCCATGTGCTTTGGGGGGAGATAGCTGCCATGATCTACTCAGCAACTGGCGAGGTCCACACAGTGAGGCTCTGAAGCTACTGGCCAGCAGCCACGTGAGGGAGCTTGGACGTGGATATTCCCACACCATCAGGCCTTCGGGCAAGTCTGCAGCCTTGGCTGACATCGTGATTTCAGCCTTGAGAAACCCAGACCCAGAGCCACCTGGCTAAGCTGCTCACAGATTCCCTGCCTCAGAAACTAAGTGAGATAAAAAAAGTTTGTGGTTGTAAGCCACTAAGTTTTGAGATAATGTGTTAATGTAGCAATCAATAATGAATACACTTGGCTTAAAGTTTATTCTAAAAATTTGAATTATTTTTGTACAAAATCTCTACACTGAAACCTCTTTGTAATCAAGAATTTTGATCAGTCAATAGAACATTCTTATTCCACAAGATGCTAAAATCGATGAAGAAATCTTATGTAGCATAGAGTGAAGATCACAGGTTCTGTCAGCTGCCAAAGGATGACCGGGGGAACTATTGTACCTGCTGACTATCAGTCTCTCGGAATATGACTAATAGCACCTGTTTCAAACAGCCATTGGTGTGAATTAAATGGGTGAATGAATGCAAAAGACTTAATAAGGTGCTTGGCAAAGAGTAGACTCTATTACAATTAATACAGTAAAACTTAAATCCACATAGAGAATTAGAACAAGTCATAACAGTTTGTTTAAAAATAATTTAATCTGAAGCATATATTTTTATGGACTCAGCTTCCAAGCATGCTATGTCAGAACCTCATCACCGTATTCTACTAACTGCTCATTTATTTCTCTACAATTTCCACTAGACTATAAGCTTCAGGAAGGCAGATGTTATGTTCCTCTTTTTCATGATTGTAGCCACAATACCTGGGATAATATCTAACATTATAGTCAAATAATAGTATCTGTTAAATAAAGAAGGGCTCAATGTCATACAATAAGATGTCTGAAGAAATTTTAGCTACAACTAGATCTTTGGTAGTGTTGAACTGAATTTAAAATATCTGAACTTTTAAAATGATATTACTATTAAATGTTTGTGATAACATCAGATTCTTTAATTAATAGCAAATGCCACTACAATTATGCTTTATAATCTTTAGGGAAATAAAATGCAAAAATACTACATCCTTTAACAATATTTCAAACCTCTTCCCGCAGTACTCAATAGTTTAAGAAAACTACACTACTCATATTTTGTAATTCTTTAGCCCTTAATAACAAGATTGAAGTTTTTTACTAATAATTTTCATTGTAACAATTACTGATATTCTAGAGCAATACTCATTTTGGTTGACAATTTCTCTCCTCACTAGCCAATGATGTCACCTCTTTCATCATAAGGAATTCAATACATACCAAGTCAAGGACAACGTGTTCCATATTTACAATGAAATTATAGTTTCCTCATCAAAAGGCAAATCCTTCATTTCAAAAATTTGAATGATTCTTAAAATAGAATGCCAGATGGCTAAATTTAGGTTCTGAAGAAAGTCTAATTCAGGAACACTTTATGGCACCAGTCCCAAACATTTTCATTTGATTATGGATTGAATATATTTTCATTCATTTTAAACTCATGGGTCTCTGTATGTTGTTCTGAGATAGGAGAACGCATGTTGGTAGACAAATTGACCTAAAAAATTATGCCACTCTGCTTAAAGGACCTATTTCTGTTGACATATTGGAAAGATGGGCTTATGTTTGGTGACAGGTTTTTCAGGTATCCAGGTCATATAGGTTAATGGTCAAATGTACATAGGTAGCATTCTGCTTCATAATGAATGGACATCGCTGAAATACAACAGGTAAACTACAATCCACAGAGTTTGCAAAGGTTGGAAAATACAGATCACATAGAACTCTCTACTATGCCTTGATATGTTCCACTATTTTCATCCGTATTTTTTGTTTATTTGTTTTGTTTTGTTTTTATCACCTTTGTCTTACCTTTTTTAATCTTTCTTATGCAGCTTCATCCTAGCTTTAGGTTGAAAATAATTGTTAAAAGTGTATTTCTTTACTAATCATTATCATAAATTCATGAATTATTTCAGGTTGTATGCAGGCTTTTTAAAAAATTCATTGCTTCCCATTTTTGGATGAATTTTGGTTCCTTCAGTCATTCTTCCTGCAATGCCCTTCCCATTTAAGCCAATGCACTGTGGCATTCCCCTTGTTATAACTTAGCTATTGTAGTAAGCCAGAGGAGGTCAAGTACATCTGTTTGAGGTTCAACACCAGCTCTTACGGTGAATTTCTGAGCTGCACTTTGCACATCTGTAAAATTGTGTAATAACAACTGTCCCACCTATATCACTGTGTTGTGGTGAGAACTGTATGAGATAAGGCTTGTGAAAATGTTCCATAAGCTGCAATGTCTTCTAAAGCCATGAGGGATAATCTGCTTGTTAGCCCTCTTCCTTAGAATTGCGTCTTTGTGCATAAAGATCCTCTCCCCAACCTGCTGCAACTGATTCATCCTTAAAGACCAACTCGGACTCAACTTTCTCCCAGTAACCTCTCACCCTTTAAGTGAGTCTTCCAACTCTGAGCTTCTGTAACTTATTAATTGTATTCATTGATTTCAAATTTGTCATTATGTCCTACATTGTAGGATGCTTTGACTCACTGGGGTTCCACATGGTAAACCCCATACCCTCCTGATGATTGCATCTCTGGTCCACTTTTCACTGGTCTCCTGCACACACCTGTGTGAGGTACGTTATAAGTTACATTTCATCTCACACAGCCTCTCCCTTTACATTGTCACTCATAGCTCATAATCCTCTTTCCTCTCTCCCTCTCCAAGCCTCTTGGCCTGAGATGCTTCCATGAAAATATTGCAAAATGACTTCAGAAATTTAAATTTTTAATTTAAATTTTATATTAAAATGTTTACATTAAATTTTTCACTTTCGATTTTTAAGTTACAGTTTTGATTTTTATTTCTCAGACTTTGTCTATAGCTACTCAGAATGAATACCTCCCTCTAGCCAGTGAACAGAAAAGAATAAAATTTGCCATACAACTGATAAACTGAATCATCTCTTTAAAAAATGCCATTCAACTTAAACAGCAAACCCCAACCCAAATTTGGATGTAGATTCTGCTTAGAACAATGCTTGTCAACAAATGCAATTAATTTTCCCCCAGGTACTTGTAAACATTTTTCAGGCCAAATATTTTGTTTGACAGTGAAAGGGTATCTGGCTTACTCTGTCCTGTCTTTAGCATCATCGAGAGCTCCACTGAGACAAAAAGTAGAGATTGAGAAATTTGACAGTGTTTTCCTAGGACTCATCTTCATTTATTAGCTTTTTTAAAATTACCTGGGAATGAATCTAGGCACATAGCTTCATGAAAATTCAAGTATCTGTTGTTGAACTATTCATTATCTTCCAAGAATATATTTTGTAGCCAAAGAAAAATATGTTACAATATTTTTTATTCCCCTGGTAAATAGCTTATGAACAAGTATGTTGATTTTGACATTCAAGAATTGAATAGGCATCCTGTACCTCACCTTCCCATAATAAGACTTTTTGCTAAACAAAATATAATGCTAGTTTTCTCATGGTAATTTATCTATCTGCTCTCCAAGTGATATGTTCTCAAAATATTCCATTAAACATAAGTTTTTTAAATGTGCCTTGTCTAATTTTGTACAATCCAAGCAAAGTTCACGAAACACTTTGCAAACTTTGTTTAATTAAACACAATACCACACCTTTGCTTTAAATGTAATGATCATAATTTCTTACAGACAATTTTTAATGAGTTTGCTCTTTGCTATACCCCTCATATATTTTCTTCTCCTTCCAGGCACAGGTGATGAAATTGTGATCAACATTATGAAATTGGATCACAATTATTTCTTTAATCAAAACAAACCAAGCCTTATGCCATAGGTGTGGAAAACCATATTGTTGTGCTATCCAATTGCAGTGATATTTTGTAATCAGCACTTTTGGCCAAACACATGGTGTAAATTATATGGAAAATGAGAAGGCATGTTCTGTCTCATGCCGTTGCCAGGTATGTTTCATATTTAGATATAAACAATGAGAGAAATTCAAATTTCACAACAGTTGAGTCATTTCTGCCACTGTGGATGCTTGTAGCTTATTAATAGCAAAGCTGTTTTCTTGTTTGAGATTTTTTTTTGCACTTAAATTAGTATGTTCCCACCATGCTACTCATGCTTATTTCATTAATTGCTAAGCAATAATTCAATAAAAGCTTCTCTCAGAGAGAAATTCAAACCTCAGATACTTATCAAATGCCCTTAATGCCTGAAGCAAGGAGTGGGCTGAGGAAAAAAATACACTGTAAGACATAATCACAAGGTTGCTAATATCTCACGCACATCACATCTAAAATCTAGGATTCCTCCGAGTTAATACCCATGAAGTATACTTTAAATACCCCCAACAGAAATATCGTTTATAGCTTTTTTGCAGAGGTGTCTATGAAAAAATCAGAAACAAGCCAAATTGTTTCTCCTTCCCTTACAATTATATTAAGGGGTTGAGATCTTCAAGATGGCCTTAGGATGACACCTAGCTGAGTGGAAGAATTGCCTTACAGTCCAATAGAATTTTCTGATTTCCACGTAAAGTACTAGAACACATTGCAGAAAAGTCTCCACTTCCATACAATGAGAACAATATAGAGAAATTGCTTTACAAATATATTTATCTTGGCCATTCCCGGTTTTTAGCCTTTGTTTCAAACACTAATTTATTGCTCTCCAAATCTTTGAGAAAGACGAGTTCCATGAGATTAAAAGATTGCATATCATAAAATAATGATCAACATTTTTATTCTGCATTTGCAGTTGAAATTCCAGTGTGAGTAAATACATATTCTGGACACCATTATAAAAGCAATGAATCAGGGGTACTCATAAAAAAGGCAGAAATTTTTTATGAGTATCTCTCCTGCCTTTTTCTCTAGCTCTTTTCTAGTCTAGAAAATATATCTGTTACTGTACAATCTTTCAAATTACATTCTGATTTTAATAATAATCACAAATTAATGATGTGTAGTCACATGTCCATTTTCTCAGAGGAAAATAGCCATATGCTTCAATAGCTAAAACTTCTATTTCCACAAACTAATTAAAAGGCCTTTTGGTACAGTAATCAGAAAAACAGGTGTTTCATTTAGTTTCTCTCCCTTCAAGGTTGAATAGTTGCAATTCAAACTTCCCTGCGATTCCTTCAAAGTCAAGGGATGTCACATAGCCCCACATTGCCTGTCACACAACAATATCCTCCTGTCCCACCCCAGGATTTTGACAGAATGCAAATCAAAGGAAGAAGGCAAACTGTTTTTAGAGTACAATATGCTAAATTATGAGTAGGATTTTTCACAATACATTTTGGAGATTTTAACTCAGCAAAAGGAAAAAAGACTCGAATCCTGTTTACTTTTCTCTTTGATAGATTGAGTACATACACATATTTTTTAACCTTTGAAAAGATGAGACCCGCTATAGGAGAGATATTCCATTCTTCTTTCTCCAAATGTAATCATCGTATCAAAACCACATCTCTAGGACATGTTCTTGTGAGTACAGGGTGCATTACGTACGATTTTATAACACACACAGTAACTTTGGAAAGCTTCGGCCTTATTCCTGTTGTTAATTATTTAGACTCTGACATATTGCAATAAAACATTTCATCAAGCACTCCAGTCCGGGGAACGATAGGCATCAAAACTGTATTGGTAATGCAAAATAAATGGATCGGGGTTGAAAATAATGAGTTTGGTGGATTACATCTGTCACTGTGAATTATTATTGTTGAACATAATAGGGCAAAGCACTACAAAAATAAAGCTTGTCTTCTCTAGTTAAAGGTGAGACAACTACCTCTAATTAGATACAGAAATTCAAGTGTGAGTTATTAATTATACACACAAAAGGTGTATCTGCTTACCCAATCTTACATTTTTGTATGTATATCTATAGAACAAAAAGTCCCCATTGCTAAAGCTGGTGATAGTTCACAGTGGCTCTTGCCAGAAAGTGGAGAAGACATTCCATTTGGCCACATTTGACCATGCAAGAGGGAAAAAAAAACCAAAACAAAACTAGAACACTTGACTGTGCCATAGCAGATCCAGATTCTGGCACTGATTCTTCTAATTTGCTCTGTGATACGTGTGACTTACCTCTGGAACTCAGGTTCATCATCTGTAAAAGTAGGGCCCTGAATGAAACGGTCTTTAAATTCAATTCTAGCTTCAAAACATTCCTTGATTCTTTATACATAAAATGGAATTTTTAAAAATTAAGTGAACCTGGTAGCTTTTTGCTTCTAGAGGCAGAAAGCTTGGCAGAGAACTTACTGGAAGAATAATCCAAGTTGCCTCTCTTGGAATGCAAACATGAGGGAAGTGGATGCCCATTATTCAGGAGAAAGGGTGTAATAGAACATTTTATTACACTAGGCAATGTTGCCCAACCAGAGTAGGAGGAGAGAAAAGTTGGGATTGTGTCAATTTGCACAGAGGTTTCTGGAAAAGGAAGAATAACAACCCACAGGCTTCAATCCCACAGATTTTGAAATCAGCCCAAGCTGGTTGAGTAGAGTTTAAGGATACCCTCTCCTAAGTTCCCCCGATGGAAATGGACACCAAAGTCCCTGGAGGGAGGGGAGTCTGGGCGGCTGATCTGGGCTCAACATGCATAAGTCTGTAGGGAGCTGGCTCCCTCAGACTGTCTTGACAGTGGTGGAGAGGAAGCCTCTCTGGACCTCTTCCGCCTGACTCCTTGCTGTGCTCTCGTCAACAGTCACCACCAGGAGAGGGTGAACTGCAAGAGGGCTTTCTGTACCACTGGGAGGAACGGAGACTGTGGAAGCATCACCTCGGCTGCTGTGAAGCCTCTCCCTGAGGGAGCTGAATGAGTCTCAGAGTTGCATGCAAAAAATGGTCCCAGAGGACCAACCAGAACTTTCAGTTCTCTCCTCCACCAGACATTTGAAAGTGCACCAGCCTTTTTGAACCCAGTTGGGGTTTTAGAAGAGGCTGAGATAATGAACTTCCTGTTGGTAAGCTCAAGTGGCATTTCAAAAGGTTAATTGGAAAAAAACATTTAATGTGAAGAATTTGTAACCAAAGTTGGTGAATGAAGTCAATTGGTTTCATTTTTTATTAACTTTTTTAGAAATACAAAGCAATATATTTTCAGTGCACAAAACTTAGAGACCCTAGATAAATATTGAATAAAAAGAAAAATCAGCAGTAATATCTCCATTCAGAAATAATGACTACTAGTTATAGAAAACAAACTTGTGGTTACTAAAAGGGAGAGGGACAAATTAGGGGTAAGGGATTAACAGATATAAGCTACTATATATAAAATAGATAAGCAACAAGGATTTACTGTATAGCACAGGGAATTATACCTAATACCTTGTAATAACCTATAGTGGGATATAATCTGTAAAGATATTGAATCCCTATGCTGTATGCCTGAAACTAACACAACATTGTAAAGCAACTATACTTCAATTAAAAAAAAGTCAGAGCTTAAATCTCCCATCAACAAGAAATAATGACTGCTAAAATTTTGAGTCATACATGCTAGACACAACTATATCTTTTATAAAAATGGAATCAAATAGCTTTGTTTCCTTAGCAAAATATTGTAAACATTTTACCATGTATTTAACAATTCTGTAATATGACTTTAATGGATATATGATTGGGTGAGCACTTTTTATTGTTGAAATTCAAATGATTTCCAGTTTTTAAAATAATTCTAAAGTGAATATCCTTGAGCATGCCTCTTTATCGATATCTCTGATTATAAATGGATAGGTGATAGAAAGATCTCTGAAATATCTCATATTTCACTAATATGGAACTGTTGGATTAACACATAATATTTTATAACTTTTGACACAAAAATGTAGTCAATATTTTCTCTCTAATAATACGAGGCCCTGTGGCATAATGAATTTGCATTTTGAACCTACTCAAAGGGGCACTAGAAAAGTACAACAGCAATTGAAATAAGAATATGGCCCCTTTGAAAGAAACCAGGTTGTGAAGCTTACAAGGAAAGCAGAGAGTATTTGAAGAGTTTATATACGAACCACAAATAATATCGAGGAGCCATCAGCATGATAGAAGAAAGTTTTTATAGGAAATAAGCATGGAGGTAAAAGAAGATGTGATCATGTAGAAAAATAGAAATATTCACACCTTAGTAGAAAACATCAAATAATGGAGATTTACATTGCTTACGTATAATCTAAGAATGTAATATTTCTCTTTCTGCTTCTTCTCACAGAAGAAAAAGCATGAAAACAATTAAATTTAAGGAGTTAGAATGAAGGTCAATGTCATCATTTTAAAAAAAATCCTCAGACATCAAGCCTGGAAAGAGATTGCTGGTGATTGATATAAAGAGAAATTATTGGCATGTGAGAAAAGCTTTTGGGGAAAGTTTTTGATGCCATGGTTCTCTGAAGCAGCAAGGCCCTGTATGGCCTTATCCATTTCCCAATATGATGTGATACCAGATAACACGTGGTGTAATTTTTCTCAAATCACAGAGAAAAGCTAGACTCTATTAAGAATTAGTGGGCAAGTATAAAGTAGCAAGTAAACAATGTATCAATAATTGTATAATATCTCTGTCTACAATAAATCTATAAAAACATTTTTTTCAATGTACACATCTCCCCCAACCCCTTCCCACACATAAACACACAATCTCAACCATTGCATACCATCATCCCATGTATCCTGTAAAAAATGATTGGAAAGAAAAAGCAAATCACTGCAAGAGGGATATATTAGAAGGAGCAAGGGAATGGGGGAAATCTCCCATTCCTTTCCTGCAACCTTCAGTGCATAAGACAATGTTTTGGCACTTAGGGTGCCCCGGGAAAATGAAAGTGTGAGAGCAAGGGAGACTATGGAGCCAATTGTCTTTAAAATAAAATGATAAGGCAGATATGCCCGAATATGAATGAGCTCATGAGTGTCTTTGAGCCTTTTCGGACAGAAACAAAAACCATTTGATTAAACACTGCTTATCAAGAACAATCAAAACAGGAAACCCAAGAAACACAAAATGAGATTATAAAGTGAAAAAAAAAATAAAGGAAAGAAAGGAAGAAAGAAAGAAAAACAAAAACAAAATGCTTGATAACTGAACATCTTGGGAATTGCTATTGCAGAACATAGTATAAATATTGCATGTCCATCTGCATATATATGTAATAAATCTTAATGTAGTAAAAATAGAAACAAACAAAATTGTAAGTCTTTTATAGAAGATGGTCAATTGATATCCTTTAAAATGGAAACATAATTTTAAAATATAATGGCTCTTCACTTTTGGTTATATTTATCTTTAAATCTTAGGTGACTTTCCAGGCACTAATATCTCTTATGAAGCAAATCTGACTTTTATGAATTTCTCTATCCAATTCTATTAAAGCAAAATTTAAAATTTAGTGTTTCAAAAATAGTATGTGTATAAAGATCCCATTGGCATAAAACTATTGCTAGCTATCCATTGATCTACTTATCCTCATTTTGTCAAAGTTTATGATATTTATGTTCTGTTCTGCAACCCTCATTCTCCCTGGTTGCAGAGCGATATCTGAAATAATATTCATTAAAAGTCAGTGCTGCTTAATTCAAGGTGGCAGGATTTGTGGTGATTTGTCATCTTTTTTTTCTTTTCCACTGCTTGATTTTTTTTTAAAGCAAATCTATATTTTTATTTATAAAAGAAGTAGTAATTATTTTTTAAAAGAAACATTAGATTAACATCTCAATAACAAGTTCCAAAAAATGTATTTAGACAAGTTCTTCATATTCTTCATTATAATCTACTTCTATATGTATTATAATACAGGTGAGCAGAGATAAACATAAGGAAGTATTAGGAGACCCAGAGGAACAGCTCATCCACCCTTGAGATGCAGTAGGTGTTGAAGATGGGTTCTAAAGACTGAATAGGAGTTTTCTGGATGGAGCCTGATGGGGGGGAGATGTGTAAGGATGGTCTGACTGGTCCAGTGAATTGTTTGTGCAAAGAGCAAGAAGTAAGGTGGCTCAGACTCTTCACAGAATTGCACATAGTTCAGTATCACTGAAGTGAAGAAGGCAACTATGACTCAGACTGGTAAGAAATGAGGGAAGAGATGTATACCCTGATGTCATGAAACTTCTGGTCTGGTGCGCGATACAAGCCAAAGATAAGTACATGCAGTGTGATAAGCACTCTGATAGGAAAAAATCAGGGTGCTTGTGGGGCTCAACAGCAAGGTCTGCTAATCCAAACTTAAAGTCGAGGGAGGCTTCCTGGAAGAGTGACACTTAAGCTAACGTTAAGTAGGAACTAGTAAGAGGAGAAAGTCGAAAAAGTAGTCTGGATGAGAAGAATAGGACATGAAACAAACAGAGGAGACAGTGCTATAGGAGAGACAAGGAAGGTGTGACTGAGGCATGAAATACAGGGGACGGGGGAGAAGGCATGCATTAAATGGGGTGTGCCGGAGATAGACACAAACTGAGTGCAGACCCTGAAGGACCTATCAGCCATGGAAAAGAGTTTGGGCTATTTTCTGGGAGCAGTGGGGGCCGTTGAGGATTGTAAGGTCATTTTCAATTGTAGGAGTGTCACTGCAGCTGCATGTGATTGTTGTGGGCAGGCAGTGGGCAGGGGAGAAGTAAGGGTCAGTTAGAAGTAGGGGTCAACTTTCTTCCACCTGCCCACCTCTAAAACCGTTCTCTGCCCTTGGGGACAATCCAGTCCTATGCTCTTGAAGAGCTCTGGCTTATAAAGAAAACAAAAGCTCAGAATGGGTCTAGCAACTCCTACCTTTGGAACCTACAAACAGAATCCCAGAGACTCAAGATAACACAAACTCTTGAATGGAGAAAGAGGGAAGGTAGATCAAATTAAGGTCAGAAATTATCTGTATGACCTAAACGTACAGTTATAGGATGACGGAATAATAACTTATAATACTTCTTGTTGTGGACTGAATGTGTCCCTGCAGAAGTCATACGTTGAAATTTAATCTCAATGTGATGGTATTTGGCGGTGGGGGAAGGAAATTAGGTCATGAAGGTGGAGCCCTCATTAATAGGATTAGTGCCCTTACTGAAAAGTCTAGAAAGCTAGCTTGCTCTCTTTCCTGCATGTGAAGATCAAAGAAGTTGGCAGACTGCAACTGGAAGAGGGTCTCACTGGCACCCAACCACACTGGCACCCTGATCTTGTAGTTCAGTCTCCAGAACTGTGAGAGATAAAAATTTGTTGTTTAAGCCACCCAGTCTGCAGTATTTTGTCATAGCAGCCCGAGCTCACTAAGACATTTCCCAATTAGAGAATGTAGCTTTTGAGCTTTGTACTGACCCCAAGAAAGGAGCTGCTTATTCAGTTTATGAAGTATCTCTCTGTTCTTCTCCTAGAATTTAAGATCAAATTCCCCAGGGAATGAGAAGACACATGAATGCCTCTATCCTGTATCCCCCTTGGAAGTGCCACTCCCTGCTTCCTGCAAACCCATGGTCCAGTACTGGGCCAAAAGTTTCTCTTTTCATGGTAAATTCCTTTTTTTCTTGGTGTACTTCCCAAAGCGGCTTTTCTATCCCTTTTACCTTGAGACTCTTTTCCTCTTGTCACCTGGAAAAAGTGACACATAGTATCTTTATTGTGTCTCCCAGGAGACCTATAGGGATCTCAGACATATAGAGTCTCCCATGGCCTCACTTAATTTCCCAGAGTTCCTGAGTGGTATGCAAATTAGCACCCCAGCATGAAACTAATTATAACCCTTACCATATTTTGTTTTATGTCTTATTTCTCCCTCTCTCCAAACCAAATTATAAGTTACTTGAGGACAAGGCTATTTTCTTCTTCATAGGATCTATGCCCCTATGGGTTCTAAGTAAATGTTTGTTACTTGACTCTCAACACTGAGGCAAAAAAATATCCGATATGTCAGCTTTTCACTATAAGGAATTTATAGATCTTTTGATATTACTTGCAGGTACTACCATATTTATTTCAACTGTTTATTTCAAAACATAAATTGTATTTTTTTTGTGGTAAACATTCTTAAATGTTAATGAAACCAGGAGGTAAATAACGGCTGTAGGCTTTTCATCAGACACATTTTTCTCTTGAATAATATATATTTTGCTGAAGCTGTGGAAACAGAACTACGGGGACTCCTATGAAGCCAGGTTGAGATTCTTGGTTTTACACAGTGTTAGCAGGCAGTGTCATCTACTTCCTGATATAGCATATGCAGTATCATACTGCCTTGTATCCAGAGAAATTGTTAATTGATTGCCAGGAATAGGTGTAATTTAAGGTACTTCTTATTCATAGGGGAAGGCTGGTAAGTTCTCTTAGAACACTGCCTTCTAAAGTGGCATGTCTTATTTCAACACTAATTTAATAACAAGCTATCCCCATTAATCACCTCTTTAGTTCTTGTAAAGTATCTTTTTCTAGCTTTGGGCCAACGATTACATTAAATTTGCTACAAAGACAATCTACTCAGTGTACAACTGAAGACTAGAGAAGGAAAGAAGCCAATGCTTTTCTAGAAAGATTTATCACGAGAAAGATCAGCTCAGGGGTTTGACGTTAGGAACGTGCTGTGTTCTCTAGTGGGAAGGTTGCAATCATCAGTGAGGTCACGCATTTATTTAGAACTATATACTTACCAAACGGTTTTCACATAAAGGATTTCATTCCATTAATTTGTGGAAAGGCCAAATGGAATCCAAATAGTCCTCCGGCTACGTGCATCTCACGTCCTTCACGTTCTGCGTACGCACAAAACAGCTTTCCTGAGCCCCGCCTGCTGAAAAAGGGAAGTGAGCTGGCAGGTGAGAAACACAAAATTAACTTCAGGCCAGTTCCTCCTTAAAGACATCATTTCCCTCAAGTCATTACGTAAAATACCCCAAATAGGCCAGGCAACCCAATTATTGCCTTGGAATAAAGAGATCAATTATTGATTAATAAATATATCTTTTCTCTTGACTACAAGGTGTTTGAATTAGAGACTCTATGGAATGATTCCACTTGGACACTCAACTCCACCAAAGGGCTCAACATTTATATTTTAAAAAAATTTTAGGGCTTCCCTGGTGGCGCAGTGGTTGAGAGTCCGCCTGCCGATGCAGGGGACACGGGTTCGTGCCCCGGTCCGGGAAGATCCCACATGCCGTGGAGCGGCTGGGCCCATGAGCCATGGCTGCTGAGCCTGCGCGTCCGGAGCCTGTGCTCCACAATGGGAGAGGCCACAACGGTGAGAGGCCCGCGTACCGCAAGAAAATAAAATAAAAAATAAAATTTTTATTAGGTTGTGTTTATGTAATGGTAGACAGTACTTCACAAAGACTATTCCAGTCTTCAAGGAGCTTAGCTGCCATGGTTCTCAGCATAAATCTCTGTATTTCTTCACATCTAATCATATATTTTAAAAAGATATGAAATTATTTATGTGTGTTTAACCTGTTACATTCCAAGACTTTGGGAGGAGAAGTTTCCTGGATGACAAGATCTTTTTCAGAAAGTACTTAATTACACTCCATGTTGGATGGAAAGTACCATCGAGAGAAATGCCACCAAGAATGTTCAGGCCAATTATTTATGCTATGCAGGAACGCTATTTGGCGTACTGCATATTTACAGAAAGTTCTTCACTGGTGATGTAAAGGCGGGATTGCAAAATCGGCTCCCAGATGCTGGGCTCAGGCTTCAGGTCTGATGGAGGGGGAATATTATGGGTCAAATCCCTGTACTGAACTTAGTCGTGAAACCACACATACGTGGCGCAGTTGAGATATTCTTTAAAAACAAAACAAAAAACCTCTGAACACTAAGCCCCGTGACACCTGGACAGTCTTCAGGTGCTCTGAGCCCCTCCCCTGGGTGTGCACCCCTGGCTCCGTGCCTCTCTGAGCTATCTCTTCATCTCCAGCTCATCTTTCATCAGCCCCTGTCAGTGGAATATCACAATTCCAGGTTGGGAAAACAATTCTGACAGGGTTAGGGAAATGAAAAAAGTTTCTGGTAATGGAAATCCCCTCCACTTTAAACCAATATTTTATTCATGTTTGGGAAATACCACTTTGTTGCTGTTTCCACTTTAATCTGCTTCAGCATTTCCTGTTTTAATTCAGAAACCAAATGTGTGACACGCCAGGAGGGTCCTGGGCCAATTCCAGATCAATAAAACCAGAGAGGAACAGCCAACTCACCAAAGCTGCTGTTCTTGCCAGATGCTATGCAAAAATTTTAAAAGCGGATACAAGTTGCATAAGGTTATGGAACTCAGAGTTTCAGATATGACTGGTATAAACGTCAAGCAAAGAGAGTCAAGTCCTTTCTGTAATGGTCAGCCACATTTAAATGTGATCTGAGGAAGAAACATGAGTGAAGCATAGAGAAATATCTCGTTGATTATGTCACTTAAAAAATGAATTGCCTTTTGACGTACACATCTGATTTTCCTTTCCTTATTTCTTTCCCCGCTTTGATTGTCAGCCTTTCATTAGTATACCCCAAAATTCATTCTGTACTTCAGATTCTGTATTTCTGTAATAATGATAATCAAAGAGGATTTTGGAGATAGAAGGAAACTGAATCCAGCACTCGTTTATTTGGCACTTATTCTGAGGCACTAGGGTAACCCCATCTTACATACACATGACGTCAACGTGTAGATTTAATGACTGTCTGAACCGAGGTCACTCAGTCAGTTAGTATCAGAACCTGGCTTACAGGTATCTAGGACTCTTGAATCCAAAGCAATTCTTTCCCTCTGGGCCATGCTTGTTATTCCCCACACTTGCTGAGCCATATTGCACCCACAGACGATGTGCCAAAGAGACCACACGTTGTCTCCACTCAATACACAATTTGATATTCATTTCGGGAAAGTTTGTAAATAAATGAATAAATTGCCTAATTGCTAACCTGGACTAGGGACTAAACGAAATCTTAAAAAGAAAATTATGAACCACAAGCAATAAAAATGTTTTTTAAATGAAAACAAGGAAACATGGCCCATTGAACTCTTAATCAAAAAAAAAATCATCAAATCAAGTGACAATCTTTGTCTGCAAGCCACTATGGGGAAAAGGATGGAAGAGAAATCCTGATATGTTTGTGGTCTTAAGGCAATTGATAAGTAGGCCCTCAAGTGATGAGAATTTTCAAAGGCTCTTTAAGGGAAATAGAATGCCCTTTTCATACCCTTCTTTAGATTCGTAAAGACCCCCAGCTTCTGATGAAGAGTCACAATATCACCAGTAATACACCAAATGCATTTCTGCAGAATGAATGTGTCAATACTTGAATTTAACTTTCCGGGAGGGGTACTGAATTTTGTTATTAAACATCTTAAGCATTTCTTATATTTCTATTTATAAATTACTTTCCCAAATAACATATCATGTTTCTCTTATTATTTTTTCAAAACTCAGCATTACCATCTCATTTTTTCTCATTTTCAACAGTTAAAATTAAGAAAAGTTCATCAGTGGCAGAGGTTCTGCAATCTGTAGCAACCCACAGAGCAGTCTGCTGAAACAAATTGCCCCCCTTTAGTATCCTGATGTGCACAGCAAGAAAAATAGAATCAACATCCACTTCTCTCAATGGCTTAAATAATTTATCAATTACCTAAAAGCTATTTTTTAACCCAAACCATATCTTCTACCATGCCTACTTTCCTTCTATCAGTTATATCTATTCAGAAATGCAAGCTCATGTTAATGTGTGTCCAATTATGAAAGGTAAATGAGTTACTAAAATCATCCTAATACATTTAAAGTCTAAGCAGAAAGTCTTTCTCTTTAATTATCCACAAAGATATTCCATTGACAGGCATGGCTATTGAAGAATTTATTGAAGCATCAGAATACTCAGAACAAACTCATTGAATGCATCACAAATGACAGCAGCTTGGCAAAACATGGAGAATGGCAGTCAGATTTTGCCAATATAGATTTACCGTGGGGTTCCACATCTACATCTAACGACAGGGCAAGTTTCCGCAGATTAGTTTGAGGCATAGAAATGGGGAAAGAGAAGATGATGGTAATTAAATTATTTATGTGACTGCTTTCTGTATGTCTTTGTCTTCAACTGTCTTCAAACCTTTGAGCTGGTGACTGAACCATCCAATCTGGACACCAGGAACACAGCTGTTGTTGATCCCTACAGCCACATCTTGAATTATGTCAACTAGCCTACAAGTGGCATAGCATAATCCATTAGGCATAATAAAAATGCTATTCTACCTTTAACTTTAGTAAAGTTAATTAACTCATTTTAATAATGATGTCTTGGCAAACCCAGATGAAAAAGTCTTATATTGATGCAGTCAACTACTTTTCTCCAGATAATCGCCATTTGGGCTGAGAAATTGAAAGCATGCCAACCTAAAATGCTTTTAAAGACTTCAATCAACATTCTCTCCAAAAATGAAGAAATAAGAAGCCAGAGGGCAGAACCATGGATCTCACACTCCATTCTTAACATTGCCCAGCAACTCATATTTATATTACTGGGACTTGTCCTCCAAATTTGACCTGGGGTTGGCCTCTGAATTTGTACAGCGAAAGGAAAGGACAGGGGCTTTATAGTCCTGGAAACTAGAAACAAACTGTCTTATTAAATTACCCATATTTGCAACCAAGCTTAAAATAACACAGATCTGCCAGCCTTCAGACCTAAGGTCTGCAGCTTTCTTTCAAATATAACAAAAGAACACTATCGTTTTTGCCCCCATTTATTTTATTTCTCTGACTCTTTATGAATTCCCGACAAATGGATAAAAGGTTTTAGTTCCTCTCTTAATTTGTTATAAAATCTTGTTTTAAAGCAAATGGATACTTCCCAGATAACAACGGGTAAAGGTTTTCTTTTTAGAAGCAGTATTTGAATAGGTTCTACTAACTCACAGAAGAATTTTTAGTTATTAAAAAAAACCCCAAAACTAGGCATATATTTATTTTCAGGAATGAATTTTGAGGAAATTTTAAGTCTTTCGAATTATAAAATACAGAAGAGGTGTGGAGAGGTGAGGTTTCTCCATTTTCACCATAAGTAGATTTAGTCTGTTTGTATTACTGCATCACTCAAGACCTGGGTATATCAATAGTCTAACTGAATTGGGTCATTCAATTAAACAACATATAAAATATACATAGCTCGACAAATCTGTTCATTCCATATAAATATATCTTTATTCTGATTATTTTTGTTGAATCCATTACATTGATCTAGTTAATATCTCTTATTACAAGGAGAGTGAGATCAAAGCTACATAACACTGGAGGCTTTGTATTATGCTGTCCAGGGTGCTTGGTGACCTTAAGTGGTAGAGAGTACACCTTTACACCTTAGATAGTAAAGAGTACATTTAATGACCTCATTTTTGTACTTGAGAACTAAATCCCCTTGGATGAGGTCCAACGGAGATGAACCTTAAGACAAGTTCCATTTTATGAAAAGTATAATAAAAAATATATTAGAAAAAAACTAGGGCTAAAAATGTTATTAGTAGATGCTATATAATAAAATATTTTAACTGAATCACTTAATAATCACAATTATCTTAGTTATCTTGTAATAATTGAATTCTTCATAGAAATAAATATTTTGAACTGTGATTATGCTATTTGGCTCATATGTAGGAAATTACCCTCAAGTTTAAAAAAATCATCAATTTATTAAGAATCTTTTGGTTTGTAAAAAATGTGATCTCCTATTAAGAAGCCTAGGAGGGGAGGATTTTTCCCATTTTACAATCCTTGTGTTTAAGTAAACTTCTCAAGCTCACACAGCTAGCAAGAAAGTCTTTCCCAAGTTGTAGCTGTGTCTCTGTACTTCTGAGATCTGTTCTCATGATTATTTTTAAGTTTGGGGATAACTTTTAATGATCCTAAGCGGTTTTCATTTCCATCTTTAGACATACAAACACTTCAGTGTTAGACACCCATCAGCCCTAGGGGTTCACCCCCATCCCCACCCCCTACCCAAAGCCAGCTCCCCAGCTTGCTTACTTGGGGAAATTACCTACTTTATCTGTGTTTCAGATTCCTCCTCTATAAACTGAAGATAATAATAAAACCTACTTTCTATGATAGATGCAAAAATTAAACCGGATAACATATATTAAGAACATAGTAAGTCAGTAAGGATTTTCTCCATTAGCAATGGAGTAAATCGTCAACTTCAAATTTTTCCAACTTCCTCCAATTTATTCCTGGACTAAGTAAGCCCCTTACAAAATGTGCTTTGCTTGCAGCATCTGCTAAGAGAAGTTACCCAAGGTTGGCTTTGAGGTGTCCATTAGTTGATCCAGAAGTGGTAACTTTATTTAGGGACAGCCAACCCTTGAGGTGGGTTGGTGTCCAACGATGTAGTTTTGCAAGATTATAATGACATACTCTTTAGACCAACTGGACTCTGCAATTTTAATGAGGAAATGGGGGTGAATAAGACAATGGAGGAGTGGACTATTAGAGGTAAAATCATGGGTTTTCAAGTCAAAGAGACCCGCAATCAAATCTGGTTCTGCCCAACTGGGATCTTTGGGGAGATTGCTTCATTCAACTGCGACTCAGTTTCCTCTTTTATTCCCACATCCCCTGCCCTCGTTCAAACCATTCATTGCCCACCCAACTGGTTTCCATGGCTCCTGCCTAAGTTCCCCCAAACCCACCATCCACGTGGTCACCAGGCTGGGGTTGCCAGCTAAAACAAACAAACAAAAAAAAACAGTTAAATTTGGGCTTCCCTGGTGGCGCAGTGGTTGAGAGTCCGCCTGCCGATGCAGGGGACATGGGTTCGTGCCCCGGTCCAGGAAGATCCCACATGCCGCGGAGCGGCTGGGCCTGTGAGCCAGGGCCGCTGAGCCTCCGCATCCGGAGCCTGTGCTCGGCAACGGGAGAGGCCACAACAATGAGAGGCCCGCGTACCGCAAAAAAAAAAACCAAAAAACAAAAAACAGTTAAATTTGAATTTCAGATAAACAACAAATAATGTTTTAGTATAGTTATGTTCCATGCCAAAACATTATTCCCTGTTACCTAAAATTCAGGATTAACTGGGCTTCCTGCTCTTTTGTTTTATTTTAAGTTTGGCAACTGTACACCAGAGTCACTACCAAAACCATAAATCCCGCCATGGTATCCCCATCTTTAAATGGTCAAATGGCACCCTAAAATGAAGTGTTTGATTACAATATTAAGCCATTTTTAAATGTTTTCACAAGTCTTTTCATGATATAACTACTTTCGATCTCTCCAACATCATTTTCTACCACTTCCCACTGGGCTTCCTCTTCTTTTTTTTTTTTCCCCCTAAATCTGGCAACCACCTACCAGAGTTACTTACCAAAAACACAATCATATATACATACATATGTATCTAATGATGATAGAAATTTTCCAGAAAATGTTTTAGCAACGTTCAGCAAACAGTTGCCCTGTATTCATGCACAGAAGTCCTTCTGCATTTAGAAGTCTCTTTGTGTTATTCAGTCATTCATTCAATAATCAGTTATTCAGTGACTATAAGGCATTATATAACATGTGGGTGAGACAGAATATGAATGTAGAGCAGAGATGAAGCCATTTCTGTGTTCAGCTGGGCCAACAGTCAAAGTACCCAGAGCGTACTTCCTTCTCTACCCAATTCCCCTTTTTTCCAACACGAGGTACTTTGGAGGAATTGCCCCTAGAAATGCCACAGCAGCATGCTGGTAGGAGATTGTCACTGAATTAAATTGTATTATATTGACTACTATTTATCATTTGAGAGTCATCAAAAAGGAGCATCATACAGAAAGTTCTTGTTGAATTGGGACACTCCGTGGGAACAGCTGGTAGAGAAGCATCAGTAAAGGATTCCTCAAGCTTTAATGCACACAAGGGACTGAGCCCAAGATAACAGATGTGCACTGACCTACAACGAAAAGAGTGGGGGGCAGCACGAGTTACTGGAGAGCTCTTGGTTTAGACTCTAGGAAGATTCCTGCAGGTCCAAAGCTGATAGAATGAGAGTTAAAGTCGCATGATCCCCGTCCTTGGGCAGAATGTATTCATTGGGAGTATCAATCTCCCCGACCCCAGTGTCACCAGCATTCATTTTTAGAGAAGTAAAACAGTCTGTGCTTACAAAGGGCCCCCGCTTTTGAGCCCTATTCTGAAGTACTCTTCCCCGGAGTGGCCTGTTATGAAATTTCATTATTCCTAGACACTGGTAGGTAGAGCTTCCTCTTCCATGGAGATTTGCATGAGGACCAGGACACTTTGGACAAATCAAGAGAACTGGTGGTGGCTATGCGTTTGTATTTCTCAATGAATGTGCAGTTCACATACAATATGTGTCCTATAGTTAGTGCCCTCCTGCGCCCCCAGCCTCACTTACAATGTGACTAAGTTCGCTGCGGTCCTTCGTCCCACATGACTTCATTTCTGCTGCCCTGTCTTTCAGTGCCGCTGCCTGTTTCTGTCGTCGTCCGCAGACACTCCTGTCACTAGGCCAATTACCAGCATCTATTGAGCTTTTCCTCCTAATCCAATGGACTCCTTGTTCTCCACCGATGACAGTCTTAGAAGGTGACAGCCAAACTGGCCGTTAGCTTCTGACCTCTCTGTAGTCGATCTTATTATGGTAATTGCCAGGCTGGAAGGAGCAGACACCAGGCCAATTACACCTGTCCCTGTCCCAGTTCAGCCTGGGCTTAAATTACTCCGCGAAAGCATGGTTTGCCTTTACTGAACAACAACTTTTTCTCTATTCTTGTGAAATTTGGAGACAGACATTCCTAATTATGCTTGTCAGTGGGACATAATGACCCAGTATTTCTTTAAATGGCATCATTCTTTATCAGGGAAGCCGATGCACTCCATTAATAGATAACTTGACTGGGGTATTTTTAAGCAAACAAATCTTTAAAATGTGACTCTTTGATATATAAGCAAGCATAAACTGAAAACCACACAGCCGACCCTTCGCGGTTATTTTAATATTAATGCTATACATAGATGTATGTGCGTGTTGAATATTAATTAGTCTATAAATGTTTTATTTGTATGGACTTAAATCTATAAAACTATACATAGCTAATTCTATAAATGGATGCCCATGTGGCATATATACATAATTATATTAGAATATGTGTACATTACGGCTACATGAATTAGTTTTTTAACTGCATTATATAAAACATTAGGAGGAGGAGCTTTTTACATTCATTTGAAAATTAAATGTTGTTCTTGTTGAGCATTCTAGAAGACCAATGTATAATAATATGCCCCTATAAATCTAAATTGAAATTAACTACACAGATTCTTTTTATTCTAGTTAATTGTTAAAGAATGCCCTATTTACTTTCAAGTCTTATATTTCCAGAAGTGCTTACCTACTCATAAGAAATTACTCATGAAAAATAATTTAAGAAGGAAAAATATCAGAGTTCCCAACTGGTTTGGTAATTTGTGAGTTCTTATAGAAGTCTTTGAGGATGCACCTTGTTTGAAGCAAGTTCCTCCAAGCATAGAAATACCTGAGACCCTAGATCAAAAACTCCTCTGTCTTCAATCCCAGTGTCATTGTGGGTTCCCCCTTCAGTCTTTTTTTATTGGAAGTAGCCACTTAGGAGAGAGCAGGACTGGGCTCTATAGACAGACTGCTGCCTGGAATGGAACAGTTTATTCTGCATTTATTCTCTTCTCCATCATCCCCATGAGACGTTAAAGGCAGTGTCCTTCTCTGGACTCCAGAAGCCTAACCAGGATAATTTACGGTCTCCCCAGCTCATACCATAAAGTGTCTTCATTCATTTCGTTATTCCCGCTTTACTGAATCCGGCATTGCTTTTACATCTACTGGAGGTCTGCTTTCCCCCAACAAGCTATAGTCAAAGATGTAAGCTTCAGGGCTCTGTTCCAATAACCCCAGTACTGCTAATGAAATTGCTTCCTCTCTCTCAGCCTATTTCTTACACAGGGGTGATAATCACCACCAAAAAGAGGATGTTGTGAGATTTACAATTCTCAGCTGGTTGCTTCACAGGTAGTGGGAATTTAGCCAAGTTCATCTTCCAAGGGTGTGCGGTCAGCTTCCATGTTTACAAACTGTAGAAACCTTGAGCCAGCCACTGACGTTCTCCAAGTGTGAGTGCTCCACAAGATAATGTACCCCAAGGTGTTAGCACTCTCTTGACTTGCCCCCCAAGATCTCACTGGTCCTTGAACTTTTCTTTCTTTTCTTTTCTCTTCCCTTTCATTCTTTCCGGGGATAACCAAGTCATAAATCTATACAATGAATAAGGACCACACATGGTCACATCATTGCATTTCGATTTCTCTGGAGGAGTATTAAATTCTTCCTATTTCTCCTGATTGGTCTTGCTCATGTGATGCCTTGGTCATCTCCTCTTTTTCCACGGCTGAGACCTCCAATTTTGCAATTCCTGGCATCAGGGACTGACAGGCAATCCTCTCCTCCCTCTGAGATCATTTCCACTCAGAATGTCTTCATTGAAGGATCATATTGTCAGTCACTGGGGTTGATGCACTTGCAGTGGCTACTGTACGAGGTCCCTGATGGAACCCAAAGACACTGCAGGAAGTAACTGAGGTTCTGTCCCTGTGCTTTCCCTCAGAGTCTTCAAAAGTAAACTGGTACCCACCCAAGGAATCAGTTCCTTCAGAAATCCTCTTTGGTCTCTTTCCCCAGCAAAAATTTCCAGGGTCTTTTTTGTTGTTGTTAAAGTCCTAAGTTGTCTTACCTTGAAATGATAGAGACATCTTTCCAACTCCAATCAAACAACAATTTAGGAGAGTCTCTGCTTTGGGGTTTTTACACCAGTTGGCAGCAAATAGGGCTAACAACAGAGTTGCCTCAAAACGCTTTTGATAGTTGAGCCCAGAAAGCAGAGATTCTCCAGTGGAATGTGCCTCAGTCATCTGCAGCATTTGTGAAAGCCCAGGCTGTTGGTCCCCTTGGAGGTGCTGATTCCATAGGTCTGGGCTGGGGCCAGAGGATTTGCATTGCTAAGAAGTTCCCAAGTGATGCTTGTCCAGGAACCCATCTTTGAGAACGACTGAGACAAAGCTTAAGGGGCGTTTGTGAACCCCTCTTCATCACAGTGTTTCTCAGCTGACCTTCCCTACTACCTTGGTGATTCATAAAGATCACTTCCTTGGTGAACATAAGGGAGGCCTTGAACCTTGTTGCTTCTAAAAAGGTTACTCCTTGGAGACTAATTGTTGCTGCTTTAAATGGCATTAGGTGAAGCCTGAGCCCTGGAGGTGTATATAGAAAGGAGGGAGAGGACAAGAAAAATTACAAAGTGTGCCTCCAATTTCATCCTTGGATAAGACCTCAGTGATAGCAACATCTACCCCAATCAAAGCTATTTTCTTAAACCCAGACTGAAATAAACAGAAAGGATATGGAGAGAGGGGAAAAGTCTTTTTTTTTTTTTTAACCCAATAAAGCACACTATCTTTTTCTCTCTCTGTTAGATGAACAAAATGGGGTTGCCTGGCTTGAGCTCGTCATCTGTGTTTATCTCATCTGGTTGTCTCTAATTAGATTGCAGGCCCCTTTGGGCAGTAGCTGTGCAGTTGTAATCCGATTTTGTACAGTGCCTGGCACAGTCTCTTAACCATAAAGAGGGTGCTCGATAAATATTTATTGGCGATGGTTATCTCTAATTCCTCAGGAAGTCTAGGCAATTCTAGGCCACTCCATTTAGCTGAATGATAATGGAAATTGATAAACTATCATGGGGGAAACATGTGTAGTAGGTTTTTCAAAACCAACCCACCATCAAATATTCAAAACGAGGATGTAGCCTTTAGTAGCCTACGGGCATTGAAGGTTGAACATATTACTTTGTGCCAAACTTGTAGGAGTGATCCAGTGTAGCACTGGAAGAGGTAAGCTTTATAAACCAGTGAATCTTCTGGCACTTTCCTTAGGTGATGCCGAAGTTTGTAATATGGTTTTCTCTCCACCCACCACATTTTCTATTAAGTCACATAAATTGGTCTATAAAGTCAGTAATATTTTAATTATTGGCAAGTGTATTCATCAACCCCCAGACGGTTTTTCTTTGCTAAAAATCATGGAACTGACATCACTGGAAACATGATACACATTTGGCTGATATAGTCTCTTCCATCTACAAAATGTTTCTAACCTCGACGGATAAAGCCTAACACAAGAAGTGAAATAATTGGAGATACTTTTTCCCTACGTCTGAAAAAAAAAAAATTTACTCCGGAAATGCCTCCAAACACATATGTCTAATGAAAAGCACACTTACAGCCAGCAAAAGAGCAGGTGCTGTGTCATTTATAGGGGAGAATGAGACAAGAAATTCCAGGACACAGGAAAACCTGGAGAGGCTTTATTTCTAGGCGTGCTTAGGTACAAAGAGAAGGCTGTACCTCGATGGGGTGCTAGGGAATCTAATAGCTGCATCGGGTAATGCACCGCTGGCCGCCCAGCCACTGGTGGTATTTGGCCGTCCTTCTCATACACTAATGACAAGAATTTGGGGAAACCATAGACTTTGTGAGCCTTTCCCCTACACTTCTGTGCAAATATGAGGTTAAAGAAATGCACTGTGTAAGAGGTAAAAGGGTGAGCAGCAGAGCCAGAAAACAAGGAGTTCAAGAAGAAAGCAGTGAGATTGCTCAACGGGAGCTTGTCCTTTGGGAGCACTGTTTGAAGAAGACGTAACCCATTGTTTCTTGCAGATGATTTCTTTGGAATTCTTTTCTTGGCTTCTGAGACTTATTCACCTTGTGACCTTAAATATTTTCCTTGCTGCCTGGTTCTTTCGCCTTTGTGTCTCCCTCCTCTCTTCTGTACAGGGAGCTTCTGTTGATTGAAAAATGGATAGAAAATAGATGGATTCTGCAGCCACGCAGAAAATGAAGACACTTCACCCAGATCTCTCTCACCAGACCTAAGGTTAGAGCGTCTATCACCTTTCATCTATTCAGCACTGAGAAAGGTTGCCTCTTCATAGTTAGGGACATGATTTTGGGGATATTTTCTCTTGTTTTTGATCTGCAAAACATTTGGAGGATGAGCAGTACAGTACATTTGGAAGTGGAGAGTCAAATGTCCATTTCATGACTTACATGGGATTGGAATTTTGGCTTTCAGACGCTGCCTTCAGTTTCTTGGAATTGGAGTTTCACATGCTAGAGGCTGAACTGCACTTTCCCTGGTATTTCCTACCGTATGAAAAAAGGAAATAAAATCTGAGAATTTGTGTGTGTGTCACTGAAGATGACCAGAGAAAATGATGTGGGGAGTGATGTTTAGGGACTAGAAGAATATAGTTTCCTTCAAAGAAACTGCCCAGTGTTCAGAAACATCATTTCCAATGGGAACCCTTCTCAATGGAATGAATTCCATGCTGCTGAACAGGATGCCAGGGTGCTGATCATGGTCCTTAATCAATTCTATCTCCTTCTACTTGTCTCTGATTCTTAGTTGTCCCTTCTATATAATAAGCAATTTTGGGGAAATGACGGGTCCGACAGTTCAGAAAAGTAGTCCATGTTCATCAAGGTGCCCCACAGGAAAGATTCTGGTCCAAAGGTGTGTTTTAACCCCAGGGTCCCTGCTGACTAGCTGTGTAAATGTGGTCTTGAGCAAGTGTGTCTTTTCTCTAAGCCCCAGTTTCCTCATCTTAAAACTGGGGATAATGATCGTTATCTACCTGAATGTTTACTGAGGGGATTAACGAAGAAGATGCTGCTCGTAGGGTGCTTGGCACAAAGTAAGGGCTAAGTAGTAACTCTCAGGCATCCTCCTGCTGCTGTCATCAGGACTACGTTTACTCCAGGATCCCAGAAGCACATTATCAGAGAGTATTGTTAGTCGCAAGGGATTAAGAGCACAGCATGTGGCCAGACTGCTGAGGGTGGGTCTCATCTTGGTCACTGAGATTACCACACAATGCCTGGCATTAAATTCACAATTCCCATTACTATATTGGTCTCTTATCTCTAAAGGTTCTGTTGCCCTTGGGCTGAAGTCCCGGGCTTGGGTAATTTTCTTTTCACCTTTATGCTTTTCTGTGCATTCCAAATTTTCTACGATGAGTAGAAATTACTTTTTAAACAGAAAAAAAAAAAAGCCCTTTTCTTGTGTGTTTTAAATATAATATCAAGATAAGGGTAGGGGATTAAGAGATACAAACTACTATGTATAAACTGCAGCCATCACTTTGTAATAACTTTAAATGTAGTATAATCTATAAAAATATTGAATCACTATGTTGTACACCCGAAACTAAAATAATGTAGTAAATCAACTATACTTAAATTTTTTTTAAAAAGAGATAATGAATGTAAAGTATTTAGCACAGTTCTTGGCATATAATAAACAATAAATATTGGCTATCATTATTTTCCAGAAAAAACTATATACTATCAACCAGATCTTAGACTAACCATTCACGGATGCATAAACTGCTATCTTATGGACATGAATCATTTCTTTGTTCAGAGTAAGTTTGCTTCATCCTCATTCAAATTGTTATAATGGGGAGCGAGTTTGCCTTTATGAATCAGCCTGTCAGACATCCGTGGAAACATTCTGAAGACTCCAGGTTTCAAACTGTTTTCTCCCGGCAACCTGAAATTTCTCCCCAGAGCTTGATTGCTATAGGGTAAGACCTTGTGACACAGACGAAGACAAACAAGTTTCTGGGATAGTCCACAGGGGGAAACTTTTAAAACTGTGAGTTCAGCAGGGACACAAAGAGACTCTGGGAAGGATGTGGTGACTGCAGAGACAACTGACCCTATTTGTTGCAGGGGCAAGCTCCTCTTCCCGCTACAGAGGCAGGAAAAAGACCTCCAATAATGCCTTTCCTCGCTCCAGATTATTAACTACAATGGTGGCTTCTTAGACAAGAAGGAAAAAAAAGCATTAGGAAGATAGCCAGAAAGAAAACATTTTCAAGGGGATGAGGGGAGGAGTGTGGAGGGAATATATAACCCAGTAAAATGGAAGAAGAAACAATTTCCTGTGATACTTATGAATAAGGAAGATAGTCATATGAATTTATACACATACAACACTGCAGTTTATTAAAAATGTTACGCTTATCAAGGCTTATCAAAGTTTCCCACTAACGTGTGACTACAGGCAAAGAAAAGTGACCACGTGTGACCCTTGTGTGCATCGGGAGGCCCATGGCAAGAGAAGGAGGAACAGGCATAGCCTGTACTAGACCCCAGAAAGCTTGAAGTTTCTTTCAAGACCTGGGATTTTGTCTGAAAACGATATTGATTTCTCATTGCTCTAGGATAAAAGAACGGGACCAAACCCTGGTTGTCTAATTCTTGGGCCCACGATCTCTCTAATTTATCACACTGCCTCTGCTTTATGGCTGCAACACTCTGAAGAAATCCCATCCTTTGTTCTACTAAACACTTGACTCCACAGTTGCTAGCAATCATGAAAAAGGATGTTAGTGCCCCAGGCGGAAAAAGTAGGACTGTAGGTGGTAACACCCTCCTGAGTGGATAGGGAGATAAATATAAATAGTTCTGAGAAGGAAATTGGGAGGACTGGCATCTTCCTGGGGCACGTATGCCAGCTGGGACTGAAAACCTGCCAGGAATAATCAGACAGTGATCACTCCCCAATTCTGCTGACTCAGGTAGGAACAAATGATATAGTCATTAAAGATCTACAGTACACCTAGTGGGACTTTGAAGTTCAGGTCAGGAAACAGAGACCTGAGGGCACAGGTAGTATCTTTGTTTGTCTTTCATCACAGAGCCTGACCTCAGAAGCGAAGCTAGTTTTTAACCATCAGTTAAATCAGATGGTAGAGCAATAATCAACATTTTGTTTTCTAAATTAAGCCCTTCTAACTTACTAAAATAAAAAATTCCTATATATATAGTAAGAGGGTCCTTTCCCATGTTAATGTTATGGTTTGATGATAGCTTTCTGACTGGCAAGCGGAGTTTATTTTACAAAGGACAGGTGGGAAATGCCTTGCCAGTGACTCAGAGATGCCATCCCCAAACAAATTTAAATTGAATTTGAGGAGTAGACACTAAGAAATCCAGAAAAAAACAAAACAAAACAAAACAGATTTTATGGACAATATGACTGATTTGGATTAAAAAAACAACAACAAAGTGGAAAAGATGCTTCTAAAGAGATAATTATCATAGGAAGATTGTCAGGAACAGTATATGAATATGATATGTTGAATCAGAAAACAAAGTCAATATGGGTTTTTTGTTTTTTTCAAATGGAAACTAAATGATATTACTTGTTTAAAAGGGAACTATCTACCAGAAAGAAAAGCATGGTGAGTTTATACATGATGAAGGTGTATACTTGTGTGGAAACTTACCACCTGGAAAGTGAAAGCATCATGAAGGCCATTGAGATTAGGATTCAAAATTATAGAAATACTATCATTGAGGGAGAATAATAGAGGCAACTCAGATCAATGAAGGCCCTGTATCATGTTTTCTTTATTTTATTTTTAATTATGAGATCTTTGAAACATATGTAAGTGTATAAAATAAAGAAATCCTTTTAACCTATCACCCAAATGAAAAAGTTATTAACATTTTGCATGTTTGCATTAGCTTTCATTCTTTAATTATTTTCTTTTTAATTTTCTTTAGTTTTTTTAGATGAAAAAATTACAAACAATAGCAAAAGCCCCACATACCATGCATTTTCCTCTCTCTAAGTAGAAATAATCACAACAGAGGGCTATCTGTTCCGTTCTTTGGATTTTTACCCAGGTGTAAATTCACAAACAGTACACTACATGGTTTACTAGGTTAAAAAACTTATCTGAAAGCATCCCATCATATATATCTTTTTACAAAACTTGCTTTTTTTCACTTGACATAGTATATTTTACAACTATCCCTATTTATTCACATAGATCTAATGTAGTTATTTTAACCCTGTGTAGTAGCGCAAAGCAAAGCTTCCACCACTGATGGACAATCGGTGATTCCACTTTTTTTTCTGCTATTACTTATAATTCTGTTACATACAAGATTTTACATATCTCCTCTGCACATTCCTAGAATTTTTCTTTGGGAGAAAACCAGCAGTAGAATTTGAGGTAAAAAAAAAAAAAAAAAACACCTCTTCCATTTAACTACATAACAGAATTGTTCTCCAAAGTGGTTTCACTAATGTACGTTACATGAAAACCTTTTTTTACCACATACTCAGTAATACTTGGAGTCCTCAGATGTCTACAGGGTTGCCAAGGTAGTGTGTGTGTGAAAGAGCATCGTGTCGTTTTAGTTTATATTCTTCTGGTTAATATAGAGGTTGAGCATCATTTCAAGTGTTTATTGCCCTTCCCTCTATGTTTACTCAGCTTCCCTCATCTTTAAATCATTGCTTATATTTTTAAGTTGGTCGCATGTAGAATGTTCCAAATGTTTCCATATTTTAAAATTTTCTTTGCTTGTTGAGTCTTGCTTGAGAAATTGTTCCTTCACAAAATATCATAAACATTTCCTAACCTAAGTTTTAAAAAAGCTTTGTTTTTCATATTTAGGTCTTTATATATGAAGTGGAGATTTTGCATCTATTTGGAGAGTTGATTATCCCAGAACTAGTTATTATTGATAAATAGTCTATCCATTCGTCAATAGTTTTTAATGGCTTTTGGGTCATATACCAAATATATATATATTCGTATGTATGTTATATATAGGTTATATACATATATGTTATATATAAGCTGTAACTTTTATATGTTGCCTTTATATATATATATACATATATATTACATATATGCGTGTGTGTGTATATATATGCACACACTGGTTCTGGCATCTCTTCTTTTTTACATTGATTATTAGTCTTTTTCTTATTTTTAACCTTTAACCATCTGAAATTAATCATTATTCCTGTTATTGCTGCTGCTATGTTGTTGTTATCTTATGGTATTTTTATTATCATTATTGGCTTTATACAGTCAATGCTTATTTAAATTTACCCATCCAACCACCTATTTCTTTGATCAAAACTACTTACTGCATGCCAACCCACAGCTACTTTTTCAGTTAACTCTCCTCCCCAAATCATTCTTAATAGGTCTTCCAGGTGAGGCTGCATACAGTCTCTTAGCCAGAGAAAGTCCTTTTTCCCCCCACTCTTGAATAATCCAGCAGCTGGATATAGAATTTTCAACTGACAGTAATGTTCCCTCAACTTGACCAAGAGTTCATTCTGTTGTTTCTGGACCGGTGTTTTAAGATGTTTGCTGTTAGTACAATTGTCCCTTTTTTAGAGAAGTCTTTTCCTTCAAATTGCTTTTAAAATCTGTTTTTTTAGTGTTCTACAGCTTAACCTGTAGATAGCTATAGGGGCATTTTATGTGTCCTTCTGGAAATTGATGTGTTCCTTTATTCTAACAATTTGTACCTCCCATCACTTTTGAAAAATCATCAGCCATTACCTGCTTTAATGTTTCCTCTTCTCCATTCTCTACTCTTGCTGTTTGAACTGTTTTCCTATAGACGTATGTCCAAGTTTTTCTCTTCTCAGGTCTCAACTTCTTAAGATTTTCTAACTCTTTATGCTACATTCTAGGTGATTTATTTATAATTTATTCTCTTCCAGTTATTTCCTTTCTTCAGCTGCATCTAAGTCACTGTTCATTGTGCCTATTGGGCATTCATTTCTATGATGGTATATTTTGTTTTTCATTGCAAAATTCGATTTAGTTCTTCTTCCAATCTGCTTCTCTCCTTCAGTAACTTTCCTTTCCTTGTGCTTTCTTGTCTTCTTTGCTCTCTCCCCCTTTTCACTTTATGTATTTCTCTTTCTAGTTTGGACTCTTAGTCTCAGAGAATTGAATTAACCATATGTCTCAGATAATGCTAATAGCAGCTGCTGCGTGCTTGGGCTCCTGGGAAGCAGACAGTGACAGTCACAGGGCAAGTGCTGTGAGCTTACCCCACACTCCTGTGAGGCGGGGACTGTGGTGAACGGTCACTGAGAAATGAGGCACAGAGTGATGAAGAAACTTGCCTGACCAAAGTGACCTAGTCGATTAGGATGTAAATGAGGCCCTTGGGCTCCAAAGCCTGGGCACATCCTACTATGTTTCAGTGCCTTCATTCATGACCTGCTGTCATATTCCCTTCACAAATCAGCCTGTTTCTATTTTATTTTATTATTTTTTCTATCTTAATTCTCACTCCTGTTCCTCTCTATATACATAAATGGTATTGTGTTAGAGAGATCACATTCATCTTATAATAGTTTTTAGTTCAACACTCTTTTTAAGGTCTATCAGTGTTAGTATATATGCCTCTACTTCATGTCTTTAACCTGCCTAATGACCCATCTCTTTAAAAATTTTTGTTTTAGAGTCTCTTTCGGATTTGACTTTACTATGTCAAGTTCTGGGGGTAAAGCGGTAATAGTCTTGGTTGTTGAATGTGTAGACCCTTGACTGTGATGGATTTGTTCTTTGTGTCTCTTTCAACGTTCGATTGTGAGCTCATCTTCAGGATTTTGTTCTGTGCTAAATCCCTACTGCCTGGATTAGGGAAGGTTCCTCTGGAGCTACGTTGGGTTTGATTCTTCCACATGTCCCACGAATTCCTCCACTGGCTTTGGACCAATTTTATGTTAATTTCTCCACTGGAAATGCAAACTCCACCCCTATTTCAGGAATAAGATCAGCATTCTGATTTCTTATCAGAGAACTTGGCTCTGTCTAGGAACCAACAAGAAATAAGATTTTTTTTTTGTCTCCTACGTTGGTGAGGAGATTTTTTTTCTAGTCCCCTTTTGCTATGTGTGTAGCTCTTCATAAATCTGGTTTTAAAACTGGGGTTTCTGTTATAGCTCCCTCTTTACAAGGTCTTATCTGCCACTTAGGCATGGGCAGTAAAACCCAGCCCCGAGGCAGTGACCAGAGCCAAACTCCTCACCTCTCAAGTTGCTCAAAGAGCTCTTACAGTACTCACATCTGGCCCCTAGGGAAGCCCTCTTTCCTGTAAGCTCAGCTGACATCTTTAAAATAATGTGTTACATTTCATTTAGCATTTCTCAATATTGTAACTGGAATGTTGGTCTATTAACACAGACCGTCATGTTGCGAAAAGAAACCCCCCTCCCCTGAATCACCTGTTCTTTCTGCCTGAGCTACAGAGGCTTCAAACTAGCTCTGCCCCCTCAAACCACCGTTTTCAGAGTATAATTACTTATCATCTAATTCAGTCACAACATTTGCAGGGCAAATTTTATGATTCTTATTTGACCAATGATGCAACTTAGTCTAACAATGATTTCTTAGTGAAGAGATCTACCCAAAGTTATACCAATGCTAAGGGAAGCAGCCTGACCTCACAGCCAGGTCCTGATTCTAGGACACTTAGGGCCCCCCAGCCTCTTTCTCAGTACTAAGCATCGCTGTACCTGAGCTGTTTCAACTCCTGAATCTCATTAGAGTCCCTCTTACTTCAGGTCCTTCCAACCCTATTCCCACTCCCTCTGCTTGTAACACTCTCTCCATTTTCTTGATTATTAGTTGACTTTCCACACAAGTTTTTGTTTAATCATATGCAGCCTTGTGCTTTTTTAACAGTCTTCTGCCAGGACTCCTCATCTGGATGAGGACTGCCCACAACTTTTGCACAATGCCAGGGAAGAATTCAATGATTACTGCTTGGTTGATTGATAGATTCTTCCCTTAGCTGCCTTTTAACCTTTATCCATAAGAGTTCCCTATAAAACACAAACACCATGTATTGTCTTATGTCAGAATAGTTTTACATTTCTATTCTTGCCATATTACAATATACTAGTACCTTGTATTATTGGATATGTCAGGATCTGGGGCCTTGAAACATACCACTTATCATTAGTATGCATATATTTATATTTGGAAATCAAGAACTATGTATTTTTCCTCAATGCTTGTAATTTAGGGTAAAAGAAAAGGATGGTTTTCTGACAACTAATCATAGCTGCAATTAAGGTATCTACTCTGAGTTTACTCTCAATTTTGCCAACTCCTGGAACAGACAATTCTTGACTTTCTTTTATAAACTTCTTGTCCTGATGTCCTTTGACAGTATCTTACATCTCACTGGAGTGTAAATCATAGGTGAAACGTCTCATTTCATTAGTCACTGCTTTTCTATTAGTTTATATAAGACTTTTATTTGTGCTAAGTGCTTTAATCCTTTGGGGCTTTATTTGCTCTCTTTCACAAAAGCCCCATGAACTAGATAACAAAGTTTATCAACCTTTTATAGATAATAAAAATAGTAAACTATTCATCTACCATCAAATTGCAATTAGAACTCACAGCTCCCAAAGCCTGTCCATTGTTCAATTTGTTATACTTTTATGCTATATGTGTTTTCTCCTTTTTGATTGCCTTTTTGTTATCAGTACATTATTTAAGGTTGTAATCTCCTCCCAAAGAGTAACTAAAACATACATTCAAGAAATGCAGTGGAGTTTATTAAATAAAAGTCACTACTAAATCTCTAAAACAGGTATAAGTTAAAAGTAATATTGGAATGTTGATTATTTCAGGAAGTTGATATCCTGAAATTCTATGTAATATAATTGAACTGTAACAGAATTTACTCATAGGCATTTCAAATGATGCAGAACATAAGGTCTGAGCTAGTTTATTCTCTGCTTTGGAATATGCAAAAAATCTTGAAACTTAGCTCGTTTATTCTCTGCTTTGGAATATGAAAAAATCACCTGAAACTGCCATCATACCTGACACATTCTTGCTCATAGTATGGGCCAAATATCATCTGATTGATTGGCATACCAAATATAGGTACTACAAATATAGATAACTGCGTGAATGTTAAAAGGATGTTTCTAGTTAATTGCTCAACTTCAGTTGAACAGTGACTATCATACATTAACTTAAAAACTATTTTAAGATAATGCAACCTTTGTAGACAGCTATCTAATTTAAGTTACCTGATCACTGAATCTTAACTCTCAAATGGGTCCTTAGTTTCCCATCTTGTGTCACTTTTAAAAATTCCTTTCACAGGCTTCCCTGGTGGCGCAGTGGTTGAGAGTCCGCCTGCCGATGCAGGGGATACGGGTTCGTGCCCCGGTCTGGGAGGATCCCACATGCCGCGGAGCGGCTGGGCCCGTGAGCCATGGCCGCTGAGCCTGTGCGTCCGGAGCCTGTGCTCCGCAACGGGAGGGGCCACAACAGTGGGAGGCCCGCGTATCATAAAAAAAAAAAAAAAAAAAAAAATTCCTTTCACTACCAAGACTTAATGGAGAATCTCATGACGTTTTGATCTGTGGAAGATTTACAAGAAATGCTCAGAAACACCTGTGTTCACACACACACACACACACACACACACACACACACACCCTCAATTCATCATTGTCTAATGATTGCCTCCAAGCAATTCTCTTACCCAAGAACTAATAGCATTAGTGTGTCAGGAGGAACTCATATCTTCACAAAACAGCTATGTTGCCTCCAGAATTTTAATTTAAAAAAAGTAATCTTTGTGATTATGTGCATATTCAACGGGTGACATTGGAAAATGTGAAGCACTTTCGCCAAGGAAGTCCTTTGCAGTAAGTCCCTTGATTTTTTTCCAGCTACAAAAACACAAATGTTGTTCTGACTTGTCCGCATGTTGAGAAGCGTCCTTTGGTACTTGTTCCAACTGGGATTTTAACTTGCAACATTGAGCTGCTGAATCAGGTGACTTGATCTAGAACAGTGCCTCCCCATAGAAGCAGAATGCTAGCCTCAAATGTGAGGAACGTGTGCGATTTAAAATTTTCTAGTATCTACATTTAAAAAGAAAAAAAAAAAGAAATATGACACTAGTTTCAATAATACATTATATTTAATACAATATAGCCAAAATATTATCAGCTCAACATGCAATAAATATAAAAATAATTGAAATATCTTCCATACTCGGTCTATGAAATCTTGCATGTAATAGAAACTTAAAACACATGTCAGTTCGGACCAGCCACATTTCAAGTGTTCAGTAGCCACCTTATGGTATTGGATATCTCAGATCTAGAGCTTCTCTTATCATCCTTCTAAATAGCAGCCACCAAAAGCACTCTTGGATTACGATTGGCTTTGTATATAATTTACCAACAGTTCGCATTGCAAAAAGTTGCCCAGCCGTGAATCAATCTCAATACCAAACCAAAAGGTAAAAAATAAAAAATGAAAAGAAACAAAAGAAAAAGAAAAATCTAGTCTCTCAGTTTGGTTTCAGTAGTAAGGCTTAATCTTCCGTGCTAGCAAAAATACTTGGTTAAAAGGATAGCCATCAAACCTTAATCATCAAATCACATTCCATCATTTCCTTCCCTCTCAAGCCAGTAAACAACAACAACAAAAGCTAAGTGGTCTCTTAACCATGGCCTGGGTGTTTCCATATTGCTATTGAGACACATGTCAACAACTTAAATGATAGCCACACAGGAAAAATGGGAAAGAGTTGGGTGTGGCCCCTCTGTCTCAACATCCAAGGGCAGAGATTGAGAACCCATGCCATGCACAAACGCAGAAATCATAATTGGAAGGTGGATGGAATTTACTGCAGTCCATGTGTTTTACTTTCCATCCTCTTCTGCATGGAAGCATTGCTCCCCAAATACACCTAACATGCAATACAAGATTCTGTGCAGGGAAAAATACTTCCTGATTTCATGCTCCACAGCATTAAGATTGATAGGTCTGTAATTTTACCCAAAGTACAGCAACCACAAATGTTCTTCTTTTTCACACATAAATACTTAATCCCTGTTAAAAACATGCTATGCTACATGCTAGAGTAATATCTTAGTGTCGTGGGTTTCACAGATTAATTGTAAATTGACAGGATTGCAGTATAGCCCAGCTCATTAGCTTGTGGATATAAGACATCACCAAGAAAACCTGTTTTCTATACTCCTGAGCAAGGAGAAAATGAAAAACTTTGGAACAGAAGTATTTGGGAGGTTGTGAATAGACACAGATTTGGGGTGTGGTACAGTTTTCACACAAGTGGGTAGCTTTATCTGATTTGAGTTAAAGTCTTAGACAAGTAATTTATCTTCACTCATCTCATCTCTCTAAACATATAAGAAAGACAAGAGAAAGAGGAATTGGAGAAAGAAATTGGAAGAGAAACTTTTTAGTTAAAAAATCTGTCATACCCAATTGGAGATCTAATAAAATGACATGGTGGAATTTGGTTTGTTCCTGTTGTTTTTGTACTTGTACTGCTTTAGGAAAAAGCCCATTAGCTACTCTTCCTTGAGTGGCAATACATCTATTTGTTGTCCATTCTGATGAAAAGCAGAAGTATAGTCTCAGATATTTTTGTAATATTAAAAAATGACCATAGTGTGCCCATACTTTCTTGAATAATGCAATAGTGCAATGCATAATGTTTAGGTGAAACTGTAGGTGATTTTAATTATATCTAAGCCTTTGATCCTTTTCATCTTAGTACAAGAGATGAAAACAAAACCAACTTTCATAGAGAAAGATGTCTTGATAAGTCTGAACTCAGAGTTGAGATACTTGGTTTGACAAAGGATTAGTCTCTGATTAGAAATATATTTTGTGAAAACAGAACTGAAATTAGGATTGTTCTAGAAATAAGAGCAAACAATTATATAAGCACATGCATCAGGTACTGATTAGTCTAAGTGCTTTGCATTATATTGGCTTTGATTCTTACAACAACCATCTGATATAGGTACCCTTTTTTTCTTTTAGAGATTAGAAAATGTAGGCACAGAGAGGTTAAGTAATTTGTTCAAGGTCACTCAGCTTGAAAGTTGGAGCTGGGGTATAACATCCAGGCAGACTGGAACCAGAGCCTGACCCCAGCTATCTCTGTAGTGTGTGAGCAACATGCCCGTGGGTGGGCAGAACCGTGTTTCCACAAAGTTCTTACACTTAACATCCTATTGGACTTTAGGCCCTAATTAAGTGCAAATATTATCAGAAAAACATAAAACTTATCATAGCTTACTTAGTAGCACAAAATGTTTGGCTGCTTTGATGACAAACAATTTTTTAAAAAATCCCTTAGCTATAAGGGATAGAATGGTGAAGAAACTGAACACAGGACAGATAAGAATTCCAGAAAAATATGAAATCAACATGAGGATATCTGAGAAGAAAAGGATAAAGAAGAAATACAGCATGTAAGCAGAGTTAAGGTCTGTCATCTATATATTTAGCCAAACCCAGAAAGGCATTAAAAACTCAAACCTAATGAACATTAAACAAAAAGTGAAAGATAACTTCATCTAAGCATCTCAGTTTTGCATTTCTCAATTTTTTATTCGGCAGATATTATAATATAATCATGGCAAACTTTGAACATATATAGACAAAGCTCTGTTCCAAACATTGTGTTTGGATTATTTTATGGAATCCTCACATAAATCCTGTGCAAAACAGAGTATCATTATTCCCATTTTAGAGATGAGAAAACTGAAGCACTTGATTTTATCACACTCTAAATTTTATAGAGCATGCAAGATGACTTTCTTAAGGTAAAACTTAGTAGACTCATCGAGTAAATAATAATGAAATTAAGTTGAGATCATTCAGATCTCCCATTTCTCTTCAATCCATCCAAAATTTGTTGCCTTTATGCAAGGACCATTAACCTACCCTTTTGACTATAGTATGATTTTAAAAATAAAGAATCCATATGTATATGTATAGCTGATTCACTTTGTTATAAAGCAGGAAATAACACACCATTGTAAAGCAATTATATTCCAATAAAGATGTTAAAAAAAGAGAGAACAAAAATAAAAAAAAATCCCTGAATACAGTACATTTAATATTACTATATGAATAAATGCCATTATTCTATTCAAAAATCTTTTCTTAATTTAAAAAATTAAAAAATAAAGAATCCTTATATCAGAAAGTTTTATGGGATTGGAGAGGGGTAGGAGACATTTTTATATGTTTTGTCTTTCTACTATCCACTTTCTCCTTCCCCCTCCTTAAAAACTGACCAAAAGTCGGAAAGCACTTAAAAAGTTTTACTTGAAAATGGAGTGTGAGAGTTAATTACCATTGAACACCCTGCAATTGGTTCATGTGGGTGATCACAGACCACTTCACAGAATCTAATGCAGAGATAGATGCCCCCTCAGGCTCAGGGGGTGGGGATCACCTTGCAGTTCCTGCTCAAATAAGAGTTTTGAGGAGGAAGAAACTTCCCTTTTAAGTTTCGCTTCCTATGGAAATTAACTCCGAGTCTCCTTGAAAAATACTACTATTGCAACTCAGGATTAATTTTTTATAGACCAGCATGTTAGGATGTATCATCAATGGCTCTTAATCTTCTTGGTGTCATAGAGAAGACAGAGAGAAAGCTCATGGAATTTAAGAAAAATCACCTCCTCAAAACAGCACATATATACACATATGCAAATTTCAGGACTTTTTTAGATGAAGGCTATCTGTGCTATGTCCTCTGTAAAATGTCATATACACAGATCAAAACCCATTGAGTTAAACCAAAGGCTAGGCTAGGAGGTACTAAATGTAAGGGGGGTGGGGAGGTATCTTTGGAACATCTAAATTCATGGAACAGGAGTGTTCCTCACTCCTAGTTGGATGTTGGATCATATCATGAGAAACGTTGAGTTTTAAAACCTCCTAGAACGATGGAGAGGAATTCTCCTTCAAGCACTTCACCACCGGCCAACTCTTCATTTTGTGATGAAACGTCCTTTTTCAGTGACTCTCTCTCTTAGGAATATAGACAAGAGAATGAATCACGTTCACCAGTAATAGAAGTGGAAAGGGATGTTGCTAATTAAGAACAGGGCAATTCAAACTTCTCCTTAGCCCTGGGGAGGAATACCCAGGTGTGCTGAGATAGATATGCCTCGAAAAAGAAAAAGAGACGCCGTATAGTACATGCACCGCACTAGGCCTTCTTTCGTGAATTGATTTTCCCGCTGGGTGACATCTTGGCAATTTCTGTTACCCAACCAATGATATAACTAAGTAGATGAAGCTGAAAGCTGGGTCAGATAAAAAGAAGAATGTTTAATCTAACAAAAGCAGCCTCAGTCTTTGTCATGAAGGGAAGCAGATTTAACAGGCAGTAGCAGATTAAATAGGAAGCTGAAACAGGGGAGAAAAATCATATTAAACCATTAAAAAATGAAGATAGTAGAATGTCACAATGCCAATTATTTGGAGCAAAAGCACAACACTACCGTAGATCTTTCAACAATAAGATAAATTATATCTGCTTTAGATGTACAAAAATAGGTCTTTTGTTCTCTGTATATATTTTAATTTAAATGCTATTGTTTAATTAATAGACGGTAACTTCCTGCATTACAGAAAAGCGTGTAAGGTCATATGAGTATTTTAGGCCTCGGAGTCAGTTTTGAATCTCAAAAGCCGGGACAACCAATGGAACATAAGTCCATATTTGACTTACCTGGGTTTTTTTTTTTTTTTTTTTTTTTTTTTCGGTATGCGGGCCTCTCACTGCTGTGGCCTCTCCCATTGCGGAGCACAGGCTTTGGACACGCAGGCTCAGTGGCCATGGCTTACGGGCCCAGCCGCTCCGCAGCATGTGGGATCTTCCCGGACCGGGGCACGAACCCGTGTCCCCTGCATCGGCAGGCGGACTCTCAACCACTGCGCCACCAGGGAAGCCCTACCTGGGGTATTTTTTAAAATTCAGATTCTTAGGCCTCACTGAACCTGTTGAATCAGAAACATAAGGAGAAAGCTTGGGAATCTGCATTTTAACAACCTCCTAGTAATAAACCTACTAAAATATGAGAACTATTCATCCACACCCTTACTTGGAATGCTTACTCCTGCACTATTCGGAGTCCCTACGTTCACCCCACTCTTCACCCTACTGACAGCCCAGAGTGTAGCCAAGAGCACAGGTGAGGGGGGCTAGAACAGGGAGGGGGCGGGGAGAGCTCTTCCTCCCCGAATCTCACTACAGCTACGTCCACTTAACGAGATGCTCCATCCTGACACCCCAGCCCAGCTCCCACACTCTCACAGCAGTGCGGCATCTCACCCCCAACGTGGAAACGCCCAGATAAAGACACCAAAACAGAAAGGATGTTTTATGTCCAGAGACCCACCCATCTCTCCTCCACAAAGGCAGGCAAATGTCTACCACACCAATGTGGAAAAAGGAAAAGGGAAGGAGCAGCATTGTAGAAATAGATCTTTTGAAAATCCCTTTCTGTTTCACCATGATTAAGACTATAGTCAAATTCCCAAGGGAAGGAAAAAAAGACTGCTGGGAGGCAACAGGATAGAAAAGAACAGAAAAACAAGAAATCCAAGCCTGTCCACTCCGAATAAAGAGGTGGCCTTAGAAGACAAGCTTGACCAGGAAGGGCCATCAGGGGTTCCATTGGGAAGAGGTCCCACCCTGCCCCACCCCCAATTTCTTGCTTCACACTGCAAGCCCTCAGTTCCTGCTAATCCCGTTGCACCCTCACCATGCTGCACGCTTCAGCTGGCAAGGTGACCTGGAAGAATCTGGAGACCGTCCAGCTCATTGCTCAGTGGGGAGTGGCAGGTTCAGAGTGGGCAGAAGCCTTCGATCAGGGTGGAAATATCCTGCTGTCACGAGAGGAATTCTGTGCCTTTTTTTGTAAAGCCCCTCCCACTATCAGGATCCTAGAATTCCTAGAATTCTAGAATTAGTATTGTCACAGATCAGATGCAATCTGCGTTTTCAAGTCTTTGGTTAACCCGAAATAGAGCCATCATTGATTCCTTCACTCATTTAAATTACCTCTGTGAAATGAGTATCAGTTTTCTGAAGAATCGAACTGCTTTATCGTGACCAATTTTTACGTGTCCAGCTGCCTCTAAACTCAGAGGTTAGTGGAGGTGTCATGCAAACCAGTGGGCTTTGGAGGCAAAGAAATCTGAGTTTCAATCAGTCTTGCCATGTACTAACTGCATGATTTAGAACAAGTTATTTAGTCTCACCAAGCTTAAGTTTTCACATCCATAAAATGAGGATGATAATATCTATCTGGCATGGGTTCTTTTGAGCATTTAATTGAACTCTTCTGTGTAGACTGTGCCACGGCGGGGCAGACCCACAGGCAAACAAGCAGTTATGTTACCATGTGCCCAGTACTCTGATGGGGGCTGGGGGTGAATACAGAGCTACAGGACGTAGTGAGGAAGGTGGAGCATGGGTGGGAGAAGTGGGTGAGCAGGGTCCAAAGGTACAAACTTCCTGTTATAAGATGAATACGTCCCAGGGAATGTATGTACAGATGGTGACTATAGTTAACAGTACTGTATTGTATATTTGACAGTTGCAGAGACGAGATCTTAAAGTTCTCATCCCAAGAAAAAAATGGACCGATGTGTGACTGTGGATGTTTACTAAACTTATTCCAGTAATCATTTTGCAATATGTCCAAACATCATTATGCTCTACACCTAAAACTAGCACAATGTGAGATGTCAATTATATCTCAAAGGAATAAAAGAGCTACAAGGACATGTGGAAGAAAAACCTCAATTGTTCTTCAAAAGAAGGAATGTACAGGGAAGACTTTGCAGAGGTGAGGGCGTCTAAAAAAGAAGTCTGCATTAGGAAGGAGGGATGGGTCCAGGGAAGAGCAGAGAGGACATCAGAACATGGCAGGGAGGCAAGTCAGAACAGGGCACAGGGGTGGCTGGCAAGGGATCAGCAGACAGGAGGAGAGAGGTCAGGGGTGAGGGTGGAGTGAGTGGGCGGGAGGAGACTGAGTTCCAGATGGCAGAGAGGTGAGAAGCATTCGGATCCAGGGGGGCATTTCCCACCGGGCTGAGTTAGGTTCATGTCCTGAAGAGAATGAGAAGCCATGGAATGGTGACACCACCAGACTCTCCATTTAGGAGGGTGGCTCTATAGTAACGATCAGCTGTCCCATAAAGTATCTGGCACATAGCAGCTTCCATTAAGTGATGGATGGTATTATTTCTAAAATCGTTTGGCCTCTTATTGATTAGAAAAAACCATGTGTTCTGTTTAGGGGGTATTTGTCATGTGAGTTCTTTCTCACTGAGGTATTATGTGTGTTGTTTTTAACTTGTCATAAATTACGTTATTGGCGTCCTACCCATCGACAGGAACGGTGGAAGCAATTCTGCATAATATAACAATTTAACGTGGGAAAGACAGCTCTCCAACTATTGATGTTCTTCAAACACACCCAGGATTGAATGCGCGTGGTTTCTGGTTCTTGTAAGTCTACCATTGTAAGAACCCCCTGCAATTCAGATTGGTATTTTAAATACTTGACTGTTTTCAGTAACAGCCAGGAGAACTGACTGATCACCCTCATTACTCACTATTGTAACCTAAACTTGTCCCTTCCTTCTGCCATTCACAGATGGAGTAAAACCTCAGGCGTAAGCCTTAAGCAGAACAAACCCACAGGCACCCAAGTGCAGGTGGAAACTGAAGGCTGAGAAATTCCAAAGCTATTTTCTTGTCTTCTTGCGATGCTGGGCAGTTTTGCTTTTGAGTCAAAACAGAATCACTTTGGGCTGTAACCTTTTTTAAAATGTTGAGTCTGAAATTGAAATCCATCTACAGGGTACCGCTCATAGTACACACAGGGGAGAAGTGTGCTTAGGTCATTTATTTTGTCCAGTAAAGTTCTTAAGGGATGGGTTTGCGTCATTGAGCATCTTGTTCCTTGGGGAAATGTTTGAGGATCATCTATTAGCTTGGAAACATTAGTCACAAACTAGAATCACCCCAAGAGAGACATATGTGAGTCACTGACTAACTCCAATAGATAAGCCAGCATATCAACGGGGTCCTACCTGTTTCCTGGTGAATCACTCCGCAGTGAAGTAACTGCTTGTTTGAAAAGACCGCAACGCTCAAGAATCACCCCTTCCCCCTCCCCGCACCTATTGTTATTAATTTGCACAGGTCTGCCTCAGTTTTTCAACCCGTCAGTGTTCCAATACCAACCAGAAAGTTATACTGAAAATTCCCATTTTCTTTTTTTTCTTTTTTTTAGTTTTTATTTGAGTATAGTTGCTTTACAATGTTGTGTTAGTGTCCACTGCACAGCAAAGTGAATCAGCTATATGTATACATATATCCCCTCCTTTTTGGATTTCCTTCCCATTTAGGTCACCACAGAGCATTGAGTAGAGTTCCCTCTTCTATACAGTAAGTTCTCATTAGTTATCTATTTTAGACATAGTATCAATAGTGTATATATGTCAATCCCCATCTCCCAATTCATCCCACCCACATTTCCCCCCTTGGTATCCATACGTTTGTTCTCTACTTCTGTGTCTCTATTTCTGCTTTGCCAATAAGATCATCTAAACCATTTTTTTAGATTCCACATATATGTGTTAATATACGTTATTAGATTTTCTCTTTCAGACTTACTTTACTCTGTATGACAGACTCTAGGTCCATCCATGTCTCTACAAATTACCCAATTTCATTCCTTTTTATGACTGAGTAATATTCCATTGTATATATGTACCACATCTTCTTTATCCATTCCTCTGTTGATGGACATTTTGGCGGTCCAGTGGTTAAGACTCTGCACTTCCAATGCAGGGGATGTGGGTTCAATCCCTGGTCCAGGAACTAAGATCCCACATGCTGCATGGTGCAGCTAAAAGATTAAAATAAGAGAGAAAGAGAGAAAATATTCCCATTTTCTGTTTCCTTTTTTTTTTTTCTCTTACTTTGGTTACTCTTTGAGAGTAGCCACGTTATTCATATGCATTTTGCAAATATGTAGCAAATGCTTTTAAACATTTAGCACTGTGTTAAGTAACATGGATATAACAGGCCATTGTAAATTATTTTTTGAATAAGACAAAGAGACCTATGCACATTGAAAATATCTAAAGAGATAAGAAAAGATTTGTGGGTTGTTTTGTTCACTCTCTTATTATTATATAGTTTCCTATATTAATTTTTTTGGCTAATAAGAATATTACCATTAGTGATGATGATGATACTAATAATATTTAAGGGGTGCTTTCAATGTCTCATGAATGCTTCACATTTACTGTGTTGTTTCATCCTCCCAACTAATCTATGAAGTGGTTGGTATTATTAGCTGCAGTTTACAGATGAGGAAACTACAATGTTGAGAAATGAAATCACTTGTTCAAGGCCACACAGTTAAAAAGTGTTGGAGCCACTGACTTCCAGACTCCAGGTTATGTTCTCTTAACCTTTACGCTGTGCCACGATAAATGTAAAAATAAATGAAATGTGTAAACCTGACTCAAAAAGAGAAAATTCTAGCTGTAGAGAGAAACATTTATACATAAAATATTGAATAATGATATGAAAAAATACAAGAGCCACCAAAAAGCAGATGCCCAGTGAATAGCAGAGTCATCAAAAATTCAAAGGGAGGCACGATTCCAGCAAACTGGAGAGGTCCGGGAATGTTTATGGCTTCGGAGACCTTGAGTTGCCTGGACGAGGATGAAAAGCGTGGAGGACACTGCAGACGATGCAGGAAAGGGAGCCGAGCAGGAGAAAGAATACGGGTAGAGAAGGGGAAATAAAGTAAGAATGAGGTTAGCTGGGGTCAGGCTATAACAGGCGTCCAATGTCAGGGCGTTTGCCTTTAGCCAATGGGGAGCCTGAGCGGACACCAAAAGTGGCTTTCTGGTGTCACTGAAAGACCACGGGCTTCAGAGTCAAAGGTCATCAACCCCAGATACCACCGTGTGACCTCAGGCAATTCACTTCATCTTTCTACCCTTCAGTTTCTGTAAAATGGAAATTAAATTAAAGGATTCACCTTGTAAGGTATTTTCTAGATTAGAGATCATTTGCATGCAGCATAGAACAATGTACTTGGAATGTGGTAGCTTTCCAATAAACAACAGCTATCTTTATCCTAGTTTTAAGAAATTTGCGCAATGATGTTTCCATTGCCTAAAATAGTTTTGATCTTGCTTATAATTTCCCTCAGGCAGAGATTTGTATTAATTGCCAAAGATAATGTTTCATTATTTTTCTCTAAATATGAATTGATTTTTTTTCTAATAAATGTATAATAATTTGTTCATAATCCCATTGTTTTAATATTAACATTTTGGTGGGTTTTCTTTGATTGGTTTTCCCCGAGTGTGATATTCTTTTATTTACCATGATCATGATATATATCTATATATATATAGAGAGAGAGAGAGAAAGATATAGATATATCTCCATTATTTTTTATTTATGTGTTACTTTTGCTAAACAATATTACAAAGATTGATCATTTATTTTACCAGACTCTATTCCAATACTTTTAATCTGTTTTCCAAAAGTAAAGTTTCACTCACAAGTTAGAGATTTTTCCATATTAATGCAAAAAACACTTTAAAAAAATTCTATTAAAGTCCAATTCATTGTTCTATTCCTGAAAGGAAATTTCTAGACTAACAAGGTACAATTCCTGCCCTCACCCTCACAGAGCTTCCTAGGGCAGAAAATATAAGGTTATAAATGGTATAAAATGATGCAGCACAGGATCTGAATGCAATTTCAGTGGGTCTCCAAAGCTATTTTTGCCCCACGTTGCGCACTTTTGGATGTCTTGCAGGAAGCATCCCTGGGTTTTCTTAAGTGAGGGTTCCTACTCAACTGGATGGATAAATCCACGTGAATATGGGACCAGTGTTACCTTACTCTAGAGTCTTTCTTCGCCCAGGAGAAAATGTGTGCGCTTTTCCACTCATCCACTTCGCCTGTCATTTCTGGTCATTCAAGTGAACATCCTGGGAAAGAAAGCAAGGCTTTGAAAACAGAACAGAGTTCTTTTTTGGGTGATATACCACATTGACAGAAATATACTCCAGAGAAATTGAATGAAGCTTTTTTTGGTTCCTGGCACAGCTTCTTTAGTGCATCAGTAAGTGAAAAATGAGCAGGAAAACTCCTGACAGTAGAAAAGGGGCAAGAGAGCCTTCGCCTCCAAGCCAGTGATTAGATTCTACTGTACAAACAGGGAACCGTCTATGAACTCCTCACCTTTGAAAGGTAAACACCGAGAAGGAAATACTCCTCCCACGTGCTTTGAAGCATTCACCTTGTAAAAGGAAAAAGGACCTCTTTAAAGAGTTCTTCATGCAGAGAGAAGAGGAAGTCCTTTGAAGTCCAGGATAATTTTGGGTCACCACGAAACCAACTGTGCTTCTATCTACAAGCCATCCTGACCTTTGGGACCCACGACAATAGAACCACAACCGGGTTATTTCTTTGTCAGTGTGAGCGAAACCAGAAAATAAAAATCTCCAGGAAAGATACAAAAACTATAACCACCCAAGAGGCAGCTCTCTATACCCTCTCCCAGCTCCCTCTCATTCCTTAGCTAAAAAATAAACTATCCACCGTGGAGAGAGTAATCAATACATTGAGATGTTTTTCTCATATAAAAAAAGTATTGTATGATAGAAAAGATATACCTTTGTGGATTTAAGGGATCTAGATAATGTAACATGTCTTGGCTTTCGATTAATTTAGTCCTCAAAGTCAGGACCCGACCCAAGAGTTAAGTACCCCTCTGATTTAAATTTAAATAGTAAATTAAATAACCTATTGAAAGATCTCTAGGAAGAGCTCCGTAAAGACAGCTGGAAAATTCCTGGGGGGATGGACCACTTGGGAAATCTTCTATTGATCCTTCTATTTGTCCAAATGGTTCTCAGGACCAGAGCCCCAAAGCCTACATAGTTAATTCAATCTTTGATACTATCTCTCCTTCAGAGATTCTAAGCCACAGTGTATGGTCACCTTTCCTTTGCCCACTCACAGGAAGGAGAAGAGCGTCTTAAACCACCTCAAAGATCTATGCATGGGTTTAGATGCTTTGCACCAGAAACTGTGAAACAAATTTTAGAGAAATGGAAAAGCTAAATATATGTATTTTAATTTCACATCATTATACAGCTACTGCTCTTGCTAGAGAGAGTAAGTTTTATTTTGACAAAGTATCCGTGTGGCCCCCAGTCCTCTCCAGCTTCTGAATGTCTGTGGCACTGCCAGTGGCTTTGTTGGCACTGAGATAAGGGGGACAAGGTCATGGAATTATTTGCCTCAGGGGCCAGAAAGCTTTGACTTGTGTGAAGCGATTATCAACACACAGTGCACCTCCTCATCCTGTCTAGGAGTCACCCAGTGTCACGGGGATGGCAATCAAAATGGGCAAATAGAACCAAATTAGACATGACATTTTTTATCATACCATAGGGGTTTAGGACTTTATAAGTCTATGATCATTCAATAAGTATCGTCTCTATTTTTAAAAATACCAAGCACTGTATGTAAATAAGTCAGGAGATATATGTAGCCTCTTGTTTGAGGACTTCAGAGAAAAATTCTCAAAATCTTCCTTAATGGTCAGTATGGCTTCAAATGATGTGGGTCACTTTTCTTATATCCTATTTCTAGGGAGAGTATCCTAAATCCATACAAGGTGGTCATAGGACGAATAAAAGTACACACTTTAGTTAGCAGATAGGACTTAGATCATTCCATCTCAAGATGTTGTTCAGGTTGTAGATATAAAGAGGTTCAAGAAGAGTTTTTTTTTAAAACAAATTCCACAAATATTTGGGATTGATTATATGCCAGGCACTATCTTTTCACTCGTGGAAATTACAGATTAGGAGTTCAGCTGAAAATATGGATGATCAATTCATAAAGGTTTACACAAGTTATGTGAGAAATACTCCATGGATATTTTCTGAGACTTTGAGAGTAATAGAGGGATTTAATGAAGAAGCTATTGTTCAAAATACTGACAGTGTGAGAGGTGGAATACCAGCTAAATGGAGTAATGGTTTAGTCCTACGTGACATTCTTATTAGTCTGTTTTATCTCTTACATCCAATTGTATTCCTACTGTTAAGAATTTAAATCTTTATTTCTCACCTTTATATAGTGTCTTCTCTCATCTGAGCCCCATAACATCTTTGGGGATAGCTATGTATACCCACATTTTACAAATGAGGGAACTAGTCTCATAAATGTGTAACAATTTTCTCAGAGTAAAAGTAGCTAATAATTTGTAGAAATAAAACTTTAGTCCAGTTAATCCAAATTCAAATCCTATCAATTCTCCTTTATATGCATTCCCCAAATGACAACTAGATCATATTCCAATACTTTGTTTTGGAATTTAAATCTGAATTTAATCTCTACAGAAACAATATTATAAATGACAGCTAAGTCCCTGTTTAGTTCAGGAAATTTATCCTGTAAATTTGTACAATTTATCCTGTAAAATGAAAATGAATCATTGTAAGCTTGTTAGGCAGAATTCTAGGATCTGGAAATAAGAGACTTGTGATGACAGCCCTTCAAACTACCAGAGGTATTTGCATTTTTACAAAAGATACTTAGTATGCCAGAATAAAGCTGTAATTGGTGAAATTACATGTAATATTTCAGAAGGAGGTGGAAAGCAAACAGCTGGTGTGGGGAGAAGATAGTTTAGGGCTTACTTAGAAATCTACCACCAAGGTCACTTCCACTTAAGATACTCTTGATTTTTGTAGCTTCTTTTCTTCCACCACTTAAAAAAAAAAAAAAAAGTGAATTGCAAAATATAACACATATATAGAAAACACACAAAATACAAATATACAACTCAATGAATTACCATAAATTGAAAAACCGTGTAAACTCTTTAATTTGTTGCTAAATGCTATAAGTTTTCCTCTAAATTCCAATTGGCTCCATCCCACAAACTTATCTTGTGTTTTCATTTGAATTCAATTCAAAACATCTATTTTTTTTTGATTACTCCATCGACTTGGAGGACAATATTAAGTAGATCTATCTTGTTGCTTTATTGATGATGATTATCTCCATTTTTGTCTGAAAATATGTTTTACTCCTGAAAGATATTTTCAGAGGGTACAGATGCCTGGGTTGCCGGTTATATTTTTTTCAGCACTTTAAATATATCATTCTATTGTCTTTTGGGTTTTTTTTCTATTGAGAACTCAGTTGTCAATCTAATTGTTATTCTTTTAAAGGCAACCTGTCTCCTTTTTGTCCCCTCTGGCTGCGACTGGCTGTAAGATTTTTATGATATACCTAAGTGAGGTTTTCTTTTTAGTTATCTTGCTTGAAGTTCATAGGGCTTCTTGAATCTTCATCATGATCCTTTGTATCTTTTTTCAGCTGTATCTTACCACTATTTAACCTAAAAATAAGTTGCTATTAAAACCATATATGAGCATTTTCAGATACTTTAGTTCGAGTCTAGAATTTTTATTTGAATTCTTGCTACATTTCCCAGTTTTCTATCAAAGTTCTCAATTATCTTTTATCTCTTTGAACAAAGAAGGTAAAGCTCCACTAAGGTCTACCTTTCAACACTCCACTATCTGCAGCACCCACGGTTTATTTCTGTTATCTGATATCTTTGCTGGTTTTCCTTCATGTTGTCTTATCTCCTCATGTTCGGATTGTTCTAGAAAAAACTTAAGACCAAGATTGATGTCATCTTCCTCCAGAAAGGATCTATTTGTTCGAGTCTGAAAGATGCCCAGAAGCACTAATACTCCAGGAAACTCTTAATCTGATATTGTGGACTGAGATGGTACAAAGCTGAGCTTCTCTGGTTATAGAACCTACTCCTGATTCATCCATATTCCCAGGATGCAGCCCTCAGGATCTTCACTAGAGTAAGAGTTGTTCACAGGTGTCCATATCTGTTCATCAATTCCTGTTTCTGAGCCTCGCAAGACTGTCAGAAGTGCTACCTGCTCCCTTGATATTTGGGAGAGAAAGAAGGGAAAACAGTAGGGTTAAAAACAACCCCTGATATTGAGGTGATTACCCTAAATTTTCATCCTCCCCCAAATCCTGGCTTAGTAATCCATCTCCTATTTCTCTCTCCAGTGCATTCAAGCAGACTTTTAAAACTGTTTTTTCCAACTAGCAGGGGGGTTGGTTTGAACTATTTCTCATTAGCAGGAGAAAAAAATAACCCTTTTCATACTTGCCTTTGTCTTTTTTTTTTCAGTTGTTGCTATGGCAGTGGGGACTAAGAACATTGGCAAACTAAGTTTGCGGCTGGGAGTGAACAATTGTAGGAATACGGTATCATTTATAATTTGAATGTGTGCTGTTTGGAACCTTCCCAAATAATTGAAGTCAGAGATACTTCTTACTTTATCTTAATTTAAATAAAATAGGTCAACCCAAGCTCAAGATTGCTCTTTCTGAAGTCCCAGTAACTCCTCTGAGAGACCTATTGAGCCCTTCCTTAAACGACTTAACACTGTATTTTAATTGTATTGTGTCTATAAGTATTTACTCCTTGAGTAATTTGCAAGGTACTTTAGGAGTGAGACTATATCCTAAAATTTTTTCTATCTCCTTCTGGTACTTAAGACCATCCATGTTATTAAAATGATAGGCACTCTTTTAAAAATTCACTCAATGAGGCTTGAATACCCTCCCTGGCTCTCAGGAAGAATCCCAAGCTGACTTTGTTGCCTTTCAAGATCTTCATGTCTGCCAGCCCCACCCTCTTCACCTCCATCACAGACCTGCTTTCCCAGTACCTAGAAGCAGAGAGTCTCTGTTCTAATCCTACTGAACTGCCATGCCAGGAGTTCCCAAACTCACTACATTCTCACAGTTATCTTTGTAAATTTGACTCCCTCTGCCTAGAATCTCTTTCTGTCTGTCCTACTCTTTCTCTTCCTGTCACTTTCCCTAACACCTACGAATTCCAGCTCAGCCATGAGAACTCAGTTTAGACACTACCTCCTCTGGGAAGCTTCCCTGATTTATTGGAGTAAATGCATATTGTAGGTGTTCCGTCTTACTCACCCCTATTACAGTGCTTCCAGCACTGTATTATAATAATCTCTTTATCCGTATGTCTCCTGCGCTTGACTATAAATTTCTCAAGGGGCATATAAATTCATTGTTGATATATTTATTGCTTTCTCAGGTCCTAGATTCTCAATAAACATTGAGTAAGTGACTCAATAGAGTAATAGATGGAATGAATTAATATAGGCTGAATTAATAGTCAATTGTTGAAAATTACACAAATGACAGATTGTAACAATATATGAACCAATGTTTTAGAATATGTTGTCAGACCTCAACTGGCCATGATTTTTTTTAAAAAATGTATACATGTCAAGGAAAATACTTGAAGAAGAGCAAAAGGTAAATGCAAGTCCATCTTTAAAAGAAGGAAAAAGAAATATTGGTCAGCTTAAAACACAGTGCCAGGGAAGTTACTAAGATAAATCATCAAAATGATCAATTTGCAATCACCTAGGAGAACATAATGGACTGGGTAGCAACCACCATGGCTTTTAGAGGAACAAATCATGGCAAACCAATTTAATTTCCTTCTATGATAGAGTGACAGGCCTTGTAGATAAAAAGGATGCAATAGATGTAATCTCTCTAGACTTCTGTAAGCCTTTGATTCTGTCCTACCTGACATTCTCATCAACAAACTGGGGAGATCTAATCTAAACCACACAACTATTCAGTGGGTGCACAGCTGACTGGACAGAGGCATCCAGACAGCATTCGTCAGTGGCTTAACATTAACCCAGGAGAACAGTATTAGCAATAAGCCTTGCTGTGGGACCCAGGATCATTTGAAATTTTTACAGTTAAAATGAAAGGTAAAATTATAAATGTAGACAGGTAAAATTATAAATATAGACATGTATGTAACAAAGAATATGTTTACACAGGAACTTCTGCAAATATATTTGGAGTGAAAAGAACGTTTCTGCATAGAATTACTTGACATAGAACACATGGATCAGCAAAAAAATAAATACTTTGTGAGTGACCTATCTTCAGACTAAAGAGATTGCTTTAGATATGAATTAATTATAGTCCCAAATCTGTAACAGTAACTGCAGGTGTTATAACCCTACCACCACCACTGCCTATATTGCTTTCCCAAGTGAAATCTCTGCTAATCAGTACCCTGATGTCTGCTTCTATCATCTGTTTGTTCTGTGTCTCCGTGGACTGCTGGTTCCATCTTTTATTCCTTTTCTCAGATTCCACAGCTGTTAAAATGATCATTTCAGCCCAATCTTTCTTCTTCTTGTTCTGTCTCATGATATCTGACCACTTGGTCTATCCATGTTTTCCTCCCTTGCCCAATATCTGGAAGGTGCAGGTAAATGAAATACAGGGGGTGGAAACTCATGGTAATAAAGAAGATCGGGAACAACACTGAGAGATGAGGTGATCATCAGAGTCATCTAGGATTTTTTTAAAGGACAGTTTCAGTAGGTTTGGGGGTGGGTCCTGAAAAGTGACGGTTGAGAGAGTGGGCTAGATGGAGTGGGCAACTGAAAAGAATGAGCAGAAAATAGAATAATGTTAGGAATCCCATTTTTGAATTAAGACAAGAACTGGCCAGCCACCATCATCAAAAAGACAAGCAATAACAAACATTGGCATGGAAGTGGAGAAAAGGGAATGCTTGTGTATTGTTGGTGGGAATGTAAATTGGTGCAGCCACTATGGCAAACAGTATGGAGAGTCCTCAAAAAAATTAAAAACAGAACTACCCTATGATCCAGCAATTCCACTTCTGGGAATATATCCAAAGGATACAAAAACATTAACTTGAAAAGGTATCTGCACCCCTTGTTCATAGCAGCACTATTTACAATAGCCAAGATATGGAAACAGTCTAAGTGTCCATCTACGGATGAATGGATAAAGAAGTTGTGATATATATACATACAATGGAATTTTATTTAGTCATAATTGGGGGACAGATGACCTTCACACCTAGTCCCCAAATTCCTGTTCATTGCACCTAAATTGAAATTATCTTGTCAAAATTGATTCTATTGGGTAGAGTTCTCTGTGTTATTTATTGAATTTGGTGAGTCTTGTTCTTTCTTCTTCCCTACCACTCCCCCTTTTTTAAAAATTACTTTGCTTAAAAAAATAAAATTAAAAGGATTTTACACATTTTCTGAGTTGACAGAAGTATCCACTTTGTTTCCAATATCCCTAACAAGAATAAGCTTTTAAAAACTTAAGAAGGAACATGATTAAGATCTTTCTTGTCTTGGTACAAGTTTCTCTGATATTGAAGTTTCCAAAATCTTGGATACAAACAGATTTCCTGAGTAGGGAGTTTCCACATCCTGTCCTCTGGTGGCCTTTCTGTCTGGGTGAGACTACACCAACATTCAGAGAGGACGGTCCTTTAGGGGAGCGTGAAAGGCCTCCCAGCAGCTGTACTGCCACTATTTTTATGCAAACTCATGGACTAGAGATAAGGAGAGGTCTGCTCTCCTCTCTGGGGAAAGAATCTTCACTCTAAAATGGCCAATTAGATTGAACGTCCCTTCTGGAGAGAACAAACTAACAACTAAATGGAATTTATATTATGTAAAGAAGAACAAGTTAGATTTTGTTGAAGATAACTTCGGAATTCATTTATAGGCCTCTTTCTTCCTGGAAATAGTTGAGCAAGACTCCAGAAGTAAATATTTCAGGTACTGATAGAACATAAGACCCGAAATAGAGAATTGGGGTTTTATTGAGAAAGTACAAGCCAAAAATATTTTTAAAGCACTCTGTCCTAGATATCTGATCAATATCTCAGTTGGTAGCATGACAGGAGAAAAAGGGGGTGGGTGGGTAATTCATTCAGATCTTCAATTTGCTTTGTACATATAGATTATAGTAGATGGTCCTAATTGTACTTGTGATAGGCTTAGTCATTTGTGAGTTACAACATTTCACCCACATACTTTACGTTAATGAATTGTCACACTATTCCTATAAAGATACTAGAAGTGATATTATTCTTCCCATTTCACAGGCAAGGAGACTGGGATCCATCATCAACACAAGGTCACCTAACTGAATATTGGGTGAAATGTACCTGAACCCAGACCTGTGCTTCCTAAGAGAGAACTCTCCTATATCATAACACTTTTTATAACTGTTGATATATGTTGAATATAAGTTCTCTGTAAAGGTTATAAATATCACTCTCATGAGGCTGCTTGTAAATCCTAAATGTGCATTGGTAATGAATTTGATATTTATACGCTCTTAACAATATAAATTTGAGGGTGTGGGAAAAAAGTGGCTCTCTGTCCTTCAATTAGATGACTCAACAAACCCATGGCTGGTAAAGTCTGAGCAAGTGAGGCCTTGAGATGGTGAAAAGGTGAGATGGGGCCTGAGGAGTTATGTAGATAAAGCCAGTAATCTGGAATTACTACCTATGAATTAACCTGCTTTGGAGAAAGAATTATGTTTCAAGTTGTAAAATATGGTGACAGTTTTACTCAAAGTGGCCTTTAAGTAGTCCAGTTGAATTCAATTCACTTTATAGACCTGAATTAATTCATTTTAAACACATTCCACAATAAAGTGTTATTGTACCATTTTGCTCCAAGGAAAACTGAGTTTCAAAAAAGTTAAGTAGATTAAAATATAATGTAAAGAATTGGATTTTAAAATGTATGAATTATAGTTATTAATTGGTAACAGTATTCAAAAGACAGAAGCAAATTTTAACTCTTGGCTTAAACTTTGGTTAAAGACACAAAGAAATTCTAACCTCAAAATATAACTAAGGAAACTATCTAATGAGGCTTCTTTTTCTTCACTTTATAAAAGAAGGGTGGGGACCTAACTTGGAGAAGAAAGAGGAAATAGCAGATATTGATGATGAAGAATAGATGAAGGAAAGAGATGGTAAAGCAATGTTAGTGGTCGCCATTGAATTTCACACATTCAAAATTGACCAGAAAAATCCAGGTTAAAGACAGGAAGTTAAAAACCTACCATCACCTTTGAATGCACTTTGATATTTTAAATTTCTTCTCCATCTTTGACATCCTCCCTGGTGCTTCCTTGGAATGCTGGCCACACTGGTAAAGCTTGGAGGCATCTACTGATTGCAAACTCAGCTCATTGCTTGGACCCAAACAGAAAACAGAGCATTGGAGTGGTGAGAGGTACCAGAAAAAGGTGTTATAAATATGCAAGTGTATTTTACTGATGAGAAAGGAGGAAACAAGAAACGGGTGAAAAGAAAAACTGAACAGAGGTCAGGCTCTTGATAGAAGGGAGAAAAAAATGTTAAGCAGGAGACTGCAGGGAGGATGCTGTCGGTATTTTAAAGATTAAAGAAAAATAAAATTAAGGATACGAACTTGCAACTAGTAGATAAACAAGTTCTGGAGCTCTAATGCGCAACAAGACAATACTGTAACTATAAACTTCAAAGTTGCTAAGAGAAGAAATCTTAATTGTTCTCACCACAAAAAAAAGAAATGATAGGTGATGGAGGTGTTAGCTAATGCTAAGGTGGTAATCATGTTGCAACATATAAATGTACCAAATCAACATACCATACACCTTAACTTACACAATGTTGTATGCCAATTACGTCTCAATTTAAAAAAAGAAGGAACATCATTTGGTCAAGAATCAATGAGGTTGTGAGAAAGAGGCAGGAATGCCTTAACAAAACACTCATAATCACTAACAAGAATTTACTCAATGTCCAGCTCTGCACTGAGCCTTCTCCATGCGTTACCTCCATTCAATCTTCACCAGAATCCCATGTTTTTACAGCTTTGGTGCTGAGGAAAAAGAGGCCCAGAAGAATCACACAGCTATCCCAGAAGCACACAGCCACTCAACAGAAAACCCCTTCTGGAGGAAAAGGAGTAAAAATAGATAATAAGCATAGCTAAAATTTATTGAATGCTACTACGTGCCAAGCATCATTCTAAACATTTGATTGGTCTTATCTCATTTAGTACAACAACTTTATGAGGCAGCCACTATTTTATCAATGAAGAGACTGAGGCACAGAGAGGGTGAGTTGCCCATGGTCTCCCAGCTGATGTACAGCTGAACCAGGGTTTACCCTGACTGAAGGCCCTTAAAATTTTTTGCTACAATACCAACCTCACAGACCTGTGAGTATCTCAGTGATTTGACATATGTAAAATGTTTAGAAATGTGCCTAGCACATAGTAAGCATTGAATAAATATTAACTAATTGTATTATTATGAGTAAGATCATACTCTGCTGCCTCTTCAAAGTGCAGAATACAAAGCCGGTGATGAATAAAACCAGGACAATCAATGTTCTAGAAAACATTCATTAGAAGAGAATGGGCAACATCTATAAAAAAAAGTGGAATATTCAAGGATAACGCAATTGAGATTTGAGCACCAGAGGCTTTGAATGCTCAGGAAAATGTATACAGTATACTGGAACATGAAATTAAAGAGACTGATTGGCCAGGAGGAAACTGAACCAAAAGTTGTTTGGGACAGAGCCTGTGGTTGGAAATCTAGCCCAGGAAGATCAGCTTATGCAAGGATGTTGGGTTTTGAGGAAAGGAAAGCAGTGTAGCATTTTCCTAGATCTCCCTTCTTCCCCATACCACAAGGTCCTCCTCATCTTGTCCTCTGAGTTCTCAGGAAAAAGAGACAGGAGGCCCTCACTCTTTCCTTACCCTATTGTTACCAATGAGGAAAATTCAAGCCATCCAGGGCGAAAAGCCTAGAGGATGGACAGGAGGGTCAAATCTGTGTGTGCACACCCAGCTGGTTTCCTGCTCAAGTCCATCTTAATAAATGTTGGCCATAATTTATCCTTCCTTTTGAATAATCAGTGTGTATTCCTGGTTTGGATTTTTGCAAGATAAAGGATGGTTGATCTCTCAGCCTAAGAGTCAAAGAGCAGAGAATTCCTATTTGATCTTTTGACCTTGCTTTGTTGTCCAAGATGAAATTGTGTTGACAGGAAAGCTACGATCATGGGCTTGCAAAGCTGTACCATCACTCCAGCCTCATGCTCAGAAGGACCCTGTGCCTGATTACAGGCTCTGCTGTCGCTGTCTTGAAATCTTAATAATTTTATCTTGGAAGGGGTGTTTTTTAAGTGGCATCCAATGAGACAATGAAGAATATAGGTGAGCAGAGGTTTCCTCCATCCCTTATCACCTCAAAAGGTATCAAATTTGTGGCCCATGATGTATGGAATTCAGAGAGACTGAAAGAGGGTACAAGGTAAGCAAGTTATGTTGCTAGAATGTGTACGTGTCAAAAAGTAAAATAAAAACAGTAAACTACATACGCATATGTGAGTGATGAAATATTCATTATGTCATTTGGTGCATGCTAGTGCATTGCACAATATAAAGATGAATGGTAAAATTCATGCTAATAAATTAAATTTTTTATGTTCTCTTTACCTAGAATGACATTAAATCGCAAATAACAACATGACCAGTGGAGAGAGAGAGTGTAGAAGAAAGGAAAAAAGCTTTATATTTTATGCCTTTAATGACACTTTTTTCCTGCTTTTTGAACGAGGCTCTTCATGTTTATTTTGCACTGGATCTGCCCAGTAGCAGCCCTAGTTGACAACTTGCATGTGCCCGAGAGCAAGAGGGTTTCTGAGGCATCCCCCTTTCTTGTTTGAGTTCACTCCCTTGTGTCCTGAGTCACACTCAGCCCAGGGAACTCCTGGTTTGAGTTCTTGTTTGAGTTCACTCCCATGTGTCCTGAGTCACACTCAGCCCAGGGAACTCCTGGTGTGTTTGGGAAAGCAAGACCAATTATCCTCCCACTGCTTTGAAGCAACTGGATCCATCATACCTGTTACTTCATTCCCTACACCTCCCTCACCTTGGCTGGACTAAATCACCTTCCTCTGTATTCCCGGAGTCCTCAGTGAGCTTCACTACATCACTTCTTATTCGACGTTGGCTTGGTTCCTGCATTTTCCCTTCCTCACTGAACCATTAGTAGCTCTTGGACTATGAAGTCGAGGAACTGGTGTCATTCATCTTGTCACGTCCAGACCCTGAACATGGGACCTTGCAGATGGCAGCCGATCACTGACATCAGTAAACGAATTTACATCTCGTCCTCCCAATGCCCACCTGCATGCACTTCCACCCACATACATAATAAAATCTATTCTCCCCTAGTCTCTAATTGTAGAGGAGAGAACTATATTCTTGTCTTTTCCTTATTCTGTTGAACTAAATACAAGGGCAAATAATCTGATTCTACCTAAGAAACATGTCCTAGCAACGAACAACAAACCCTTTCTTCCTTCTCATGGCACTTTTCAGTCTATCATGCCACTTATGTCAGAGGGAAATGGAAGACATAAACGACAGTATTGACTTCTACAGACCAGATTCCTAGATTGGCTTCTAGCAAATGCCTCTAGCCAAAGCACTCAAGTTTCCTGAGCCTCAGTTTCCTCCTTGTGTTAAATACATGTGATAATACTACCCCCCCAGAGAGTGCATGTTGTTTCTATAATATTAGCCAATATTTTTTAGATTCATAACGAGTAACTGATTTGTATTGTTATTCCTGTCTTCAAGGAGTTTATTAGTTTCCAAATCAGTGTTGCATCCTTTGACTATCTAGTTAAGAGCACATAAAGACCAGAGAAGGCTGTTCCTTGAAGCGGCTAAGCGCTATGACTATGCATCTTGCTTCTCTTATTGAGAAGATTTCATGGAAGAGCTGGAGCCTGAAATAAGTAGTTCTAGTCTATGATGAGAAGTAAAGGGTGGGCATTCAAGGCTGGGAGGAAAATATAGGCAAAGTATGCACATGACAGAGTTCTCATTCACGGTTAAACCAATCTATGTACGTAGAGTGGGCGGTGGGCAAAAGGGTGGGTAACCCAAGAGCATTTTGTGTTGGATGCTGGCCTAGACTGCTCCAGGCTCCTACTGCTTTGAAGCTGTACGAACCAGTCACTCCTAAGCCTTGGCCAATGACTACTGCTCAATGTGCATATGAGTCAATAGAGAATTTGGCATATATTTACTTAGATAGAATCTGTGGTCTGAATCTGAACATAGGATATTTATAGGTAGGGACTGCATTTTCTTATTTATTTATTTATTGCATTTAAAAAAAAATTCTATGTTACCCTTCTAACAGGCCAAGAGCTGCTTGCCTGATTACATCAAGGAGTGGTAAGCATCAGTGTCCAGCAGCACCCGTGAGCCCCTGATGGCCAGGTACTCATCGTCTCTTAAAATTCTACTTCTCAGAGGAAGGCATTTTGGGGAAGAATCCTTTATTCCTCAATATTTAGTGAGCATCTACTTTGAGGCAGAAGGATCATAAGTCCATGTCCTGCCCTTAAGAAAACTCAGTCTTTTATAGAATATCAGCCCAAGGTACCAATTTGCAGTTCTTTCCCCCTCTAAGGGGAGGATGGGCTTCTTACACTCAGCATTTGGATTCATGTTGCAAACTGTGTGAAATTAATATTTTAAGCTGTGTGTGTGTGTGTGTGTGTGTGTGTGTTCATGAGAGCTGATGAGAGAAGAAGGAGCAGAGATTGGGAAGAGATAAGGTGACAGTGACCGTTAATGAGTCAGCAGCTGGTGGTGGCAATTACTTTAAGAACTGGGTACAGAAGCAGATGTTATTTTTAGGTTACACTTTCTTTTATTGCCAACTCTTTGCAGAAGAGCACCAATTTTTCTTCACGAACCGTGGGCCTTCTTTTCAGGCTTTTGTCTTCCTTATCTGTAAGTCATCTCTGGAACAACAAATATTTAAGACTCATCTCAAAAATTTTTTCCAAGATCTCACCTCGCTGTGATTGGTCTGCTCCTGACAAACACAAGGAAGTGCCTTATTTTATCAGTTATTTATTTGGTTTTCTTTCTTAGCCCTCTCCAAGACAGCTCTAAGAAGGACAGAGTATTCCTGAAGGCCTTTTTTTGGCCATATGAAGAGAAACTCCTTGACAGACTCTGTTCTGTGTACACTCACCATTCCTATAATGGAATGCCAGCTATGTTGCCTGGAGCGACCTGACACATGCAACAATATGTGTATTCACTGGAATATGAAACAGTTCTACAGCCCAGGCTTTGTGATCTCTTGATCACAAGAACTTAGAGTCTACCTCCATCCCTCTCCCCATATCACTCTCTACTCCCGGAAAATGCATTTTATGGCACATTTTGTGGCAAGATTTATGACAATTATCACCCAAATCCGTAATTAGCAAGTGGTAACAGATAAGCAGATACATCCACTTATAGTGACATCTCTGACAGATTGACATCCCTCCCCACAACCCCTTGAAAAACACCTGAAGGCTTCTCCTTTACAATGTGACCCTGCTCAAACACAGGGCCGGCAAGCCTCGTCTCGTGCTTGTGGAGGGGGGAGGGGGCTATAAAAGCGACATGTTCTCACAAGCATGGCAGAGCCCATGCATAAACCATTTGGCTTTGCAATTAAAAACAGGTTTGGCTTCCCTCTGCATCAATAAGGCAACGTCAAAGCAACATTCATCCCGAAAATGTTCCCTTGTGAATTCAAATGAACTGTGAGTCTTGGGTTTCTCTTTGTTTTCATGTGCATGCCTTGAGAGTGAATTTTTGGGAGGGTTCGGTGTGTTTTGGTCCGGGGCGATGAGTGGATATGTATGCGTTGAATCACTGCTACCAGATTGGTCTCGGTGACACTTTCCATTTTGTGTCCTTGTCTACGACGTGGTTCGCATTTCAGATTCATTCTGTCAGGCTTATGACTACAGGTTAATTAGTTCTCCAAGTCTGACCCTTTTGCCTTGGGAAATGATCCCTTATTCTAAAGATCTGCCTGAGGAATTGACTCTCACAGACTGGACCCGAGTTTCAAAGATACTGAAAAATATAGATAGGCTTACTACTAGGAAGGGTAGTAAAGTTGGCTACAATGATGCCAAATTATATCTTTATCGTTGTCTTTCTCATAGGATGCATTAAACTATTAGATCCCACGATGTTGGGAGAAATCACTACTTTGCAGCTAAAATCCTTCCCCTCACTGTGCAATGAAGAGCTTAGAAGGATCCTATGAAAGTCAATCCCAGCTGCAGTGAAATCACCCAATTTCTACAAGGTAGTTTGATTCAATTTTCCTTTTTGTCATTCTTTTCCCCATTCGATTGAATGGAAAGAAATAGTGTGCTTATATTAATGTTAACTGTTAAAAGGTAAGTTCCAAAGTTCTGCCACAGAAGAAATTGGAAAATAGTCAGACCTGAATCATGAGTCATGAGGCAAAAGCTGTCAGAGTCCAGGCCACACTGACATGAAGAGGTCTTCGCAATAGAACGGGTCACCAGCACTCAGGCCCGTCCCCTGATGTACAAGGAAAGTTCTGTAAAAGGTCACGTATTAAGAATGTCAATTTTTCAGTAATAATGGTGATGATCAGTATTAATTAAAAGAGGGACAGAGAAAAAAGAAAAATTCATCTCAGTGCAGTATCCTGGATCTAAAAGTCATCATAGAAGGATTCTGTCCCTATTTAATTTTAAAAAGTCTCACCAAACCTCACGTAAGAAATTTTACTTTATTCATGTTTCTTTGGATGAAATGATCTTATCTCACACTATTCCCCCAAAAGTTGTTCCAAAGAAATTACTAAAATATAGACTGACTTTTTATTGCATCATTTGAAATCCGTAATTTGAGACAAATATAGAACAGTTTTTACAATGTGTAAAGTAAAAATATTATCAGCACGAAGTAAATAAATATATACTAATTTACATGATAGCACGTGTAGTAGCACTGAAAAATTCAAAAATTTGTTTAACCTATTTTGTCATATATTGTACCTTTATATAAGAATATAGATGCAGGCACATAATTTTATATTTCTCAAAAATATATGTTTTGCTTGCTTTTGATCTGTGCAGTCAGAGAAAGTACATTTTTCTAAATATGAATTTTTATTTTTGCCTTGATAAAGGAAATCAGTTCCCTCAGTTAACAAGTTATTAAGCATAAACAAACATTTTCCATTTTCATTCATTCTATGTATTGGATATTTTTCAGTGACTTGGTGTCCCATTTGCTGGACTATGTGTTTTATAACCTTATACAGAAAAGGTAAAGCAGAAGGAGCAACTCTAAGTTCAGTTCCACGAAAGCAGAAAGAAATTCAACTCTAAATGTCACAAAGTAGCACTACAGTTTTGTTTTAAAAACTCATACACATAAAAATAAAGTAAAAATATATATGCATGATAAGAACAATTTAGCAAATCTTTACGTAACTTGAGTCTTCCCCTCCCTTTGTCAAACTATGGCTTCTTATTGAAAACATTGTTTAATGAGCAAGGAACGGGTACCAATTAATTTAAATATTGATTGGAGGGGGGAGAAAGTCTATGCTTTTTATAAGCTTATAAAGCTTATAAAAGAGAAGTTACTTTATATGAGAAGCTACTTTATATGAGTCTATTCTTTATTAATTCGGCATTAATAGCTTTATTTCCTTACGGTTATGTATCTGAAGAGTTGTAAAACAGAAAAAGGTACAAAGGGGGTTATTAGGTCTTTAAACTCAAAATTTCAAATGCCCAGTAAATGATGCAATTAAGCGATTAGCGGATGGTATTGAGTTAGAGAAGGGTTAAATAATGACATATTCGGAACTCATTTGGAATTGTGATAATTAGTTTTTGTGAGAGCTCCAGCGGGCCAAAGGTAAGGGATTGCTTCTAGAAGTGGGTTGAGGAATCAGAAAATTATTAATGAAAAGTCTTAGATCTTAATCACGAGCTTACATTTCAGTAAATTAAACACCCTCCACGCAAAGAAAAGATGTATACAAATCATTATATCATTATACTAATTTGTCATGTGCCTGCACAGAAAAATCCCAGTGCCCAATTTATTCTCAGCAACTAGAATTCCATAGTCATTTCTAAAAAGTTTTTAAAAGTCTGTTGTTGTTTCATTTTGTTTTTCGAAGTCATGCCATCCTTCTTATGACTTGGAGAATTTACTTTCCCCGATTTACCATAAACCGTATTTCTGAGGAGGCTTTCTGTATGGAAACAAAGTGACATTAAAGCACCTGCATGTTGGAACCACATCACTTCGACAACTTATATAACCCCAAACAGGAAGAAACAGGCAAGGCCTCCTGTTTTCTCCCTGTGGTTTAGAGCCAGGAAAAAAGTGAAATGCTGTCTTTCTTCTGTGCGTCTTTGGTTACACATCTCCTGCAAAAACATGGCTGAGAGCACAGACTTCGCACATGGGTGTGTTTTGGAAGTCGCTAGTAAAAATGATTTTAAAACACGCAGAAACTGCCAAGCTCTGAGAAAATGCTTATTAAAGACTCATAAAATTGTGAAAATTGAAGAGAAAACAGCCAGTAAACTTTTTCTGTGAGCTTTAAGGAAGTCGGTTTAATCTCCTCTCCACGTGGGCTTGGCTGTGGTGAACTTAGGCAGGAAAAACAAGCTTGGCCACGATTTCACAATAGAGGGCTAAGGAGAGAGCAACAGCAGCTCAGTATTCACGAGGTTACCTAGGAAGGCAGAGCCATTTCTATTCTTCCCCGTAGTAATTCTAGATTCTCACAAGGGATTAAAAATTATGCAAACAAATCTCCCAGTGTCCATGCTTTTGATGATAAACTAAGCATAATACTATCAAATAAATTTTAAAATGACCATTGAGTCTGTTTCTGCCGAGATGTCTGGACCGTGAGGCAAATGACTGAGGGAATTCGGTCATTTTAACATCCAGTCTGGGACTGTTTTGTCTATAGTAACTGTAGGCAGAATCAAAGTTGTGTGGTTGTATAGTTCCTGATGCTGTCAGTGGATATCCTTCCAAGAACTTATGGTTTTGCAAAGATCAAAAGGAAAGAATTTTTTTTCCAATTTTATGACATGTGTAGAATGTTTAATTTTTTTATTTAAAAATTATTTTAAGCTAACTCAATTAATCAGCTAAATTCTGTGTGACTCTCTCATTTCTGAGGATGTAAGGACTCTGGTCTTTGCTCAGTAGCACTGTTTTCAAACCTGCTTAAGCCTAAGAACCTCCTAGGATGCTTGTTAAAAATATATACTCCTGAGCACTGCCCTTAGACCTATGGAATCAAAATCTCTAAAGAAAACTCCTAAGCATAGGCATTTCTAAAGGTTTCCCAGGTGATGCTTATGTTGGGCAAGTTTGGGAAACCCAGCTTAATTTCAATAGATTTCATATTGAAAAACAAAATGGCCAAGAAGAATAGAGAGAGGAATCTGTACCATACCACCCCCAAAACACGGTGATCCCTTTCCTTAGAAACCTTCTGAGGTCTGGTGTATGTATAGGTTTAGACAACCAGTAGTTGGCATCCAATTTGAATATACTCAAACATACATACAGAAATATTTTTTAAAACTATCTCAAAAGCTTTAGGGAGGTAGATAGGATCAAAATTTTCAAACGTAGCAGTCAAAAAATTGTTCAATAATGTGAAATGAAAGAGAAAAATTATTCAACACCTAACGGTATCTAATTATCCAGGAGCTCCTTGGCATTTTCTTAGAATCCAACCCAATGCAGTGAATTTAATATGTCATAAAGGTGTGAACCTAAGCAGAATATGTCTTTGTGCAGATATCCGTGTAGACATGCAAGAATACAACTTCTAAAGGTAAAAGCTGGTAACTTACTTTGAGTAAGATGGATTCGTGCAGTCACAAAAACATGGTGCTTTCTTTTCTTCTGTGCTGAAAATAATATTCATTTTGAAGTCAAGATATGTCAATAAATATAGTAACATGAAAGTTATGTTAGTTTTACCCTTTGATTGAGAAAACTGCACCCAACTTCCCCACATACCTCAATGATTAATAACTCTGAGTTTTTATAGAGAATATGAAGTCATCCAGGCCATCTATGTACTAGTTTAAAAAACAAACAAGTGGGGGGAAAAAAGCGTTAGTTCAGTTGGGCCAGTTGATTCAAACTCTGTGTAATACAAGCTCCTCTAATGTAATAGAGGAGCTTTATTCCCATCCCCTGTCTCCACCAAGTACACCTAAAGTTGAAGTAGTGGGGTGGAGATAAACAAGCTTTTATTGCATCATGCAATTACTATTCTAAATATTTTTCCCAGTGTATTCTTCTGAATAAGTTGCTACTACCACTAATCATCATAAAATTCTGTTTTCTGCACCAAAAAGATAATAATATTAAATAAATCAGTGACTTCATATCACCTTATTACGAAGACAGAAACTGAGGCACAGTTGGCCAACTTGCACATGCCCACAGGTGCTGGAAAAGGTTGCATAGGATCAGCGAGGCTGGTGGATAGCCCGGAAAGACCCAGTAGGCATCAGGGAGAGAAGAGTAATGACTATAATTATTAGTTTTATCTGTATATCCAATTAAATAATTGTCATTTCCATAAAGCTGCACAAGTGAAAAACCATAATGAATAATTTAATGCGAAAGTAACAAAATGAAATTTCCACCTCCAGAAATTTTAGTGACTTTGACTGCAGTGGCAATCGGTACCACAGATCTTTGCTTGCCCTTTCACTTAGCTTAAATGCCTCTAGGGGATCCTAATAGCTAGATGATATGTTTGCTTTGGAATCAGATACCTGGAACGGTTAGCAGATGACCTGAACACTCAGTGATAAATTCAACCTTGTCTGTTTGCTTATTCGTTAGCTCTGTGTTTGATTGAACATTCCCACTCAAAGATTGGCTTTAAAATTAAAAGCTAGAGTCTGGAAAATTGTCCGGATGATGTTCATAGGTTGAAGTCAACGGTAGTATCTTAATTCTGTTTCCAAAAGGAGATAAAAAGAAGCTGTAGTTGCCTCTCTAGCTTTTTTCTTTCCCTCTAGACAGAAAGAATACTTGAAGACCTCCAGAGAGCCTCAGTGTGAAAATAAGGTTTAACCCTCCAGCTATGTCTGCCTCTGTCTCATTTCCCCGGATTCGGCTGCAGGAGAGTGGGAAGCAGGTCAGACAGGAGCCCAAGGAGCTTAGCCTTCATCTGCTCACATTTCCCAATCCCCACCCCGACCAGGCCACTGGTGTGAGCCAGGCAATGTTGTAAAAGCCAGCGAGAATTTATAGGCAAGAGCGTAATTTCTCCTGGACTCCCAACTAAAACAAACTGGGAATTGCTCCGACTGTCAATAGTGCTGTCTACGGAGACATCACATCACTAGGACGAGAGAAGTTTGACTCAAACGGGGGACCCAGCATCTCACACCACTAGGATAGAGGAGGGTTGAATCAGACTCAGCATCTCGTCCTCCTTTTGTGGAGAACAGAAAAGTCCAGTAAGTGGCAACCATGCAGCCCCCAGAAAAGAGAACTCCATCCTGAGTTCAAACCCACACAAGAAAGGTCTCAACGTGCCAACACTCAAGCAGCAAACATCCACTGAGGGGCTTCCCTGGTGGCTCAGTGGTTGAGAGTCCGCCTGCCGATGCAGGGGACACGGGTTCGTGCCCCGGTCCAGGAAGATCCCACATGCCACGGAGCGGCTGGGCCCGTGAGCCATGGCCGTCAAGCCTGCGCGTCCGGAGCCTGTGCTCCGCAACGGGACAGGCCACAACAGAGAGAGGCCCATGTACCGCAAAAAGAAAAAAAAAAAAAAAAATCCACTGAGGACTGATCATTGTATGTAGGTGATTGCCAGGAGTATAAAAATCAGTATAAGGTACCATCCATCCTTCAAGGTGTTTAAAATCTCCATGAGTGGATGAGATTTCAAATGAGACTTGGAGAAAGACTCACCAAAAAAAGTGACACATGAAAGGTCTACAATTTAAGTGTAACTAAAATGCTAAGTACGTCCTGCAGGGTTCTGAGAAAAGTGAGATCACAGGCTCCTGAGATGGCTGGGGAAGAAATAAATCATAGCTTGTGAGCATTTGAGGATCTGAAGGATTTTGGTGGTGGGACAATAATTATTTCTGATGTTAAGAATTTACCCAGGGCTTCCCTGGTGGCGCAGTGGTTGAGAGTCCGCCTGCCGATGCAGGGGACACGGGTTCGTGCCCCGGTCCGGGAAGATCCCACATGCCGCGGAGCGGCTGGGCCCGTGAGCCATGGCCACTGAGCCTGCGCGTCCGGAGCCTGTGTTTCGCAACGGGAGAGGCCACAACAGTGAGAGGCCCATGTACCGCAAAAAAAAAAAAAAAGAATTTACCCAGCATCTCATTGTTCCTGACTCTCCTTAATTCATTTAAAATACTCTCTAACCAATGAAAAGCTTTCGAGATGAGGTCATCACCATAGAGGCAACAGAAACAAACATTAAAAGGTGTTTATTTTTCCTTTTGTTGGGTTTTTAATTTGTTTAGTTTGATCTACTCCTTCCCTGTAAAAATGTTTGGGGATGAATTTGCTGACTTCTGTCTGAAGCATGAGGTGGGGGGTGTTTAAGAAACCTCTGAGCACACTGAATAATTATGCTCTGTTTTTCTTTGTATACCATTCCCATATTACCGTAATGGTAGTTCTAACAAGTCAGTGCAGATTCGCAAAAACAAAGTTAATGAAGAAGTGAAGACTACATTCGACCTGTGATTTTTTTCTTTAAACTTCCTTTGTTATGTCTAGCCATTTTAGCCCAAACTTTCTGCACAATTCGACACTTGTTACTAACACTGATTTAATGTGTTCCGACAATTTATCCACCATACGTTTTTCACAATTCAGCGCTGACAGGAATGTCTCTTTAATCCTGCAGCAGATAGAAACCTATGCTTTTGGAGCTGCCTACAATGCATGGGTTACCAAGGTTGTTTCGGTGGCCTTCACCAATGCAGGAGAGCAGACTTCCCATGTTAAAAACAATAACGAGAGAAAAGAGGGACAAAGCAGTGAAGGATGGAGAGAGAAAGAGAGGGTGAGGGAGAGGGCGGGAAGGAGGAAGGAAAGAAAGAGAGAGAAAAGAACAATAAGCACGTGTTGTTTCAGAGCTCTGTCTTGGCTTGTCGCAGAGCTCTTTCCCTTCACTGAAATAATAGTGCAATAAAGTTAGAACACCGATTACTTCACAAGCTTCCCACCTACACAACCTTGCCACTCAAATAAATGCCTTGCTCATTTTTCTTGTTACATTATGATGATCAGTCTCTGAGTTAAGTCTCAATTTGACTAACCTATTGCCATAGGCTACTAGTTGGTCAACCTCCACCCCACTGAACAAAAGCAATGAAATGGCCCTGACCACTCCGGTGGCTTTCACTGCTCTCCCAGGCTCTGCCAGACAAGCCAGCTGATTGGCTGTCTGAGACTGAGGGGCCCTCTAGGACCATAAACACTTTTTCCTTATTCCTTTGATAATGAAAGTGCTGCTTGAGATATGTTCTCAATTTAGCATTCCATCTCTTAAGACATGTATTAAAATATGTTATTTTTTTCCTTCTTCACATTTACATTTGGAAGCAGGACATTCCAGTAACTTGTAAAGAAATGAGGAACCAAAATGGTGACTGAAAATAAAAATAATAATAATAACTGACATTAATATTTTGCTTACTATATATGTCAAGCACAGTTCTGAGAATTTTGCCCAGAGGGACTTGTCATAAATCCATAAGCTAGGTGCTAGAATTACTCCCATTTTATAGAACAGTACATTAAGGCACAGAAAAGTTTATTGTTTTGCCCAAGGTCACACAGCAGGTAAGTGGCAAAGTCAGAATTGAGATCCAGGCAGCTTGATTCCACCTCTACATTCTTAATTCCTATTGTTCCACTGAAAACAATACAGGAGCATTGCTTAATAAAGTCCTATTCAGTCAACACACTTGTAAAACCTGATCCAGGTAAAAACTCTAAATACAAAGAGTCATGGAAAAGGTGGCAGATGGAGTTGAGTGATTTCCCCAAATCCATAATTAAAGTCTGTGAATCTAAATTCATGGATTGAATTTTGTACATCTGAAGCCACCTATGAATAAATATACTATATATCCAAGAAGTATGGAGAGCCCCAGTTTCCTCATCCACGTCATGGAAATAGCTACCCTGCCTGTAGGGTTGTCGTGAGGATTAAGATAATGGTGTAAAACTCCTGGCACAGAGGCCAATACAGGATAGATGACGGATAAGGGGAAGCTATTATTTATAACTGTTATTGGGTATTTTCCCTGTCTTCCTTACTATCAGATCTACCTTGCTTAGATGTCTACTCTCACTTCAGAAAGCAAATCCAAGTTCTCACTCATCCATCAAAACAAACCACGATGCTATGACGTGATACCTTGAACAGAGCTCCAGATGGGAAATAGCAAATACATAAACTAATACTCCCTGGACGTAATCATCAGCTTTCAAAGGAAGTATTTATGGGTGATGGTGAAAGTTGTTTTAGAAAGATCTGTTAGAGCAGATACAAAGATGGAAACTCGGATAGGCACGCTCACTGAAAGAAGAAAGTTACAGCCATGTAGCTATAATTAGATAAGGCCCATCCAAATACATTTACGATTCAGTAACCTAAGTCCGTGTGTTTTGAGAACGATGAGAGCACATTTTACTGTGTATTCTTCCTCTCATCCTCTCTCCCCTCCCGCCCTCCCGTCAGAGAAGGAATGTGGTTCCAAGATTTGCATAGACAGAAGCTGGGGGTAGGGCGACCACTCACTCTCCAGGTGTTTGTCCCATTGCTCTGGCCCTAGTTTCTCTGTGCTGCTTCTGAAACAAAGCTGGAGTCCAGCTCTCCATGATCACAGAGGCCACTGGCTTCCAGGAGCAATCCTAGAGGCTGTTTCTCATACCATGGTATGGAGAATGCAAATGGTAATTTGCAGGACCTAATTCATACATCCTGATTTCTGGCCACTACGACCATTTCTAACACTGAGAGAGATAAGAGTTTCACTGAGTAGTTGTGACCAACATAGAATTAATAGGTAGGACATACACATGTGTGTCTTTGTCTTTATTTGTGTATTTGCTTGTCTAAATTTGTATGTGTCTGTATATGCATGTGTCCAAATATATGTGTTCATCTGTAGGTATGTCAGTGTCTGTCAGAGGATGTATCTATCTGAGAATGTGTCTGTCTATACCTATAGGTCTGTGTAGCTCTGCATAAGTTGTGTCTGTATGTGTCCATGTATGTAGCACAATGTGACTCTGTCCGTGTCTGTATGTTTGTGTGCTGGCATGCTTGAACGGATCTGTGTGTCTGTACAGGCATGCGTGTCTGTGGGGCATGCATAGGAGTTATAAGGAAATGAACACAAACGCATTCTAGAAAGCAATGTTTCTTTTTAAGGAACCAGCCCCTGATGCACGTTTGAACCGTGTGTTGGGTGCAAATGTCACCTGAACAAGGTAGAAAAAGAGGGGGAAGAAGAGTAAATGAGCCACAAATGAAACAACCAAGGACCAGTTCTCTAATGATCCTGTGACTATGCGTGATCTATGCTACTACCAACCACACTGAATCGACCACTTTTTTGCAAACTTTTGAAGTGATGGGCAAAAGACAGCATATCACTGGGGCCATGGGAGTTCCCATTTAAGAAAGGCAATATACTCTAGCAGGACAGAAGAAAATCATTCCATCTCCTTCCTATAACATATAATATATGACAGCCCGTAAGCCCCAAAAAACAACTATATGCATTAATTCACTAGGTGATTTCAGTAGATGATTCACTGACCTTTTTATCCCCGAAGCTGGTATGGTTTCCTTAATCAGGCTAACATTTTCTAATACAAACAATGATATTTGAGACCAGAAATACCAAACATGAGTCCTGCATACATCCTAAAACTGACCAAAGAAATATTCTACTGGAAACCCTGGCAAAATTTTAACACTATTAAATGAAAAGTAAACAAATATACACAATGCAAATGCAAAATATTGATTTGACAGGATGATACCTTGCAGAGTTGCTAACTTAAGTGTAATTTTCTTCAAGAGTAACCACCATCCTATGCAATAAGGATCTTCCAAGCTATGAATAAAAGCTCCTAAAGAAGTGGGAATTGTGGTTAACTGCCAGTTACTTTTACAAATAAGCTTTAACCTGGCACAATAAGCCTGATGACACACAGGACACTGCTGACCATCTCAGAGGAGGAAGATGACCCTGAATACTGCCTTTAGTTTTGGGAATTTGATCAAAGAAATAAGGTGACAACTTGAGAGACCTCTGATCAAGCTTTGGGAAAGACTGGAAGAGCTTAATTAGCTGCTGATTGACTTTGGGTTGGAAAGAACTTCTTAAAAAATATTTGAATTTACTAGCTTGATGAAAGCTTTTACAGGCTGATTTTGGTCCCTCGTGAAACTGATACTCAGGGTGGTTTCTCCAGTTTTTTTTTTTTTCTTCCAAAGTGTTCCCTGATCATTATCCTCAGGGTAATTCTGCCAAAGAGCAGAGTCCTAAACAGCCCAAATCCCCATCCCAGCCCTACACCCGTACTGAGAATTATCGTAGGATGGTATGAAGAAGGGATGAGGGAAAAGAAAGCAATGATATGAAAGAGCACCTTGGAAAGATCTGTAAGCCAGCATGACCGTGTGTGTGTGTGTGTGTGTGTGTGTGTGTGTGTGTGTGTGTGTGTGTAGTTACACGTAGTTACACTGGACTTAGATAACTGGGCACAGTTTACACACCCTGCACTGATATCAGAAGACCCTAATCCTAATCTTTTCCCTTCACTGATTTCCTGATTGAGCCCAGACCAGTCACTTCAAGTGTCCCCATCATCTCAAGGGCTCTTCTTGGCCAAGTTGCATTGACTTTCTCAATCACTTAATAGCTGTGTAACTTTGGGCAAGTTACTTAACCTTCTTACCTTTGTATTCTTATCTGTAAAAGGAGGATAATCATAGTTTCAGGTTCATAGGACTGTGGTGAAAGATAAGAACGTAAAATACTGTTTGGACCATAGGAAGTCCTCCATAAATATTAACCATTGTTATTAACTCTGATTCACTGTTTCCTCGTGTAGAACAGGAGAGGGTCAGAGGAGGTGACCTAATGACTTCTTTCAGTACATCCTCAGGAAAACCATCATTTGGGGTGCAGCTAATAACCCAGCCTCCCCAAATCTCTGTAGCCACAAAGAGCCCCCATCAGAACTTATTTTCACCCACACTGCTGCTGGTCAGTCACTTGGGCCTTATTGATTCCTATTTTACATGCAGTTCTAACCACCATGTTTATCTGATTTCTCAGAGTACAGCAAGTTGGAAGCCCAAATTAGGAAGGAGAAAGAATATTGGCAGAAAAACACCTTGTACGCAAGGGTGATTGCAAACAGTCTGACATCAAGAGTAAACCATTATATGGGGCTTCCCTGGTGGCGCAGTGGTTGAGGGTCCACCTGCCGATGCAGGGGACGGGAGTTTGTGCCCCAGTCCGGGAAGATCCCACATGCCGCTGTGCGGCTGGGCCCGTGAGCCATGGCCGCTGAGCCTGCGCGTCCGGAGCCTGTGCTCCGCAACAGGAGAGGCCACAACAGTGAGAGGCCCGCGTACCACAAAAAAAAAAAAAGAGTAAACCATTATGATCACAGAATGAAGTACACCAACGTCACCAAGATTTCAAGTCATTTAAAATGTTTGAATCACATTTAGTGAACTGGTCAAGGCAACCACCAGTTTTAGAACTCTTTCTATCCAAATTATTAGCATTTTCCAGGCTTGGGGATGAGCAGTTTTCTGATCATTGTCCTCCTGGGCAGAAGGTCACTGGTTATCGTTGAAGCTTTGCCCCAGCTTTGCTGGCCCTCTTGCATCTCTCCTGGTCTGGCAGCTCCAGAACCACGGTGGAGGTGGTATGGCTGTCCAGAACTGTTTTTGTCTCCCAAGGGGGAGTCGGACAAAGGGTGAGAGCGTTTGGGGCCAGATGATCAGCACAAGTTTTCCTGTGAAGCCTGACTTCAAACTCCAGTCACACATGCTTTCCTACATTTTCATCTACAGTAGTGATTTCCTCCCTTGGCTCTCACAGTCTCTGGCTCTTTTTCCAACCAAGAAAGTAATGGGTTTAGAAATTAGGACTCAAGCAGACCTCAGTGAGGTTTCAATCCTGCCTCTGCCACCTGCCAGCTATGAAACTTTGGGCAAAACATTTTCACTTCTCTGCACATCTTCATCAAATCTATAAAATGTGAATAATAATAAGAACCCCAGGGATGATGAAGAGAATAAGTGAGGTCCTAGAGGCAGAGCACAGGACCTGGTACAGCTTGAGATGCATCAGCCATTCCTGATGCCCATTTCAACTGCATCTAGGACTTGAATGGCTCTTACTCAACCATAATTTATCACATCACATTGGAGCATAATAGGTGAAGTATAGGTTTGGAGCCAGAGAGACCTGGATTGGAATCCCCTTCCATCATCTGCCATCTGTGTGACCGTGGGTGGATTATGAAGGCTTTCCAAGGCTCGGCTCCCCTGACCTGTATATTGGGGATACCACCACTTACCCACAAGATTTTTTGATGAGATTTAGATAACATATTTAATTATATTATCTTACTTCATAATAGCCCCAAAGCCCAAGAGTAGCAATGCTGGCAATTTGGATATGCCAAAGAGAAGCTGGAAAGTGTTTCCTTTAAGTGAAAAGATGAAAGCTCTCAATAAGGAAAGAAAAATATACACTGAGGTCAACCATAAGAACGAATCTTCTATCTGTGAAATTGTGAAAAGGGAAAGAGAAATTTCTGTTAGTTTTGCCATCCCATCCCAAACTGCAAAAGTTATGGCCACAGGGCATGATAAGCGCTTAGTAAATAGGAAAAAGGCATTAAATTTGTACACTAAGATATTTTGAGAGAGAGAAAGAGACCACATTTACATAATTTTATTACAGTGTATTGTTATACTTGCTCTATTTTATTATGTTACTGTTATTCATGTCTTACTGTGCCTAATTTATAAATTTAACTTTATCATAGGTATATATGTAGGAAAGAAACATAGTATATAAAGGATTCGGTACTACCCACAGTCTCAGGCATCCACTGAGTCTTGGAACTTACCCCTACCGTGGAGAAGGGGGGGGTCACTGCACATGAAAATATGCTTAGCACTTATCCCCACAGCCAATAAAGATTCATCATATTATCAACAGATCAAGAAATAAATGTCTTTCTTCAAATTACTACTTGCCAGCTACAGTCGAAAGATTGTTTATATAACTCAAGTCAAAAATCTTTTATTACCCTGTATTATATGACCCAGATCTGTTAGGAGAAAAAAAAATAGAGTAGTGTTTTAAAGGAACAATTCCTCAAATTGGCTATTCTCAGATTTTAATTTCACTTCATGCTGGAGTTGAAAGAAATCCTTCCTTCTTTAGAGTCTGCATGTGTTCTGGAAGTGGAAATTACCTCTTCTATGGAATCAAAAGGATCGGACATTTATACATATGGCTGCCTCTTTGACTCCGTTTACTTGCAAAAGAGCACCTGACTCAGTTTCGTCAAGTGATAGGGAAACTTTTGTCTCGCTGGGAAGTGTTCTCCTTTCAGAGAAGTGCCACCAGCCGCGACAGCTCCCGTGGACCCACGAGCTGTGTTTCCTGATGCACATCTCAGGACCCAGGACAGATAATGCATTTTCCTTTTCACTGCTCAGAATTCATTCATCAGGATTAGATGTTTTTGGCACATCTTGAACATTACACAATCATGTGTCAGTACAGAAGCTTTTAGCTTCTCCATCACCATTCACGCTAAGCCATCCTCAATGTTGTAATATCATTGATATCACCAAGAGATAACGCAAAGGTGTCTACTGGCTATATAATTTGTCAGACGTTAATAGAGACTGGAGTGATCAGTAAACATACCGCATTTTTGGCCATCTTTTCCTGATAGTGGTTTCGATAAGATTTTAAATAACTTCAGGTTTAGATTCCTTAAATACTGGTGTTTGTTTATGAGTTTGTTTCTTAGTTTGTTTTAAACAAGTGACTTAAACTACTGGGTGTGCTAAGTTTCTGTAACTAGATGCCAAAGCCTTCCTAAGCTTTGTGACTTTATGGTCAGCTTTCGACATTTGCTTTCTCTTGATGGAAAAGTTGCCAATTTCAGTGTATTGCTCCTTGATCCCAGTGAGTGTAATGAGAGCTAACCTCAAGGAAATTCTCAGGGAAGTCCCAAGAAAAGTCTGAAGTCTGTGCCTCCATTAGCAGATAAAAGAGTTTCCAAACATCTTTGGTAAATTGCTTTTCGAAAACCTTAGTGATAATAGAAACTAGCACATCCATTCAATATTAAACTTTCATTGGTTGATCTCACCCAGAACCTGAAGGTTTTCCCAAACTGTGATTAGGAAAGTGAACCAAAGTGACCAACTTGACCAAATTAATCAATTAGTGCAGTGGCATTTCAGAAGCCTTTCACTGAATTGAACGGCTAATTTTTAAATTAGGCTGATAAAATAATTCAGGGAAAAAAAACTTTACTGACTCTCTTAGATGGATATTTCAAAAGCCACTACCATCTGGCCCACTTGACCTCTACAAGATTTTCAACATGGCATTGCTGTATAAACCATCTATTCCCGCCAACCTGATCCACTGACCGCCAAGCATGTCTTCCCCTTCCCCTCCCTTTGCCTTTGTCTCCACTGTGTCCTGGCCGGAGGTGCTATCCCTTTTCTCTCTGCTCACCTCCTAAGCTAAATCTAAGTCATGCTTCCTCCACGGCATTTTTACAAGTGGCTTCTTCTCCGAAGCCCCCTAGAATCCTGATCATTCATTCCACACGTTTTAAAATCTCTTGGATTATTGCAATTACTGTGTATCTCTATTACTACTTAATTGACCTGGCATTTCTATTTTATATGTCTCAAGTAGATTTCCAGTTCCCAGAGATGTCCTCTGTGTCTTTATGTCTGTCCAGTGCCTTATGTGTTGCCTTGCATGTGATCGATGCTGATTGTACTAGGTAATCTGGATAGTTTCACTGATCTACTGAAATCATTTAATCTGAATACACAGATAGAGGCAGGGACTGTTAGAGAGTAGTTGTAAAGATTATAATCAGGGACTTCTCTGGTGGTGCAGTGGTTAAGAATCCTCCTGCCAATGCAGGGGACACGAGTTCGAGCCCTGGTCCGGGAAGATCCCACATGCCGCGGAGCAACTAAGCCCTTGTGCCACAACTACTGAAGCCTGCATACCTAGAGCCCGTGCTCCGCAACAAGAGAAGCCACCTCAATGAGAAGACCATGCACCACAACGAAGAGTAGCTCCAGCTCGCTGCAACTAGAGAAAGCCCGCGTGCAACAATGAAGACCCAATGCAGCCAAAAACTAATGAATGAATTAAGTAATTTTTAAAAAAGATTATAATCATATTTGTGGCCCAGACACCTGAAACTGACCTCTAAATCTGCCACGTACTTGTCTAAGACAAGTCACTTCACCTACCTTAGCTTCAGTTGGCTCATATGTAAAACTGAAAGAATAATAACTCTTACCTATTTCACTAGATTGACTGTGAGAGTCAAATGATGTAACGTCTTTCAAGGTGTTTGTACAAAGGTAATTACCTTATGAATATGAATGTCCATTGTTAGGCAAAAGAAACACGACCTTTGGAAATCCCATATCAAATCCAGTGAAGAAGTCCTAAAATGATCAAGACTGCTGTTCTTTTAAGGTAGATTGTGATCCATGTTAAACAGTGCTGTAGATCAGATGTTTTTTCTCACTTTACAGATGAAAGTTGGAAGTTATCTAGAAGCTAGCGATTGAAGTGAAATTAATGACAGCACCAAAATGAAATGCCTTCACTGTTCTAGTTAGTAGGTTTGGGCCTGATGTTCGCTACTACTTCTTTTTAAATTTTTCCTTAAGCACCACGAACATTCTGATTCGTAGGGATTCACATAAAACAACACGCTGAAAATATTAAGCTCTCTCCTCCATAGCTCCTACATGAGCATAAATAACATCTCTGAATCCATAATTTGGTTCCATATCTCTTCCAAGTTTTCTCATATCCTTCCCATAGTCCTCAAAGCCACGTGCCTTTTTTTCATAACTTGAGATCTTTACCCTGTCTTCATTGCTGACTTTTTTTTTTTTTTGAGACAGTTCCATTCGGATGGCCCCTAAGAATCTCAGATTTCAGAAAACCAAAACTAAACTTGTCATCTCTTCCTCTCTCACGCCTCCCATCCTGAAACCTACAACTCTTCCCATGTTGTCTATCTCAGGATGTGTGTGACCATCCACATGGTGGCCAAAACCCAAAACCTGGAAGTCATCCTTGGCCTCACTCTTCCACAAGATGAACTAATTGCTGCTAATTCTGTCTCCTTTCCATCTCATTGAATCATGCACCTCCATGAATCTCCATACCCAAGAACTTGAGTTAGCCCACCCATTGCTTAGATGACTGCCACAGTCTTAACTACGCTGCCCAAATTCAGTTCTGCATCGTGCCAATTCATGGTCCATTCTGTAACCAGAGTAATTTCTTTAAGATGCAAACTTAATGCTATCCCTCCCTGGTTTACAATCTTTCATCGACTCCCCATTTCCATCTGCAAGGAAGACGTAAGATGAACCACACATCCAAACTCCTTCCCATGGCAGCCAGGGCCTCCTTCACCTAGGTCACCACCTCTGCTGCCTTCAAGCCTCAACTTAGAATAAGGTCTCCTGAGAGAATTCTCTATTTACTCTCTTCTGAAAAGTGGTTAACACCCTACATTTAGCCCGATTGAACCTTCTCCCACCCTCTTGTAATTGCCTTCTGCTTGCCTATACACTCCTGTAGCTTGAAATCTTCTTCAGGAAAGGACCAATTTTTCATGGTGTCTCAGTTACCCCTGCTTCCAAGTACCATCTATGGTGCCTGGTATATAATATGCACTCAATAAATTAAAAAAAAAAAAAAAACTAACTTTCCCTTCCTCTGTGCATACTTTTCTTCACCCTGAAGTATTTGCCTCTTCTGCTATGTTGGATATTATGAATCATGTTTATTTCAGGAAATCTTCCTAAGGGAATCTACTCTGGGCAGTCCTTACTCTGCATCCCTTCTCAACGTAGTTGTTAAATGGATGTGCAATAGTCTCACTTTTTGGAATGTTGTAGATAAATATTGTGAGGTTGAGGCATGTGTATATACTGTCTCCCAACTTCAGCTTTGAACTCCTTGGGTAAGCACTGCTCTTCTTAAATCTTCAATTACCCCTGACCCTTGTGCATTCACTAGCAGTCAAATGATGCTCAAAAAGTCTACGTAGGGGCCTCCCTGGTGGCGCAGTGGTTGAGAGTCCGCCTGCCGATGCAGGGGATACGGGTTCGTGCCCCGGTCCAGGAGGATCCCATATGCCACGGAGCGGCTGGGCCCGTGAGCCAAGGCCACTGAGCCTGTGCATCCAGAGCCTGTGCTCCGCAACGGGAGAGGCCACAACAGTGAGAGGCCCTCATACTGCAAAAAAAAAAAAAAAAAAAAAAAGTCTACGTAGGATGTATCACCATCTCTCCAGTGTTCACATCCTAATCTCCTGTGAATTCTGGTTCATTATGCATCTTTCGCCCTTCACTCTCACGTAACAGGGACAGACCGTCATTATATTTCCATCTAGCAAAGAGCTGGAGTGTTTACTGACAGGAAGCAGGGTGGAATATGCCCTACCAAGAACCAATCAGGACTTTATGACCAAAGATGTTCTGGCTCCCTAATCTGGGACTCCTTCTTTGAAGTGGGATGAGTCATTTTCAACACTTTAGTTTTTTCATCTCTTAGGAGAAGGACTTGAAAGATTCCTACTAGCTCCATACAAGGGTATATTACAAAAGTAATTATCAACAAAACAGATGACTAGTCTGACAGTCAGTCATGAGCGTCAAAATGGATTGCACCAGAATAGACAAAAATCTCTTTAATATGTTTGAAACAAGTTTTGAAAGAAAGAGGATAAAAAGGATAGAGCTGGAGCATCAGATATTTCAGTTTTACATTCATACAGCCTGTGGCCCTTAGCAAGAATTTTCTTAGGTAATGTCATTCCAATGTTTCCTACATAGAAGAAATTTGAATGGCACTCACCAAACTAGCACAGTCTTCCAAGAAAGAGGAAAGACCTAGAATCAAATAGAAAACAAATCAAATAGAAAACAAATCAAATAGAAAACAAATATTCAAGCAATCATGAAAACTTTTGAAGAAAATATATGACATTGTCCTATTTGGATTAAAATACATATTCAATTAATTTGTTTAAACTATTCTACACAAAATCTCTGGTCACTGAGGTAACATATGTATGAGAAAAGAGGTAGTAAGAAGATAAGGAAGTTGACCTGAAAAATCTATAATGTTAACTCCATTTTCTTTTGATTTCATACAGATAGTCACTTCCTTCACCACAACATCAGATGGTGTGGTTTGTGTTCCAAATGTTCTTTTGTTCAAACAGAGCTATCTATGTTAACATCAGAATTGTCATTGCCACAAAGAGATTGTTTATCTTACTTTAGTAATAATATTTGAGTATAATGCGGCTAATAAAAATGTGTGGGGATACCTATAAATATAAATATAATTTAGGGAAAGAACTTTTCAGGATATATTTCTTTAATTACAAGCTGAAGTATTTACAAATTTTAAAAATTACTAGAACCTTATCAATCCTAAATCACTTTGATCGCCCTTATTTTCATACATTTGTAAGTAACAACAGTCCTGTTATCTTCATTTTTAATCTACATAGTTTTCATTTATTCTGTAATAGTGTAGTTAACTTACAAATTTCCTAATTTGAAGGTTTTTGGATAGGGTCTTATAAATAGTGCTGCTATGAATATCTCTACTCAAATTTCTCTTTTGTGTACATGCCTGACAGTCAGACGACTGGCTCTAGGTCTAGAAAAACGTATATCTCTTATTACCTCATTTCAGGTTTGTGGCCAGCAAGATTAATGCAATTTATAAATGCCACCAATGGTTGTCATATAATCATGTATGTAGTCCAGGCTTCACTGATTTTTTTAAATTATGTTCCTTTGTTTGCCTGGGTTAATTGGCATATGACAATATCTAAAATTTGGATAATATTCGTGTATTTTTCTATTGATGAGACTGTATATTGTTCACCGTGATCCTTTACTGCTTCATCCATGCAATGGAAATCTACAGACCATAGCTGTGTGCCAAGTGCTGTGTCAAGACTGAAGCTCACAAAGGTGAACAGAATGCTGTCTGTGCTCTCAGCACAGATCATAACGAGGGACACAAATATAAACATAAAGACATAGCAAAAAAATATATCTTATATCCATACAATGGAATACTATCTAGCAATAAAAAGGAATGTACTATTGACAGAGTTCAAAAGCTTGATGCGAGGTGAACGAAGGCAGGCTCAAAAAGCTGTACACTGTATGATTCCATTTATGTGATATTCTGGAAAAGGCAAAACTATATTAACCAAAACAGATCAGTGGTCACCAGGGAGTGGAGGAGAAGAAGAGATTATCTAGAAGGTGCTAGGCGATAGAATTCTTCTGTATCTTGACTATGGGGATAATTGCATGACTCCATATATTTTCAACGTGAAAGGAGCTATACACCTAAGAAGGATGAATTTTACCAAACATAAATGACAGTTTCAACGGTGATAAGTAAAACAATTTAATTTGATAAGAGTGAAGGTTCTCAGGTCAGGCTGCTGGAATTTGTATTTCTTCCACATTCCTTCCTTATTACATCACCCTAGGCAATTATTTAAACTCTCTGTGCTGCTACTTTCTGATCTTTAAAATGGGTGTGTTTTAGCGCCTACTTCCTGAGGTTGTTAGGAAAGATAATGCAAAGTCTCTGGAATATCATAAGAGCTCAATAGATTTTGTGGGTTTTGTCCTATTTGAGTGCTGCAATACACATCGTGCCATGGAAAATGGGCAAATGGGGGGAAAAAAAGCCAATTCATGAAACAAGGGATACAAACGCTCACTAGTCATAGAAAGATAACTTTGGCTTAACTACTAGTCAGAGAAATAAATATTAAATATAAACATCATTTTTGTTTACAAAATAAGCAAAAATTTTCTTTTTCTATTTTTTTTTTAAGTGAGACCCAGAGTCGAGGCAGATCTCTTGAAGCAAGTACTGTTATGTTACTAGTAGACAGAGAAATGTCATTATAGAAAGCAACTTTATAGAAAGCAATTTGACATACGTAGCAAGGGTAGGAAAGTATTAAAACCCTTCAAGCCAATCATTTTACTTTAAAAATTATTTCCTAAAAAAGTATCAGTAAAGCAAAGAAGGATTCATGTACAAGGTCAATTATTGTGATATATTTACAAAAGGAAAAAAATAGCAACTTCCCATTAGAGAAAAGGTTAAATAAAGTTTGATATATGTATACTGTTATGTAACCACAGAAAGTATGATTGGGGAAATTACTACATGGGCATAGAAACAAATGCAGCCAAAACACAAATTTTTTGGAAGGGTCAGAATCTGGATCTTGAAGAAAAATAGAAGTTTCTCAGGTGGGAAAAATGGGGAATTACATTCCAAGCAGAAGGAATATAATGTGTGGAGAGGCTAAAAGCTTAAGAACACTTATTGTGGCCTGGAAAAGCCAAATACCTCAGAATGATTAGAGCATAGAGTTTGAAGGAAGAAGTGATAAGATACAAAACAAAAAACCAGCCACTACCAGTCTTTACAAGATCTATATAAGAACATGTATAACTGAGTCACTTTGCTGTACAGCAGAGATTGGCACCACATTGTAAATCTATCCTTCAATTAAAAAAATAAAATTAAGATCTCTACGTCATGCTAATAAGCCCAGACTCTATTTTGCAACTGCAAACCATTAAAGCTTTTTTAAGAAAAGCCTTAACACAACTGTTTTACTTTAGAAAACCAACTCTGGTTAGTAGGACCATCTCACTTTTCTCTTTTGGATATTTACCAAATGGAATAAGATATTTTAAAATGAGCTTAAAAATTAATAGCAGGGGATGTCTCCCAAGTTCAGTACACTATATAGGTTATTATAAGTACAGCAAGATTCACAGTGATTTAAAAACTCTCACTGTGGACTCCCAAACGCTCGTTGAATCCATTATTTTCATAGGAAGACAAGTCCTTATTGCCGTCACTTGTTTTTTGTTGTTCGGGTTGGACTATTTTCTAACAAAAGCTGGTTCCCTCTACTTGGATCTGTTTTTCTACCTTCTGATCTGCTTTTCCCCTCTTTTGGAACGCAGTTTAGTTCCTGGGTATTTTTAAATCTTTTTTTTTTTTTTTTTTAACTCTTCATAGGGTAATCAGCTAAAGCTTGTGCCATTTGGAGTCCTAAACCAGCAATCCAGTTATGATGAGCCATTCCCCTTGGCTTTTCAGTCTGTGAATCATCATTTTGCAAGATGGCAGTCGCTGCTTCTAAATAGTAATCAAGGCTCAGAGTGGTTACACCCTGAACAAAATATCGTCTCCTTGGCCCAATTTTGGTCAGGAGGCATTGCAGAAACTCATTAAGTCACTTGAGTCAAAGATCCAGCTGAATCATTCTGAACCTCCACCCAGTTCAACTTTTCCCTCTGGTAACAGTTAATTACATTTTTCTCTTTTCCCACTCCCACCTCCACCAACATCCAATCACGTGTCCTACATGGCCACACACACTCACTCTGATTTTACAGGCTCATCTAAGGTTCGCTTGGTTGGCACTCAGAGGAGAGAGATAAGAAATAAAAGGTCTATAGCTTTTCTACTGGGTACCTGGCAGTAGAAAAAAAAAAAAAGAAACCTAAAACTAAAAAAGTAGTCCTAAAAGTCATGTAGCTTAATCTTAAACAGCATTCGCTCTTTGATTTCATATTTTACTTCTTAATAAAAAGAATGTAAGGCAAATACTTTACATGACAATATTCAAGGGATAGTGTGCGACCTTATTAATTATTCAAGTAATTAACATAGCTTGCGTTATGAGACCCAGTCTAAGTGTAGAATCAATGAAGCTAAGAACGGCAAGGGTACTCACAGAAAGTGCCTGGGCTCTGCAGTTCATCAGACTGGGTTTGAAAGCCAACTCTCTCACCGGCTGTGTGGCTTTAAATAAGTTACTCAACCTTGCAGAAACATGATTTCATCTATTGGACTAAAACCCATCTCAGAGGGCTGCTGTCTGGATTCACTGTGATAATATACTCCATGCTAAGCAGAATGACACTTCTTGGGAGGTAATAAGGCAGCAATAACAAACAGCCTGATAACACTTACCCTTCTAGACATTCCATCTAAATCAGCTCACTTAATCCCCTCAACAACTTCAAAGTGACATACTACCATTATGCCTATTTTACAGTCAGGGAAACTGAGGCACAGAAAGGTGAATTTCTTTATTCAGCATCATGACAATAAGAACTGGTTATAAATTGGATTTGAACCCAGAATCCATGCATTTAACCATCAGGACTCTGATACAATTCCCTTATCTCCTTAAAGATTAAGAAGAGGGTTAACTGACAAAAATTCAGAGCCAGCTTGAAGGTTAGTAATTGAGTCGCAAGCTAGGACCTGTAAACCTGTCTCCCAATTGCATTCTGGTGTAATTTCCCTAAGAAACAAAACACAGAATAAACCACTGGACAAATACAGATTGTGGGTTTTGAGAAAGAAACTAGAATGTTTCACTACTGCTTTGTGATAATGAGAAGTCCATTTAAGTGACTAATTAGTAATGCCCTGTTTTGAAATAGTCATGTCAGGACCTTACCTGCTTAAGGGTCAGATCCATAAATGCTCTAGAAAGGTCTTGTCCTGGGAGCTCTTAGGAGGAAATCAGCTTTGCTGCTAACACCTTGGTCTACATTCCCTTCACCGTATGCCGCATCTCCTTCTTTCTTCCTGGTGTCCCCTCCTCCTAGACCCCAGTCCCCTCATGCACACTCTCTGTTGATGAAGTAATGAATTCCTAAAAGCAGAATGATGACAGTCCATAAAGTTGGTATGGCCCAGCTGGTGATGGAGACCCTAAAAGTCACCTCTTAGAAACAGCTTCCCACCCCTCTCCCATAAGCCAGCCCACTTCCTTCGGTATAATTTGCAGACCCAAGCAAAGCCTTCTAAGCCTCCTAGCCCTTTGGGGTCATGAACAGACTTACCAAGCCATGCTTCAGTCTCCAAATCCACAGGGATTTTCCCACACCCACCCAAACAGCTACCCTGGCCATGGAGCTCAAAGCCAAGGGCAGAGAGGCTAGAGCCAGCAGTAACTGAAGAGATGGGAGGTGTAGATTTATTATCTGTGTCTCACCAGCTCCTGACCCAAGGAAACCATTCCAGCTCTGATAAGGGAAGGGGCAAGGCAGGCTGAGGAGATGCATGAAGACCGCTTTCCTTAACTGGACTCATCAGTGGTGGGCCTACTAGGTGTTAGAAGATCAATTAATATCTATCATAAGGAACATGATAAGGGTAATATTTAACAAACATTTGTTTGAGCACTTACCACGTGCCAGACATTCTTCTAAACTCCTTCATGGAGTATCTCATTTAAGAGCTCAGTCCTTTGAGGACTGAGTTGGTACTCAGTTAGTACTATCATTCCCATTTTACAGATGTGGAAAGTGAGGTGAGGAAGAGTCAAACCATCTTTTCCCGGCTTGCACAGCAAGTAAGGGATACAAGCTGAGCAGCCTGAAGTCAAAGCCCTTGCTCTAAACTCCTTTATCATGAATAATCAAAAAGCAGAGTTGGCAAGTTTTATATGTGAAGATCCAGATAATAACTGTTTTCTTTACTTCATTCGGGTTTTTCCACAAGATCTTACAGAAAAACCCGAATGGGCTTTTTGGCCAACACAATAGTTTCTGCCACAACAACTCAGCTCTGCCGTTCTAACCCCAAAGCAGCTTAGACAACATCTAAACGAATGGGCTTTGCTGTGTTCCAGCTAAACTGTATTTATGGACACTGAAATTTGCATTTCATACTATTTTCATGAGTCATAAAACATTCTTTTGATTTTGTTTTCTCCCAACCATTTAAAAATATACAAACCATTCTTATGTCACAGGCCATATGAAAACAGGCTGCAGGCCAGATTTGGCCCATCAATGCTTTGCTAACCCTTGATCAAAGAGATGGAAAAAAATTAAAACAAAGACATTTGGAAAGAAATTTGAATCGCAATGTTATTTTTTCGGCCATTTTCGTATTGTATTTATTTCAGTCTCAAAAGTATTGTCTGTCGTTCGTCTTTATATCACTTGAATGAAATGTAGTTCAACTCCAGAATCTAGTTCAGCCTCCGTGTTGAGCAAGCTGTGTGGCCCTGGGCAGTTCACTCAACCCTAAGCCACAGCTTCCTCATTGTAATAACAGTAGTTATCTCACAGGGTTGGTGCTGTAGGCATTCAGTCAAATAATGCATGCTAAGCAATTACTCCAACTCCCAGCACACTGTAAACTCTCAATAAATGTTCACTCTTAGGACTACTGGCATTATTATTATTATTAACACTGTTATTATCCACAACACCGTCCCCCTAGGTAAAAACATTAAAATACCACATCTCCTAAAGTTCACCTCTGCAATTCTCTATGGACTGACTCTCTACCTCAGAGGTGAATTAAAAGTCCTTTAAATACCCTCCCCACTCTCCCCACTATACTATCACCCTCCCCACTCTCCCCACTATACTATCACACTATTGATTCCACACAGCCCCCAGAAAATAAATTTCCACCTTACTCCATATTCTTACCATTCCAGAAAACAGAAGATCTCATATGCACAGCACCTAACAGAATTCTTGCTGTCCCTCTCCAGAACGCTCTCCTACGGTAGCTAGCCACATTCTAATCTGCAGTAGGCACCGATAAATCACTCGCGGTCTTTAGCATTTTGGTGCTTGCTTGCAATACTCACGGGTCACAAGAAGAACAAGGAGATAGTAAAACCTTCATAATGAACCTCTGTGAATTAGAACAACCCCACGTTTATCTTATTTAATCAGGCCATATGTGTGTGGAATGTCACTTAGCTTTTCTGCTTTATTTATTTATTTTTAATTTATTTTATTGAGGTATAGTTGGTTTACAATGTTGTGTTAGTTTCTGGTGTACAGCAAAGTGATTCAGTTTTATATATATATTCTTTTTCATGTTCTTTTCCATTATGGCTTATTACAGGATATTAAATATAGTTCCCTGTGCTATACAGTAGGACCTTGTTGTTTATCCATCCTATATACAATAATTTGTCTGCAGACAGACTTTCAAGATGGCAGAAGAATAAGACGTGGAGATCATCTCCTTCCCCACAAATACATCAGAAATACATCTACATGTGGAACAACTCCTACAGGACACCTACTGAACGCTGGCAGAAGACCTCAGACCTCCCAAAAGGCAAGAAACTCCCCACGTACCTGGGTAGGGCAAAAAAAAAAAGAAAAAACAGAGACGAAAGAATAGAGACGGGACCTGCACCAGTGGGAGGGAGCTGTGAAGGAAGAAATGTTTCCACACACTAGGAGCCCCTTCACGGGCAGAGACTGCGGGTGGCCGAGGTGGAGAGCTTCGGAGCCACGGAGGAGAGCACAGCAACAGGGGTGCAGAGGGCAAAGCGGAGAGATTCCCGCACAGAGGATCGGTGCCGACCGGCACTCACCAGCTCGAGAGGCTTGTCTGTTCACCTGCTGGGGCGGGCGGGGCTGGGAGCTGAGGCTTGGGCTTCGGTCGGATCGCAGGGAGAGGACTGGGGTTGGCAGTGTGAACACAGCCTGCAGGGGGTTAGTGCGCCACAGCTAGCTGGGAGGGAGTCCGGGGGAAAAGTCTGGAGCTGCCGAAGAGGCAAGAGACTTTCTCTTCCCTCTTTGTTTCCTGGTGCACGAGGAGAGGGGATTAAGAGCGCTGCTTAAAGGAGCTCCAGAGACGGGCGCGAGCCGCGGCTGAAAGCGCGGACCCCAGAGACGGGCATGGGATGCTGGGGCTGCTGCCACCACCAAGAGGCCTGTGTGCGAGCACAGGTCACTGTCCACGCCCCCCTTCCAGGGAGCCTGCACAGCCCGTCACTGCCGGGGTCCCGGGATCCAGGGACGGCTTCCCCGGGAGAACGCACGGCATGCCTCGGGCTGGTGCAACGTCACGCCGGCCTCTGCCGCCGCAGGCTCGCCCTGCATCCATACCCCTCCCTCCCCCCGGCCTGAGTGAGCCAGAGCCCCCGAATCAGCTGCTCCTTTAACCCCGTCCTGTCTAAGCGAAGAACAGACGCCCTCAGGTGACTCACACTCAGAGGCGGGGCCAAATCCAAAGCTGAACCCCAGGAGCTGTGCGAACAAAGAAGAGAAAGGGAAATCTCTCCCAGCAACCTCAGGAGCAACGGATTAAATCTCCACAGTCAACTTGATGTACCCTGCATCTGTGGAATACCTGAACAGACAACGAATCATCCCAAATTGAGGAGGTGGACTTTGGGAGCAACAATATATATATATTCTTCCCTTTTTCTCTTTTTGTGAGTGTGTATGTGTGTGCTTCTGTGTGTGATTTTGTCTGTATAGCTTTGCTTTTACCATTTGTCCTAGGGTTCTGTCTTTTTTGTTGTTGTTTCTTTTTTTTTAGTATAGTTTTTAGTGCTTGTTATCATTGGTGGATTTGTTTTTTGGTTTGGTTGCTCTCTTCTTTCTTTTTTTATTACTTTTTAATTTTTTAATAATTAGTTTTATTTTTATTTTAATAACTTTATTTTATTTTATTTTTTCTTTCTTTCTTTCTTCCTCCCTTATCTTCTGAGCTGTGTGGCTGACAGGGTCTTGGTGCTCTGGCAGGGTGTCAGACCTGAGCCTAAGTGGTGTGAGAGCTGAGTTCAGGACACTGGTCCACCAGAGACCTCTTGGCTGCACATAATATCACACGGTGTAAGCTCTCCCAGAGATCTCCATCTCAACGCTAAGACCCAGCTCCACTCAACGACCAGCAAGCTACAGTGCTGGACACCCTATGCCAAACAACTAGCAAGACAGGAACGCAACCCCACCCATTAGCAGAGAGGCTGCCTAAAATCATAATAAGGCCACAGACACCCCCAAACAACCACCAAACGTGGACCTGCCGACCAGAAAGACAAGATCCAGCCTCATCCACCAGAATAGAGGCACTAGTCCCCTCCACCAGGAAGCCTACACAACCCACTGAACCAACCTTAGCCACTGGGGGAAGACACCAAAAACAACGAGAACTACAAACCTGCAGCCTGCAAAAAGGAGACCCCAAAGACAGTAAGTTAAGCAAAATGAGAAGACAGAGAAACTCACAGCAGATGAAGGAGCAAGGTAAAAACACACCAGACCAAACAAATGAAGAGGAAATAGACAGTCTACCTGAAAAAGAATTCAGAGTAATGATAGTAAAGATGATCCAAAATCTTGGAAATAGAATGGAGAAAATACAAGAAACGTTTAACAAGGACCTAGAAGAACTAAAGAGCAAACAAACAATGATGAACAACACAATAAACAAAATTAAAACTTCTCTAGAAGGACTCAATAGCAGAATAACTGGGGCAGAAGAACTGATAAGTGACCTGGAAGATAAAATAGTGGAAATAACTACTACAGAGCAGAAAAAAGAAAGAAAAGAATTGAGGACAGTCTCAGAGACCTCTGGGACAACATTAAATGCACCAACATTCGAATTATAGGGGTCCCAGAAGAAGAAGAGAAAAATAAAGGGACTGAGAAAATACTTGAAGAGATTATAGTTGGAAACTTCCTTAATATGGAAAAGGAAATAGTTAATCAAGTCCAGGAAGCAGAGAGTGCCATACAGGATAAATCTAAGGAGAAACACTCCAAGACACATATTAATCAAACTATCAAAAATTAAATACAAAGAAAAAAATATTAAAAGCAGCAGGGGGAAAATTACATACAAGGGAATCCCCATAAAGTTAATGGCTGATCTTTCAGCAGAAACTCTGCAAGCCAGAAGGCAGTGGTAGGACATATTTAAAGTGATGAAAGGGAAAAACCTACAACCAAGATTACTTTACCCAGCAAGGATCTCATTCAGATTCGACAGAGAAATTAAAACCTTTACAGACAAGCAAAAGCTAGGAGAATTCAGCACCACCAACCAGCTTTACAACAAATGCTAAAGAAACTTCTCTAGGCAGGAAGCACAAGAGAAGGAATAGACCTACAATAACAAACCCAAAACAATTAAGAAAATGGTAATAGGAACATACATATTGATAATCACCTTAAATATAAATGGCTTAAATGCTCCAACTAAAAGACACAGGGTCGCTGAATGGATACAAAAACAAGACCCATATATATGCTGTCTACAAGAGACCCACTTCAGACCTAGGGACACAAACAGACTGAAAGTGAGGGGATCGAAAATGATATTCCATGAAAATGGAAATCAAAAGAAAGCTGGAGTAGCAATTCTCATATAAGACAAAATACACTTTAAAATAAAGGCTATTACCAGAGACAAAGAAGCACACTACATAATGATCAAGGGATCAATCCAAGAAGAAGATATAACAATTGTAAATATTTATGCACCCAACATAGGAGCACCTCAATACATAAGGCAAATGCTAACAGCCATAAAAGGGGAAATCGACAGTAACATGATCATAGTAGGAGACTTTAACACCCTACTTTCACCAATGAAGAGATCATCCAAAATGAAAATAAATAAGGAAACACAAACTTTAAAAGATACACTAAAGAAGATGGACTTGATTGATATTTATAGGACATTCCCCAAAACAACAGATTATACTTTCTTCTCAAGTGCTCATGGAACATTCTCCAGGGGATAGATCATATCTTGGGATCATATCTGATAGATCATATCAGATCATTTCTCTAATCATTAGAGAAATGCAAATAAAAATTACAATGAGGTATCACCTCACACTGGTCAGAATGGCCATCATCAAAAAATCTACAAACAATAAATGCTGGAAAGGGTGTGGAGAAAAGGGATCCCTCTTGCACTGTTGGTGGGAATGTAAATTGATACAGCCACTATGGAGAACAGTATGGAGTTTCCTTAAAAAACTAAAAATAGAACTACCATATGACCCAGTAATCCCACTACTGGGCATATACCCTGAGAAAACCATAATTCAAAAAGTCATGTACCACAATGTTCATTGCAGCTCTATTTACAATAGCCAGGATATGGAAGCAACCTAAGTGTCCATTGACAGATGAATGGATAAAGAAGATGTGGCACATATATACAATGGAATATTACTCAGCCATAAAAAGAAATGAAATTGAGTTATTTGTAGTGAGGTGGATGAACCTATAGACTGTCATACAGAGTGAAGTAAGTCAGAAAGACAAAAACAAATACTGTATGCTAACACATATATATGGAATCTTAAAAAAAAATGGTTCTGAAGAACCTAGGGGCAGGACAGGAATAAAGAAGCAGATGTAGAGGTGGACTTGAGGACACGGGGAGGGGGAAGGGTAACCTGGGACGAAGTGAGAGAGTGGCATGGACTTATATATACTACCAAATGTAAAATAGATTGCTAGTGGGAAGCAGCCACATAGCACAGGGAGATCAGCTCGGTGCTTTTTGACCACTTAGCAGGGTGGGATAGGGAGTGTGGGAGGGAGATGCAACAGGGAGGAGATATGGGGATATATGTCTATGTATAGTTGACTCACTTTGTTATAAAGCAGAAACTAACACACCATTGTAAAGCAATTATGCTCCAATGAAGATGTTAAAAAAAAAATAGTTTGCATGTGCTAACCCCAAACTCCCAATCCATCCCTCCCCCACTTGCCCTCCCCCTTGGCAACCACAAGTCTGTTTTCTGTCTATGAATCTGTTTCTGTTTCATAGATAAGTTCATTTGTGTCATATTTTAGTGGAATGCCTCTTTGGCATGGTAATTAAGGCAAGAGGTCTAGTGAAGCGTGTTGCTTAAACCACTGAGAAGAGCCATCATCACCATCGTGAGCCACATTCTCTAATATTGATTGAAAATTGACTGCATTTCTGGCATTGCACAGTTCTCTAGTGATTTCTGTTATAGCAGCATTTGCTGTGACAGATGAAATGTACACATAGGATGCTGATGAAGACCCGGAAGTCACCGTTATCACCGCACAGGGCAAGGAAAAGCATGACTCTGATGTACATCCTCATTATCTCAGACTCTGGCCGTTTTGTTCTCAAAAGACTTGTGGGCAGGTAGCCTCGGTGAAGTTCATCACTTATCAGCTGGCAAATCAGCTGAGCATAACTTGGTTATCTGATTCTCTGTTTCAGAGGACTGATGGGTTACTTTCTCAGAAGGGCACGACAATTCATCAGGGAAAGGAGTAAGCGAAGGTTCCCAGAAAATGCCTTGCTTGTCCTCCTGAGGTTTCCCTATCACTGGAGCCAAACGTTAGCCCCAGTGGTCTTGAATAACAAGAAGGGTCCTGGCCCTTTGGGGGAAAGAAATAGGCTGTTTGTAATTTTGTGCTGATAGGAAATCAAATAATTATAGCCCAGATCATTTCAACAATTAAGTGTCTCAATTGGAAATGTTTGCAGCCAGTTCTGAGTTTTCCATTAGCAGACAAATGCCCAGATTCCTTGGTAGGGTAGGACCCTGTCATTTCAAATGTCTTTGCTACACTTTGTTTCATGGTTGGTTAGGTAAGAGCTTTTCCTGCTTCCCAAACCAGTTAGTACATATGGGACAACTCTATTGATTAAATATCTAAATTTTTTTTTCTACAGCCACAAAATTACTCAATGAATTGAAGACCTATTGGTCCAGCTAATTTCTTGATTTGGTTGTAAAACTAAGCACTCTAAGACTGAAAAGCAAGATCACTGGACACAGAATTCTGTCTCCTTTTACCCCAGGAAATCGATCTTAGGCAAAAATGTGAAGTAAGCATAGCTTACCTCAGCACACAGCAGCCTCTAAGCTTCCAATACAATTCTTCTCTTTTCTCCTCTCCATATAGCTGCTTCCTTAGATTTGCTTTCATGCCTCCAGACTCCTCTCAGTTAACAAGAATAGGAGAATGCTGGAGTATGCATGCTCTTTTCCAGTACCATGTGATGTTTTATTTTTTAAATTATTTATAAGAATGCTTGATGCAAAGCAACAAATATCTAATAGCATCTCACACATTTATAACAAGACAGTGGGGATAAAATTTGCTCTTAGGATCCTTCCAAGGTTCTCTCCCCTCAAACCAATAAGCAGCCCCCCTCCTCACTTACCTTACTGAAACACCATTCGGCTATAGGTTCACAATCCACTACCCAATTTGGGGGCATAATAAGAGAGCTTAATGCTTGCTGTAAACAAGGCTTTCTGAAATCTTCCAAGGAATTAACAGAGAGTAGAAATGAAATTCACCATTCCCTGCTGGAAGATACAGCGGATCTGTGAGAAAGTCTTCTCTCTCTCTCTCTCTCTCTCTTTCTCTCTCTCTTTCTTTCTCTCTCCTCTCTCTCTCTCTCTCTGTCTCTCTCTCTTTCTCTCTCTCACATACACACACACTTTAAGAAAGAATAATGGGAATAGAGAATGCTAGTGTATAAAGGCAGCAAATGTGAATCATTTTTTTGTTCAGAAACATCCTTCTCTCTTACTTCATTATCAAGAATAGTACCTAAAGTATGGCTGGCACACAATAGTCGCTCAAAATATTTGTTAAATGACTAAAAAAGTGATTATCAAGTATTTGGATGCAGTCTGAAGACACTTTTTAAAATTGAAGTATAGCTGATTTACAGTGCTGTGTTAATGTCTGTTGTACAGCAGAGTGATTCAGCTATACCTATATATACATTATTTTTTAATATTCTTTTCCATTATGGTTTATCTTAGGATATTGAATAGAGTTCCCTGTGTTATACAATAGGACCTTGTTGTTTATCCATTCTATACGTAATAGTTTGCATCTGCTAACCCCAAAATCCCACTCCCTCTCTCCCCCACCCCCTGCCCCCTTGGCAAACACAAGTCTGTTCTCTGTCTGTGAGTCTGTTTTGTAGATAAGGTCATTTGTGTCACATTTAAGATTCTGCATATAAGTGACATCATACAGTATTTGTCATTCTCTTTCTGACTTACTTCACTTAGTATGATAATCTCTAGTTCCATCCACGTTGCTGCAAATGGCATTATTTCATTCTTCTTTATGGCTGAGTAGTATTCCATTGTGTATATATGTACCACATCTTCTTTATCCATTCGTCAAGACACAGTATTTTGTTTTGTTTTGTGGTACGCGGGCCTCTCACTGCTGTGGCCTCTCCCGCTGCGGAGCACAGGCTCCGGACGCGCAGGCTCAGCGGCCATGGCTCACGGGCCTACCCGCTCTGCAGCATGTGGGATCTTCCCGGACCGGGGCACGAACCCGTGTCCCCTGCATCGGCAGGCGGACTCTCAACCACTGCGCCACCAGGGAAGCCCCAAGACACAGTGTTTTTTGATCTGGGAGACTTGTGAGTCAAGGTCTAAAGAAATTCTTATTCAAAAGGTTTAAGTATTAGGAGTCAATAATAATTTCTCATTACTGTTTGAAGTGCCATATCCATCCTTATTTTCCCACCTAAAAAAAAATTCTTTAAGTATCACCCCACCCAAGATAAATGAAAACTTACGTTCACACAAGGAGCTGTTACACAGATGTTTATAGTGGCTTTATTTGCACTCACCAAAAACTAAAAACAATCTAAATGTCCCTCAGACACAGAAGGATGGACTAACTGTGGGACATCCCTATCCTGGAACACTACTCAGCAACAAAAATGAGCATATTAATATACTAACACACACAACAACACGGATGCATACAAAAGCATTACCCTAAGTGAAAAGAGCCAGAGTTAAAAGGCTGTACGTTATATGATTCTATTTATCTGACATTCTTGCCAAGACAAAACTCTAGGGACAGCATTGCCTATGGCTGAGTACGGGAGGAGGGGTGGCAGGGGATTGGTAGGTGTGATCGACTTGTTTTATGTCTTGATGGTGATGGTGGTTATTCAACTGTCTGCATTTGTGAAAACTCACACAGATGTGTGCACTGAAAAGGGTGAATTACACTGTATGTAAAGTACACCTTAATTGTTTTTTTTAATTAAAGGAAAACTATAACACTGCTTGCAGCTCAGGGAGGTAGATAGGTATTTTACAGGTATTCAGTGTTTGGCCCTGCCAAAATACATGTTGTTTGTTTGTTTGTTTGTTTGTTTGTTTTGAGGTTTAAATTTGGAACCAGCCAAGGCAGCATCTGCTTTGGGAGAGGAACACAATGGAGGTTACCGCTGGAGAGATTCCTGTTTGGAAGCATTATTGAGGGGCCTGGGGGTCTAGTACTGCAAGGACTTTGAGATCTCCTAGTCTTCTAATTCACCATGATCATATCTTTTACCTGGCAAGAGTGTCATAAGGACGAATTAGTCAATGCATACAAAGAACTTTGAAGATGCAAAGCACCAGATGAGTTCTGGAGTGCCATGGTTAATGCTCAGACTGGACTGAAGACAAAAGCAGTTTCAAAGCCGGTACCTGGGCAGGTTTTGCTATCACTGGCTCCTGCACAGTGATTACACAGCTCTGCATCTTTGTACTGAAGCATGGAGCTTCAAGTGAAAGAAGAAAGGCCCTGTGCAAATGTTATAAAAACAATGGTGAAGTGACATTTCAAAGCCAAGAATTTCAAATCCAAGAACAAAGGTGTGAAAGTAAATACCTTAGAAGTAAATAGACCAAAACACATTACTGATGACAGACCATCTAACCCTATGGAACAGATGTAGGTTTCAAAGTATATTTCGTACAAAGAATTATTCTACAGAGAATTTATTTTGGAGAAATAAAGAATCTCTTTATATTAAGGAATCACATCTGAAAGAATATGATGGTTATAACGGTTAAGTACAGATTAAGTCTAGACTAAGTGATGGTTAAGAATTGTATAGATTAAATTTTCTTTTTTTTTCAACATCTTCATTGGAGTATAATTGCTTTACAATGGTGTGTTAGCTTCTCCTGTATAACAAAGTGAATCAGCTATACATATACATATATCCCCACATCCCCTCCCTCTTGCGTCTCCCTCCCTCCCTCCCTATCCCTAAATTTTCTTACAGAAGGCCAAGGTCTTTACCAGTAAGGTCTGCAGCTCAAGATTGATGCAGTCAGGCTTTGAATTTTAAAAAACATTATATCTAGATAAAGAAGATGTGGTGTATATATATATATATATATATATATATATATATATATATATATATACACAATGGAATACCACTCAGACATAAGAGAGAATGAAATTTTGCCACCTGCAGCAACATGGATGGACTTGGAGGGCATTATGCTAAGTAAAAGAAGACAGACAGAGACAGATCACTACTGTACAATATCACTGACATCTGGAATCTAAAAAGTACAACAAACTAGTGAATAAAGCAAAAAAGAGGCAGACTCATAGACATGGAGAACAAACTAGTGGTTACCGGTGAGGAGGGGCAAGCTAGGGAGAGAGGGGTAAAAGGGTTATTATGGGATTATATGAAATCATGTGTGTGAAACTTTTGAAAATCGTAAAGCACTATAGAATTGAAAGAATCTGTCGTTCAGTAAAAAGAAGAAAAAGAAAAAAGATAAAGAAAAATAAATAATTCAAAGATAAAAATTTTTTAAACTAAAAACATTGTATCAACATTTTCTATCTTCTCCCTCTCTCTTAACTCAAAACTCTCATGCATATTTATTTCCTTGTGTGTCTTGCCCTATTTCCGACATGAGACGCCATTCTTAAGAACCGTAGAAATAACCCTGGCTCTTCCAACCCATCAGTTCAGCCTGAATGGGTGAATCAATTCACACTGTGTTCTCTCTTCCTGTTTCCACTTCTGTTCAGCTCGTGATTCCCTCAGTTACGGTTCCTACTCTCACCTTCTAAGGCTTTTCAGGTCAAAGGAATATTCTAAGGGATGCTAGCAGTTCTCACTGACAAAATAACTCCCGCTACAAACATGAAATGCAAAGTGCAGGGTCTCTTTCTTCACATGGAGGGTGGCATGTTCATGTCACTGGCACCATTTGCCATGCTCTGGCGATCTTCTATTTAACGTGCTAAATGTGGCAGCACATGAGCAACATAAATAAAAGTCGAATCCCAACAAAGCTCTTTCAATGGAATCCCTTGGGAGCATCTTTCTGTAGAAGAGAGTCCAGGACTTTTTCCTTTAAGGAAACACATGTATTGTGCACTTTCCTTCTTCCAATATTCAAAATGAAGCCCCTCCAAATGGCTTACCCACTGAAGTTTATAACCTCAGCCTACACAAGGCCAGTGCATAAAGATCTACAGCCCGCAGGCAGTGCGAGGAAGCTTTTTAAAGATGAATCATTTTCATAAATGAGTGCAGAGGAAGGTCAGGCCAGGGGACAAGGAAGGTTACATGTGTGCCCGAGATAAGGCCCCATCCATCCTCCTCTTACTGTCAGGCCTTGATGGGTGAACACTGCCTTGAGCTTCCATAAAACATGTTGTTTGCAGAAAACTTGCAGGTGGTTCATAAAAAAGTCCAAACTGTTACCATGAAATTTATCTCCCACTGCGGGATCTGTTTATAATAGAAACGAAGGATCTCAAGTAGAAATTAAGTATCTCAGACTGACTTATATTGGCTGGGAGGATTGAAAAATTCAACCTGCTTCTCAATCGTTGCACTAAAAACATCAAAGTACTTGTACTGATGACATCTTGACAAGATACAAGTACGTTCAAAAGAAAAATAATGTCCATTGTATGCACAACCCTTTATCCCCGGGGGAAGAATAGGCTAGGTGAGATTTTATTGGGAGAATTTAATCAGAAGACTGAACTCTTCATCACATTTTATTTCTGAAGAGGGTCAAGCAACCATTATTTACAACTTTCCCATCTGTATGGTCAAAGTGAAAAGGGCATCTAATTTTTTAAAGTTGTTAGGAGATGCTTATTATCTTGAAGCTTAAAAGAGATTGGAGGCAACAGTAATGTTGGCCATAATTTGAGTTATCTCCATATAGAAATTGAAGGGAAATGCTGAGACAATTCATGTAGATAATTCAGGCCTTAAAGCCATGGGTACTTGAAATCAAGAGATAAGTGAGGAAGTCGTGCTGAATTCTGTTTGGGTTTGTTTTTCCCATGTTGTGCTGGTAATTGGCTCCATTTCTCACATCACATGCCCGTATACCTGGACGGTGGTTTTAAGTTGCTGGAAATACTTAGGTCATACATTTAAATCAAATTGATGAACATAGCACATCTACAAGGCAGAATGTTGTGCTGAGTTTACAGAATCCATGCATGTTCTAGCTGGAAGGGATTGCAGCCCAGGGTTCCAGCCCCCGAGCACAGGCATAGAAGGTGAAACCTGTACAAAAATAAGGAGTCATGTGTTCTCTCTACCTTGACAGTAGCAATGGTCCAGGTCTTTATCCCATCCATACGTACACCCAAACCTATCCTCCATTCTTTCACTCAAGATGGTTGGAGGTGTAGGGTCAGAGTATAAGGTGGGCTGAGAAACACTGTATCTAATCCAACACCTTTACTTGAGTAATGAGAGTCATGAGACATGGCTTTCAGCAATAGTGAGAAACCAAAGATGTTTTACTTCAATACCTTCTCAGTCCTCTTGTGTCTACTTTGACCTGCCTTCAACCTCTGCCATCCAAGCCACACTGAGTCACTGTGGCCTCCCCTCCTAACAAGTCCTGTGTCTTCCACCCACATAGTCTCCCACTCCTCCCAATTTCATGTAAAAGTAACGTTTTCCCCATGCCATGTTATCCTCTCTCCCTGCTAGGAAAATGCACCTAAGGTCTTAACAGTTCTAGGACTTACGGTTTCCCTCTTTTTTTTTTTTTTTTTTTTGTGGTACGCGGGTCTCTCACTATTGTGGCCTCTCCCGTTGCGGAGCACAGGCTCTGGACTCGCAGGCTCAGCGGCCATGGCTCACGGGCCCAGCCGCTCCGCGGCATGTGGGATCTTCCCAGACTGGGGCACGAACCCGTGTCCCCTGCATCAGCAGGCAGACTCTCAACCACTGCGCCACCAGGGAAGCCCCTCTCTTTTTAATAATAGCAAATTGAAAGGGGAGAGATAATTCTGGTCAAATACGTTGTCCCAAACGAATGGATGTATAACTATGAAGTTCTAGACATTGTGGCAACAAGAAGAGGAGTGTATCTGGAAATAAGTTGCCTTCTCAGCACTTTAAGCAACCATCTATGTTTTTTTACACATTATTTTTGCCAGTTCTTGTCTTATGTTTCAATATTGATGGTAAGTTGAAGCCTGCTGTGCTGTTTGGAATGTTAGGTTGTAGTAATCTAGCAAGTGTCATGCCCCCAAAGGGATTTAATAGATATTCTCCGAAGCAGATAACTTGGGTATGAGGAATATGCCGGGAGGCAGCATTGTCTACATGGCGGAATGACTGATATTTGCAATTTTAAAATCATGAACTAAACATGACTTCGCCTGCCCTCTCATCTTCTCTAGGCCTTCTAACAGGATTCTATCTAAGATGATGCAAATGAGACCTAAAGGTCTCAGTGAAAAGAGTCCTCCTGAATCTCTCTCTCATTTCAGTGTTTAATGTCACGCACCATCATGGGATGCTTTCCAGTATAAGCCCCTCCATGACAAGACACGATGGAAGGCCTAGCCTCACTTATTTTGTCAACAAATACAGTTTGAGCACTTCCAACACACAAATAAAGCCCCAAATCAAACTAGGATAAAAGGAAAATGTAAATATTTTGTAAGTCATGATATAATAATAATAATAGTAATAATAGAACTTATATAATGCTTACTAGCATAACAAAAAGTACTGTGCTAAGAATTTAATTCAAAATAACTAATTTACTCCTACAAAAACACTCTGGAGTATTATTATTCCCATTTTACAGATGAGAAGATTGAGGCTTAGGTTAAGTTAAGGCTCTAGTTATCTAGCTTAACTAGTTATCTAGTTATCTAGCTAGAGAGGCAGAGCTAGGAGTTTGTTTTTTCTAAGTTTTCTATTTTCCACTTCCATGACCTCAAGGTCCCCATTAATAACCTTTACTTAAAAGAAATATGAATCTACTCTGCATTTCAATGTGCCAAGCAAGCATCTCCATTTGTTATCAACTTACCTTGGTCTTAGCTCAGCTTCCACAATGGTAGATCTCAAAGGATTTGGTTATGAAGGACACTAAACTGGACTATAATACCTCTATACCAGTCATCTGGGTATTTTGTCAATTGAAGCTTGGTGTTGAATTGCTAATTTAGTATTCTGTGTTGATCCAAAAGGAAACCATCAGAAACAATCTCACAAGACTCTATTCTCCCCTGCTCAACCCAATGGGCCATGAGTTCTGTTTCTTCCCATAGTCACAAGTAGGCATAAGATAAAACATTCCTGAATTTTTTTGTTTCATTTAGAACTGTTTTGATAAAAAGTGACTTAAGTGATTCCTTGTCTTAATTTACTCATCCATTCTCCAAGCTTTTATTGACACCTGTGATTAACTGCAAAGCATGTCAGAAAATAGAAATATAAGCCAATGCCAACCCTGTCCTCAAACTGTCTTATAGTCAGGGAAGGAGATAAGATATATAAACATAAGTAAAAATAACATAAGGTAAAAAGTGGGAGAGCCCATGAGAAAAGAAAACCCAATTTGGAGGTGATCAAATTCAGCTTTGTGGTAAAGCAGACTTTGAGTTAGAACTTGAAGGAGAAAGAAAAAGAAGGCACACTGTATCAAAGTCTAGCAAAGCAAAGAGAATATTCAGGGTATCAGAAGAACAAAAAAAATCTTTTTAGTTTAACAAAAAATGTAGGCTGTATAAGATCTTGTGAGTGTCATAAAAAGGAGTTTGAATTTTATTCTCTTAGAGGGAGGAATTCATTAAGGGTTTTTGAACAGGAAGAAGGCAGACAATAAAGTTCTGCTTTAATACTATTGGTCCATCCCAAGCCAGCTCTCAACACTTCCTAGAGCAAAGAATATAATCAACATATATTTGATGACTTGTCCAATATGCACAGGTATTAGAAATAGAAACTATTAGAGCAGTCAATGAATATTTTATTAGAACCTAAACTAGAAGTGTAAATACAGAGGGAAGAACAGTTGAGAAAGATTTTATAGAAATACAGCTGCTATAATTAAACATCAGATATCAGGGAATAGAGAGAGACAAGAAAGAATCAAATATGAATCCACCATTACAGGTAGGATTGTAGTAACATTATCCAATAGTACAAAATATTAGAAATATGATTTCTTTTTACCCAAAGCATATCACTTTTGTAAATGTTGGTCTGAACTTTCTTAGCCCACAGTTTGCACACTCTATCTGCAATAAAACATCTTATGATACAACAAGACAGAGTAGAGGCAAACATGGCAGTTTATATTTTGCCCTGGACATTTGCAGATCAGTGTCAAAACTCTACAATGATAAAGGACAATAACTGGGGGAATGAAGAAGAGAAAAACCTGCAGAACAATGGACTCATTATTCAGAAGAATCATTCTGCTCTAGTAAGGTTGCAACTATCCTCTTGGAAAAAAAAGCAAAAAGATAAAAACATTGAAAGGAGATTGGGTAAGTAGAAGACAATTCTAGCCATACATTTGAGGAGAAACATGGGAAATATAATTTCAAATAAAGAGAATCCAACCAAGAGGTAATAATGGTGACAAAATTTCCCTCCCACCTGAAACTGGTGACTGGCCCACAAATCCATATTAAAATAATAACCTCTATAATTTGGCATGACGTAGGTGCCCAGGACACAAAAATAGGGTCTTTAAGACCATGTATCTCAGACAATAAAGGACAGTCATCCTTAAAAGATGAGAAGCAAACACTGAGCCTTCTAACAGCCTAGCTTACTGCCTTGGGAGGGTTTCCAGGCCACAAGACTTGGAGGGGTAACTCAGGTGGAGCTTGGCATGGAGATGGAGTTGAGGCTCTGGAGAGACCAAGGCAGCCCTGTTCTAAGGACAAAGTATCAGAAAAGAGAGAGCTGCTCAGAGAGAGAATGCCAGATATTCTGCAGGGAAACCCCCTCTGGTATTTAACTTAGTACTGATCAGCTCATGCATGTGAGGAAACTACCCAAGGCTAGAAAAAGAACCACCCAAAAGGATTTAGAGGAACAGTGCCCAGCACTCACAAAAAGTTGAGAATAGTTCCCAAAAGTCAGATTGGAAAACCTCAAGATTCACAGGCCATTGGGTAGAGAGTTTCATAATGAGGAAACTCAGTAGTGGGGAATAATTAGCCCTAGAATGAGCATTGATCCAATGCACCTAACAAATCTTAACAGCAAGACCCAGAAGGACCAAACTGCTTCTAAGTACTCGACTGCACCTCACAACAAAGTTCAAGAACACTTCTAAGAATAAAATATATCCAGCACCCAATAATATAAATTTCACATCTGGCATCTAATCAGGCAAGCAAAGAAGACAGAAAATATAATCTAAAATGAAGAGAAAAATGTATCAATCAAAACATACCCAGAACAGACACAGATACTAGAATTAGCAGACAAAGACATTACAATCATTATTATAAATATATTCCATTTGTTCAAAAAGTTAAGTAGAATGATGGAAGATATAAAAAAGACCCACATCCCACTTCTAGAGGTGAAAACATCAATGTGTGAAATGGAAAACTCACTGGACGGGATTAGTGTCAGATTAAATATTATAGGAGAAAAAATTAATAAACTTGAAGACATAGCAATAGAAACTTTCCAAAATGAAACACAGAGAGAAAAGAGACTTAAAAAGAATAGTTCATCCCTGAGCTGTGAGAAAATGTCAAGCAGCCAAATATACATGTAATTGGAGTCTCCAAAGGAAAGGAGGAGGGGAGAAAATTATGTGAAGAAAAATGGTTGAAAGTATTGAAAATCTGATGAAAACTGTAAACCAATAGATACAGGAAGTTCTACAAATCCCACCTCTAGAAACATGAAGAAAATAACACCAGGACCCATTATAACCAAATTCTTCAACACCAGTGATACAGAGAAGATCTTAAAAACAGAGGAAAAAGATAAACTCCATATCTTAATATATGAAAAAGGATCAGAGATAAAGAATCAAAGATGAAGAAACAAAGATGAAGATCACAGCAGATTTCTGCTCAGAAGCAACTCAGTGAGGAGAGGAAAGAGAAAATCTTTGAAGAAAAATAGACAAATCTATATAAAGGCAATCATGTATTGTTAATAACATGTATTTAGAAAAAAACTAAATTATTTAAATACAGCAAATTGTGTTGGATGCTAAGGAGACTACAAAAACCTTAGACCCCTCAGCTGCATTGCAAAAGGTTTATACAAATAATCACTACTTATTCTTCTAACTCTAGCTTTTATGGCTTCATTTGTTTTAACTGGTCCAAAAATCCATATTAAAATAATAATAATAAATTCTATAATTTGGCATGACCCAGGTACCCAGGGTACAAAATAAAATGTACCAGATTCCTGGGCTTGGGAAATATGTAAATCTACCTTAAATCTTTTTTTTTTTTTTTTTTTTTTTGGATCTGGGTATCTGTAAATAGATAACAATGAATAGTACAGGCCACATGGTAAGTACTAGAACAGAGGTACGTTTTACCTGGGGAGATAAAACTACACAGAGGAGGTGGCACTTGAGCACTGAGGTTAAGGAGATCCCTCTGCCCTGCAAATGATACAGGCAGGGATGCAGTGCAGGCTGTGCCAGGACACAGGTGCCAAAGTGCACTCAAATCTCTATGGTGAATGCAAACGTCAAGAGTGCACCTTGGAAACTGGCATCCAAGGAAGCTTGACCTTCCAACAGGTCACCAGTTCAATTATGAAGGGATTTCCATATCATGTAAACAGACTGGTTTCCAATCTGTAGGAAGCAAGGAACAATGAAAGGATTTACTTGTAGTATAAAAAGAATTTGTGTTTTTATCTAAAAATATGAAGGATAATGCAATAGCTTCCCCTGACTCATCCACCCAAATTTTCTCCTCTTATGACATGATTTTAAGTAGAGGAGTAATAAGTAAATGATCATGTTAGCGTTTTGAACATATCACAAGGGTAGCAATATGTGTGGATGATTGGAAGATGGAAGATAAGGAATAACATTTTGCAACATCGCAGAGAAGAAATCATTCCCTAGGACTTCCCTGGTGGTGCAGTGGTTAAGAATCCGCCTGCCAATGCAGGGGACGCGGGTTCGAGCCCTGGCCTGGGAAGATCCCACATACGGCGGAGCAACTAAGCCCATGCGCCACAACTACTGAAGCCCACGTGCCACAACTACTGAAGCCCATGTGCCACAACTACTGAAGCCCACTCGCCTAGAGCCCATGCTCCACAACAGGAGAAGCCACCAAAAGGACAACCCTGTGCACCGCAATGAAGAGTAGCCCTCGCTCGCCGCAACTACAGAAAGCCGGAGGGCAGCAATGAAGACCCACCGCAGCCAAAAACAAATAAAGAAAGAAATAAGTTTATTAAAAAAAAATACTCATTTAAAAAAAAAAGAAATCATCCCCTAAACTAAAGCAATGGCAATGGGGGTAGATAGGGCCATCCAAACTAGATATACTTAGGATTGTAAAATTGAAAGAGGACTTCCCTGGCAGTCCAGTGGTTAAGGCTCCACACTTCCACTGCAGGGAGATGCAGGTTCGATCCCTGGTCGGGGAACTAAGATCCCACATGCTGTGCCGTGCTTCTTTTTGGAGAAATCAAAGGTTTTTTTTCAATATCAGAATGTTATTCAAGGTGGGCTCAAATGCTGAGGTGGGGGAATGAATATTTTAGTTGGAAGGACTTGGATAAGAAATGGTACAGAATCAGGAAGGGCCACATAACATCTCAAAAACAGCAACCACCCTAGTGGGACTTAAATAAAGGGTCCTCACCAGGGAGGAAAAAGAAGGAGAAAGAGGCTGGAAAGGTAAACAGAAGGATGTGGATGAAGGGCTTTAAACTGCCAGCCAAGATTTGGGAAATCATTGGCAGTGTCTGAACGGGAGACAGGGTATGTGGTTTAGGATGGATGAGAGGGAAGAGGCAGGGAGCTTGGTTACTAAACTGTCACAATTGTCCATCTGATGGGTAATAAATAAAGGAGCTGGCGTGGCAGCATTTGGAGCAGACAGATGCGAGAGGCATCACAGAAGTAACGTGTTAGGGAGGGAAAAAATGTTGTAGGATTTCTGGAAAGCCAGAAAGCCTCAGGCTCTAAATTATTAGGTCCTCTTCAAGTTTCCTCTTGTTATCCATGAACTCCAGACTGGAGTTAGTAATCTGGGCCTATTCATGCCAGCATGTCCCATAAAGATATAAAAGGAGATACAGAAGTTCACAAATAGGCATGTACATAGATATAAAGATACACAGATAGACTGATACCAAGCTACATCGACTGATCCAGGCACAGTGCATAATTGGAAGGATACCTGTTTGTTATTCCAGAACTCAAACATGCCCTACAAGGAGGGAGAAAATGTTGCAAACGTTGGCTCCAGATTCTTCTAAAAAACTGGGTGATAGGTCAGAACGTGAGTGGGATGAACAAGGGTTCAAGCTTTTCCAAACCAGTTCTTCTATCTCTCCATGACAGAGCATTACCAGTATAACAGGCTTGCCTGTTGATGGAACATAAAGACATACCTACTCTTTCCCAAATGCCCTGAGTCCATTTATGTGCACACAGAAACCCAGTCCTAAGCTCTCTTCCTAAACACACACCAATGGTCCTGTGAGCGACGTTCCATTGTGTGGTCAACCGTGCTAGGGCTTCAAGCCTCTGGGAAGTTCCAGGCGTTTCCAAGCCTCCGGCTCAGGACACTACACTACCTCTAAGACTTTCATGAGAGCTATAATCCTCCGCTAAAGGCAAGCAACAACAATCTGATGGTGAAGGCAGTTTGCATATTTCATCAATGCGGATCACACTCTCAGGCACCAGGTTCTTTGTTACGGAAGCACTCCCGAATTACGAGGTAGTTAAGTTGGGTTTATTAGCTCATGCCTATGATAACATAGTAATAGCAATTAATTCAATCACATTCAAGAGGAAATAGCATAAGGATCCTACACTGTGATTTAGAAGGCAGAGGTAATTATAGCTCTACCCGATAATTGTATGGTGGATCTATCTCTGTAAGCATGACACTGGATGATGCTACGCAGCTTTCACTGGGAAACCTGGGAGCCCAGGGAAACTTCAGGGGCATTAACCCATAAAAACCTGAACTTCTGCTGGAAAAACAAAGTGAAGATCTCATCTCTGGTGATTTTAACTAGAAGGACAAAAAGGATTTAAAAGGAACAAGATTCATACGGCAGGTAACATGAGGGGGGGATTTAAAGTTGATCACACATCATAGTACTTTGAATTTGTTGAAAGCATGTGTATTCAAGAGAATGATAAATACGGTACAGTATCCCTTGTAAATGAATCTAAAAAAAAGTAAACTCATAAAAAAAATATGGCAGGTAATGGGAACTCATCTAGGAAGAAAATTCTTAGTTCCTCCTAATTGATTTTGAATTGAGGGAACAGCATCTTGTTAAGACTTCCTCTGTGGGGAGGTAGTCTCTGGTCCCTTGTATCTGGCTACCTGCCAAAATAACTCCGCTTGCCCTGTTCTGCTGTTCTCACACAAGAATGAAACAGCTTGGCATTAGAGTCACAACCTGGGCTTGAATATTGCCTACTTGCCAGCTAATGATTGTAGATAAATTACCTGCCCCATCAATGTCAGTTTTCTCATCTCTAAATTGGAACAAATAACTAACTTCAATTATTACTGAGGTAGCATGTAAAAATGCTAAGCAAACTCTAAATACCAAAAAAAAATCATTCTACCATATATTTGTTACCTGATGCACTATGATCATAGGAAATAACAGTATTATATCAGAAACACTGAAATGTTTTAAATCAGACGTTTATGAAAACTAGTACGTATTACTTTCTAAACAATCATATTTAAAGTTTTTGCTATCATCCCTGTTACAGGAGCTCCATTTCAGCTGGCTATTAATGCAGATGCTATGTAAGAAGGCTATATGAAGAAATAGTTGCATAGCTAAGTACAAAAATATTATGTAGTCAACCATGGTTACTGCCTAGATGATGAAACAAAATATTCCTGAACTGAAATATAAACATCTCTAACATTGTGGTCTACAATAAACTTTCATGTCTCAGGAGAGGAGGTTAGATGGGATTCTCTCACTAGTCTTAAAATATTTGTCTATCAGATTAGCATATTTGTAATAACGTGTGGAACACTAATATCATTTCCTGTTATAAAGAAACAAAACTAGCTAGGTCTTGATGTCCATTTCCCCAAAGTATCTGACCCCCAAAGAAGATGTTTTCAGTTTATGAAAGGGGACATGAAATGAGAATGGGCAAGAAAGAAACTAATAAGCGATGTCTGGGGTTATGACTCTTTAGAAATGTTCTCAGGGCTTTAGAACCAGACAAGTGTCTGCTCAAACCTGACACCACACTTAACCTCCCCCAGTCCCCAGGCAATTTGGATGAAAATCAGCTTCGCTTTAGGCTTAGCTATATAAGAATCTGTATTGTCATTCCTAGACCTGTTTAAGCCCTTTTAATAGATCAAGTCAGGATGGTACCTTCATAATTTAGTGTTGTGAATAGTGCAAATAAAGCCTTCAATGGCATCTAATCAGAACATTTTCTTTTCTCTTCCCTGAGACCATTATTCCATAGAGGTCCAGATTTCCCCAGCCTGTCAGTCATTACAACTACAAGCTGCCCAAGCTCATTTGAAAGCCATCAAGTAGCTAATTTGCCAAGATGGATTCAAAAGACATGAGACAGCTTACGGTTGTGGTCTCTCTGACCCCTCCCACACAAAGCAGCGTTCTGAAGCCCACGGGGACTTTCTTTGGCTGGTGGCGGGCTATTGTTTAAACACTGATTGCCTCTTTTTTCTGTCATTCACTTTTCCCCCTTCCCTGAACTCCGCCACCATCAGTCACAGACTTCATTCATAGCCCACCGGCTGAAAGTTCTGTGCTCAACACACTGACAAAATAAGCCATGTATAGGTCAGAGCTAGAGGAGAAAAAAATCACACTCATAGATATTAACGAAGCCTTGAGTGAATTTTTCTTATCGATTCAAAAGACTTATGTGCTTTTTATGCCAATGAACTCTGGCATATACAACAGAAAATGAGGCAATTCATGTTAAAGTAATTTCATAATGACAAAAAAAAGAACTATACAGATACAAGGTATTTGAGAAATATATGGTATATTTCATTAGGGTCTTAAGAGACCCTGGACCATTTTCCCCAGCCTACTTTACACAGAACAAGTACTAGTGATTGGTGGTCCAAACAAGGGACACAGATTTTAGAATCAGACCTAGGTGTGTGAATCGTGAGTTGATCCCTTATTTGTGATCCTGGACAACTGACTTAATTTCCCTGGGCCTCAATTCCCTATTCAAAAAAAGGGGGGGTAACATTACCTACCTCACGGTGTTGCTGGGAGTGATAATGAACTAATTTACATAAAATATTTCACAATCTCTGGCAGGTCACGAACTATCCGTGAATAGTAGCTATTATTGTTACTGTTTTATTGTTACTATTTCTTTCTATTCTGTGCAGTAGAAGCTATTTTTCTCGTAGAAGGTAACACAGAAGAGTAATAAGAATAATAAACACATCTGTGATATTAACTCTGTGCTATGCATAGTTAATGGATCATTCTATAAAGAAACTGAGGCATGGAGAGGGAAAGTAAGGTGCCCAAAGTTACATAATGAGTAAGTGGAGGAGCTGGAATTGAACCCAAGCAGTCTGGCTGCATTACTCTCTGAAATAAATTTATTCTAAATGCAGGTAGGTATCTGCCACACTGGCGGTCCTTACAGTTCTAAGAGACAGAAGCACATTGAAACAAACATGAAATCAAAGAGTTCATTGTAAGCCCAACAGAGACCCTTGAGACCGTGAAACTCAGTTTCCTAGTCATGACATCCGAGAGCTAGAACCAGAGACTAGTTCTGACTTCAAGGCAGTGCTAGCCATCTCAGCAGCAACAGATGTACCCACACTGTGCAGCTTCTCCCGTTTCCATCTTCAGAACCAAGCCCCTACTTGCTCCAAGTAAATCTTTCAATTCTGTTCCCCTGCAGTTCAGTTCCTCCATAATCCAACTGGATATTCCAAGGAAAGGAATCATCATGATGCAGTTTAAGGGGTGATGTCTGTCCCTGGACCAATCAGGTCTTCCTCAAGAATCAGGGTCTACACCACATACATCACTGCCAATATTCTCTTAGAAGCTTAAGAGAAAAGAACTATCTACAGGTACCTTGAAATAGATCTTTCCCACCATTACCTTGCTATCTTCTTATCCTCTCCATTTTGAGGTGGTGAGAAACATAGAAATGGAATCAATCTTTGGAGTTGGTGAGCTTAAAAAAGAAACTCTACCTCTGCCATCACTGGCCATGAGAAATTAGGCAAGTTATCAAATCTCTCTAGGGCTGCCTTCCCAATTGTAAAACAAGGATAGTAATCATGACTGTCTCATAGGTTTGCTTTGAGTATTAAGTGAGGTGGTATAGATAAAACACTTTGGCATAAATCTTGGCTCTCAGTAAGTGTTCAGTAAATGTTACCTATATTTTTATCAAAATTCCCAGTTCAAGAGCCTTCATAAATATACTTCAGCCTTTAGAGTTTTGAGGCTTCTAAACTCCTGTGTCCTCTTTCCTCCCAAATCTTCTTCTTTAACAGCCAAATAGTCAAGGCATCCAAGGAATCAGAAAGGGCCAAGATTAGATACAAGATTAAACAGAGAGAGGCAGAAAGTAGATGAATGTTGTGTGGTAGAATCTACTGATAGCTACCTGTCTGATCTCTTTTCCTTAGTAACAGAATCTCAATTTTATTTATGTTGACATGGCACACAGCTAACATACTGCATTTCCAGCCTCCCTTGCAGCTAGATATGGCCTTGTGACTAAAGTCTGACCAATGAGATGCAAAGCAGAGTTTTGTGGATTTCCAGATATACATTATGCAATGCTTCTATTTCATGAGACAGAAATGACCTCTATCTTGCTTAAACCAGTTGTTTTAGGATACTTGTATCAGAATGTAACAGAATATAATCCTAATTTATATAATCAATCTGGAAGTCTTCAATTAATTGTCTAATCATTAAAATAGTAGAGAGAGGTGCATTAATCAGAAGAGAGCAGATAGGTAGAAAGGAGAAGATAGAAGAAAGAAAGATGGATAAGATATTTACAATTGAAAATCATCTTCCTCAGAAGAAAAACCACATACTAGAACAAAATTTTAGGTAATTTATCTAATGTGATTAACCTAAAGGGAAATTATGATGATTTGGTACTCCACGCCTAGAAACACATTTAGATGCTTTGATGCCTACCTGATCCACTAAACTGTTTAATGCAGTGAATAAATGACTTGAACTTTCTCTATCTTGATCCCTGTTTTTTTAATGGTCATCATAAACCTTACCTTACAGAGATAATTTGAGCATTATCTAGGACATCATCAAAAATATTTTACTAACATCCTTCCGCACTTTCTTGCATCTCTTGTCAACCAATGATTTTTAGACAAAACTATCACCTCTCATGTCCTGACTCCAAAGTCACAAATTCCCATAAAGATAAGCAGAAAAACTCAAAGGCTCCAAAATGTTTTTAAGGTCCAGCCTGCCATACCTTGTGATCCATGCTTACTTGACTGATGGAAGAAAGTTATGGCTATAGAATCCTTACTCAGTTCCAGAATTATTTAGCTTCTATGAGCCTCTGTTTTCTCATTGGTAAAACGTTGCACTTTTTTTCCTCCAAAGTGCCTTCCAGAATTTAGAAGATATTCATTCATTTATTCATTCATTCAATACACATTTAGTAGGTACCTACTATATTCCAGGTTCTCCTCAGTCTTTGGGATCCAGAAATAAAGCAAAATTCATGCCTTTATGGAGTTTATTGCTAGTGGGGGGAGACAGAAAAGAGAGTTGGAAGCTTTATTAAGTTATCATCTTTCTGCTTCTATACGCCACTTTGCCATGCTGGGGCTGGGACCCTGCAGTCCTTCTGGGCTTGGCCAGCTGCTCTACTAGGTTCGGCCAACAGAGGGCACTGGAGGGAGCCTGCAGTGGTTGGGCAGGAAGATGGAAACTGCTGCTTCCCATTTGCTTCCTCTCTTCTGCCATCAATGCCCTTGCTATGGCTCTGCACCCTCAAAGCAACAGTTGATTCCAGAAGCAACCAGTGGTTCCAATTTGCAGTTTTTCCACACTGCAAGAACCAGCTTCATTGTACCCCTCACTCTGGGGTATGCCCACCCCAGAGAGGCAGTGCCCCTTCTTCAGAAGACGGAATTTCAGCCAAGGGAGCCCCACCTCCATGCCTCTAAATTTTAATAAATTCAACCTCCTCCTGTTGCTCTTCCAGCCTGTATTAGTCCATAACAAAGTGCCCTAGACTCAGAGGTTTACACACAGAAATTTATTTTCTCCCAGTTCTGGAGGCTGGACATCCAAGATCAAGGTGTGGACAGAGTTGTTTCTCCCGAGGTCTCTCTCCTTGTCTTGTAGACATGCATCCTCTCCGTGTGTCCTCACATCGTCATCCCTGTGTCTGTGTCCTAATCCACTCTTCTTATAAGGACATTAGACCTATTGGATTAGGGTCCACCTTGATGATGCCATTTTAATTTAATTGTCTCTTTGAAGACCCCATCTCTAAATATAGCCACATTCAGAGGTACTGGGATTTAGGACTTCAACATATGAATTTTAGGGAAGACACAATTCAACCCCAAAACACAGCCCTAGCTGCTTCCTACGGTTACCTTCACTGTGAAACTTCAGTTGCTTTTTTTTTTTCTTTTCAGTTTTCTAATGCTTGGTTAAGACTCTTTTATATTAAATTCTGTCTGTTAATTTAATTATGTGGTTTCTGCCTCTTGAAGGGATCCTGGCTGATACAGAATGTCAGATGGTGATAGTATGATGGAGAAAAAAATAATAGAGCAGAGAAAGGGGACAGGAAGTGCTGAGGTGAGGATGAGTTTCAACTCACATAGGAGAGTTAGGAAAGACTTCTCCAGAAGGTAACATTTGGGCAGAAACCTGGACAAGGTGAAGGAACAAGCCATGAGGCTTTCTTGGGGCAAAAGCATCTTCTGGCAGAAGAGGTATCGTGGTAATAAAAGGCACTGAAGTTCTTATTGAACATTGTGTAATCCACTGAGACAAGTCGCTGCAGAGAAAAGAGCTCTTCAATACTCCTTGCTCTGATGGACTGTTTTCCATTGCCTGCATATCAGTAATTGCCAGTGGGCAATTCTCACATTAAAATTATAATAATCAAGAATTTTGGGGCTGGCAAGGATCTTGTAGTTCAGCAGTCCCCAACATTTGTGGCACCAGGGACCGGTTTCATGGAAGACAATTTTTCCACGGACTGGGGAGAGTGGGGAGGGGATGGTTTCAGAAAGATTCAAGCACATTATATTTATTGTGCACTTTATTTCTATTATTATTACATTGTAATATATAATGAAATAATTATACAACTCACCATAATGCTGACAGAAGGCGGAGCTCAGGCAGTAATACGAGCGATGGGGAGCGGCTGTAAATACAGATGAAGCTTCACTTGCTTGCCCGCTGCTCACCTCCTGCTGTGCAGCCCAGTTCCTAACAGGCCACGGACAGCTGCCGGTCTGTGGCCCGGGGGTTGGGAACCCCTGTTGTAGTTCATCTAATCCACCTTTCACATGTTGTAGACCTAAACCCAGAGAGGTGAATTCATTGGACTTAGGGCCACAGAGATGAAAGACTGTGGAATTTGAACTCTATCTCCTGATTCCTTACAATTCAGGAATCTCTCCACAGCACAATGGTGTGCTTTCCACATCAGTAATCACAAGTATTAAGTTGACGGAGGCAGATAACCAGGGATGTACCACTACCAAGAATGCCCATTTCTCAGGTGAGAACATAAAACCTTATTGTTCAACCATATCTTTTGTGGCGGGGGATGGTGTGCACTCTCAAGTCTTTGATACATACACCTAAAGGCAAGGGCAGTAGTCTGAAGCCTTAAAAAAGAAGTAGCAGTAATACCAATGAATACTCTATATTATGGTTTTTAGGTTTCTTGGCCCCTATTGCAGGGATATGCCTTTGGATTCTCTTACTGGTGGAGACCCAACATCAGCTGTTTCCCTGGCCTCTCCAAACACGCCTGAGAATGGCCCTGTGAAGGTGGCATTCCACCCCTTGGAGCAGTAACATCTTCCATGTTACTTCATTCTCATTAGGCCACAAGAAACCTCAAGGCAGCATTACCAACTTGTAGAAACCAAAATCCTGGCAACTGACAGAACTCGAATGACAAAGATAATAGTGTGACGAAAGGTCACGACATAAACCACTCTGTTAAGAGTGTTCAGACCCTTATCCTACAAGGCTCTAGGTAGGAGTAGTATGTTTTCATGCCATGAAGACAAAGGCATTTGTTTTCATCTTAGAGAAAATTATAATATCATCTCCATGTTTATTGGCTCTGCTCTGAGCCCTGGAGCCCCATGTAGCTGTTGTACATGAACTCCTGACGGTGAGCCCAAAGAAGTAAGACGATTGTCTTGGGAAACACAACAGTGCGTCCATAGATTTGATACATGCCCCTTGCCCTCCTAAGCCACAAGTTTCCATGGTGTGTTTGGCATAAATGGGAACTTCACATATATTACATTTTTCTATATTTACTGATGATTCATTTCATTACAAATGTTATTAGCAACATTATCAAACATTTATTAATGTTGACTTACATACAAGGCACTGGGACAGCTAATGGTGATTACAAGGCATAATTCCCTTTTTTTTTTTTTTTTTTTTTTTTTTTTTTTTTTTTGTGGTATGCGGGCCTCTCACTGTTGTGGCCTCTCCTGTTGCGGAGCACAGGCTCCAGACGCACAGGCTCAGCGGCCATGGCTCACGGGCCCAGCCACTCCACAGCATGTGGGATCTTCCCGGACCAGGGCACGAACCCGTGTCCCCTGCATCGGCAGGCGGACTCCCAACCACTGCGCCACCAGGGAAGCCCATAATTCCCTTTTTTTAAATTGAAGTATAGTTGATTTACAATGTTGTGATAGTTTCAGGTGTAGAACAAAATGAATCAGTTAAATATATATGTATATATATATATGAGTATATACTTTTTCATTATAGGTTATTATAAGATATTGAATATAGTTACCTGTGCTATACAGTAGGTCCTTGTTGATTATCTATTTTATATATAACAGTGTGTATATTTTAACCCCAAATTCCTAATTTATCCCTCCCTCCCTTCCCCTTTGGTAACCATAAGTTTGTTTTCGAAGTCTGTGAGTCTATTTCCATTTGGTAAATAAGTTCATTTACATCATTTTTTTAGATTCCACATATAAGTGATATCATATGATATTTTTCTTTCTCTGACTTACTTTCCTCAGTATGATAATCTCTAAGTGCATCCACGTTGCTGCAAGTGGCATTATTTCATTCTTCTTTATGGTTGAGTAATATTCCATTATATATATACCCACATGCCATAGTAGCTTTAGTCAAATAGTTAGCTACATTTATCTATTAAACATATACTGTTGCTCATATTGTTGCTTTATTTATTATATGAGTTTCCTAAATATTAAATGTTGCATAGTAAAAGTAGTTACACACTGGACTTCATAAGCACAGAAAATTCACACCTTTTGCGTAAGTACGGTGTCCCGTAGCCATGGGACCACATCCAGAACAAGCCGTCAACGCCTCACGCAGTTCAGTCCATCTCGTTAACTTTCCCTGTGACCTGACACCCCTCTGGAACCAACAGACATCTCCCCAGCACACAGAAAGAGCCAATGTAGCAATCGTTCATGCTTTACATCTCATAAGCCAAAATAGATATCACAACTGGTAGCAGAGATACAAATTAAACAGAGAAGAGGTTTACTTGCTGCACCTTATAAAATTCCAGTACTTCACTTCTCTTTTTGTCCATTCAGTGGTTCCCCTCAATCTGGCCCCTCCCTGCCATCCAGGAAATCACTCTGGTGATATACAGTCTCCCCTACTTTCCCAGCTTCCATCTGGGGGAGCCCATGGCTCAGCTGAGGCTTTATCTGCCCACTGCTTCATTTTGGGTCTTGCCTCCCAGAGACTCCTGGGCTGATCATTTACTGTTACCATGATTCTTCTCGCCTCTTTCTGTAAGCATAATACCAAGTCCTGATTTCTTATTTGCACCTGCAAGGGCTGAAGCTGCAGGTGTTTATCTGTATAGAAGTCACCAGGAGTCAGTGTGAATCAGGGCAGTTCCCCGAGCAACAGAAATTAATATGTAGGAGAGTTCCAGGCTCAGGTAGTGTTTCTTTCCAATTATATTTACTCATTTTCATGAGGTGTTATTTAATTCCTGAGGTTTCCTGATAAATGGTACAAATGCCGTTCCTTTTTCCAATGCAATTTGTGATTCCGTTATGTGAAAAGACACTATATTAAATAAAAATTAGTCTTAATATTAGGTCCCTCTGTTCTCGAAGCAGGAAGCTCATTGCAAAGCAATTCTCATTTACAGCCATACATCTTTGCTTTGAAAACCGTGATAGCAGAAAAGTGCGCAAAGAAGAAGGAAACTGCTTCAAAATGTCAAACAACATCTGTTTCCCATTTCTGAGAATTACTGAGCTTTCTGCGCCCTTTAACCCTTTAGCCCACATCGTATCTGTCCCTTCATAGTTTATGAGCTTTATCTTCAGAAGTCTTTCAGTAAATGAAACCTGATACAGAGAGTGAATCTCTGCTTAAGGTTCTCTCCAAGGATTAGGGATGAGATTTATTAGAACAACACCACTCACGCTGTGATACTTTAAGGTCGTGTCAACATTTCAATTATAAACCTGTGCTTCCAGGGGGACAGACACAGTCTGTTTAAATAATAATAATAATGATTCTCCAGCTTCAAACTGGGAAAGTGGGATAGTCACTGGAGGATCCATGTTTTGGATGATTCAAACTTTGAAAAGCTTCCTGTGATTGACCTTTCTGAAGGGTAAAGAATTATATCCCACAGACTCTGGGATTTTATACTTCAAGACTGTCTCCCACAGTCAAAGCAAAAATGATGATAGATTAAATAATTCGAGCAAAAAATCTAAATATGATCGTTCTGGAAAACTGCAAATGAGTCAGCATTTGAACATTTATTTTGAGGACAAGGCAGAAGGCATTTTGTCACATGCAGTAATAGGTCATTCTTCTAACCATAACTTTAGGTCAACCAGGCAGTGGTGGTTTCTTCTCAGTGATCTGCAGCAAATCTCTGTGCCATCTAAATGAACAGGGACTGAAAGGTCTGCCAGAAAAGCATGAGGGAATCAAGGTCAACCAAAAACAAAGTGAATGTATGAGTTCATCTTTGGTGCCCTTCTCCCGATGCTCTGCGCTCTCTGTCTTCCCCTCCTGAAGCCCATGATCCTGAATCCTGAATGTAAGAGTTAATCCTTTCACCTTCCTTACCACCTGACCCCATCCTTCAGTCAAAACCAACCTGCTACCCACTTGATTCCTTGAGAGCCACCTATGAGGTTAGAAAGGATCCACTAGGTTTCTACTGATTTGCTGACAGTCACTAAGTCTTAAATGGTTGTCTGTCTCCAAGACGTTTGTGTTTTGTAAGGAGCAAAGCTGGTGGAATTTAGGGCATCTCTACAGGGACAATGGAAAGGGATTTTTAAGTAAGGAATTTAAAAGCACTCTTCAAATAGCATCGCACAGGCAACCGTATATTTCTCCTGTAATTAAGAGGTTTAATTAATAGTTCCATTGTTCTATAATGTTCCATTGTTCTATTCTCTAGAGAGAACTAGTCATAAAACATAAGTTCCATGAGAGCAGAGTTCTGTTGTTTTGTTCCCTACAAAACACCCAGCACCTATGACTTAAAACATTGTAGGTTATAAATATCTGGTGAATGAAGGAATAAAAATGTTATTGAACATATCAATACCTCTTTATCAGTTCTGAAAGTCTTAGTAATAAGTAACCTGCAAACACATTTCCTCAACGCAGAAAAAAAAATCTATTACTGTAAATAAATGGTTATCTATATATTGGCATCTAGGGTAGGGTGATGCAGAAAAGAATCACATACAAAATAAGTGAGTAACTAAGAGAAATATCTAAGAGCAATGTTTGCTCTTTTTTTTCTGACTTTTAAATACCACCTAAACCTTTACAATGGGGAGTTTGAAACTGAAAGAGAGATGAACTTTTCAGTCCCACCTCCGTGTCTCCTGTTTCTCAAGTAAGAAAAATACCTCCAAAAGACATTTGTATTTTAAAAATATACACTACTTTGCCCATGGAGCCAACCAGATTGTAAGTGCCTTGAAGGTAGGCAGGAGCAATGCCGTATTCATTTGTTTTATACCCACAAAGTTTCTGGATGGTGGGCTGCACACAGCATGTGTTTCATAGAAATTTGTTAGGTTGGGTAGCTTCTTAAAAATTGAGACTCTCCATTGCAGCAGGTACTTTATCTAAACTGCTCAGGAGCATCAGTGTCTGCTTTCAATTTCATCTACTCTCTCTTCCTCTGGCAAGCCTCTGGCGGCGTGAGAAGAAGAGATGAAAGGAAATGAGACAAAAAGAGGAAGAGTCTAACTGTAAGGTCTTCTAGGGACTTTGATGCTATGAGTGTTTGAGGAATCTTCAAGTATTGCTTGTCTATATATAATCATGTTTCTACAGTAGAAATATTCCCTTTCTGAAGACAACAATGTATTCCTTTGCGAATAAAGTCTCACACAATTATTAGCCAAGGAAATCCACTCAGCCACTTAACCACTCTTGGGTGGTCCTTTCCCTTGTACCTTTCAATAGCTATACCAGATGGTCTCAAAACTATTCCCAGAGTTGATATTTTGTGCTACTACAGCCATCTTCTGTTATTTCTATGTGGCTTTTCTGGAGAACTAAAAATGCACTCATGTTCTACAGAAATCCTTTCATTCTATTTCAGTTAGCCTACAGAGTTCTGGGCCTTTTCATGGAATAGAAGGGTGCCAATCTCTTGGAAGTTGCAATCTTCTGGTCCATTGGAAAGAGGGAGACCCTCCATAGAATCCAAAATAAATACATAAACAAATGTATTGTGACCCTAAGTGTTTATGTCCTTAGTCTTAAGAGCAGTTTCTTCAGGAGAATAAGAGAAAGAAAAAAATCTCCACACACTGGCATAATCGTAGTCTGATGTCATTCCAGCAACTTACAACAACAAAGGCAAGGCTGTTTTTCTTGTTTGTTTGTTTGTTTAATTAAATTCTTTCAAGCCATGTGGAGCAATACTGCTGGGTAGATCTTGTTAGAAGCGATAACTAAAACACAAACAAACTAGTTCTTTCATTTGGAATTGCAACCACAGCACATGTTCAGGACGACGCCCTCACCAAATCCCCAAGGATCCTTAGTTTGCAAACCAAGTCACCTTTAGAAATAGGTTCAGAGGTTTGTTAGAGAGCTGGAAACCCCTTCACACTGAGAAGGAGATCAGGAAAGTCTGATCTCTGGCAGAGATCTCTGGAAAGAGAGATCTTTCAGGCAGGAGATCTCTGGAAAGTCAGACTTTTCCTGCGACATCGCCCATGGAGTCCAGCAGATGAAATGATGCCTTTGCGATAGGCTCTCAACAGACTTAGAGGTCTCAGAAAAACGGCTTTCTCACTCCTCAGCCTTGACTTGAAGTGAGGCAATCAGGAGTCTCTAGGTTTTTCCAAAGAGGATGAAAGTGGAAAAAAGAAAAATATTTGTGTATATGTATGTTTCCCAAAACGCCAGTAGATCCTGTGTTCAGATTCCACGTTATGTGATCTGATCTGGAGTGAAACATCAGTCCCACCACACTGTTTATGATGTTTCTAGGGGAATGGTAAGTATACTTGGCAACCTTACTAACTGCAGTAAGATATGTTGACCTGTGTGGATTCTCCATGATGGCTTTGAGACAATGTAGCTTTTGGAGTGAGATAAACCTAAACTGGAATCCCGTCTTCCTATGTGATCTTGAGAAAGTCATAGTCCTTTCTGAGCATCAATCTTCTCAATCTTGAATTTGAGGAGGATGAGGCTTGGACCTGGAGCAGGTGTTTGTCGTGCTAATTCCCGAGGCCCATCTGTTGTCAGCATAGCTGTGACGGGCAGTTGTAGGCACGTTTCTTTCTTTCTTTCTTTCTTTTTTTTATTAATTTTTGTTGGAGTATAGTTGATTTACACGGTTGTGTTAGTTTCTACTGTGCAGCAAAATGAATCAGCTCTACGTACACATATCTCCTCTCTTTTCTGGATTTCCTTCCCATAGGCACGTTTCAAGGTGTCCCACCTGGGGCACAAGCCCTGGTGTCTGCAGCTTTTCTGCCTCTTGGCTTTCTCTGAGGACCTTGGAAAGCACTGTGTTCGTGCACCAGCCCAGTCTAAAAGTACGGGGCAATTACCATCCCACACGGGCTCCTCCCTGGCAATCCTGAACCAGTGGGGGCACAAGGGTCACTGCATAAATGTCCAGCCTCCCAGTTCTCTGGTAGGACAGCTCAGAAGTAGTCTTTTATGGCCTTTCTCTTATCCTTTTGCATCCCATACAAGCCATATTTCAGGGTAGAAGAATCTAAACTAAGACCTTTCTTATTCTTTTTTTCCACATTTGTTGCACAGCTCAAATAAGATAACATATGGAAAGATTTCTTTGTAGACTCTAAGCATATGGGCAAATGTCAGTTACAAATATGAAAATGTTATGCACCATCATTTTAATCTATGTTTACATTGAAAACATTGAAATTATATATATATATATATATATATATATATATATATATATATATATATATATTTATTTTATTTTTTTTTTTGGGGGGGGGTATGCGGGCCTCTCACTGTTGTGGCCTCTCCCGTTGCGGAGCGCAGGCTCTGGACGTGCAGGTTCAGTGGGCATGGCCCACGGGCCCAGCCACTCTGTGGCATGTGGGATCTTCCCAGACCAGGGCACGAACCCGTGCCCCCTGCATCGGCAGGCAGACTCTCAACCACTGCACCACCAGGGAAGCCCGAAATTATATTATTATTTTACATATTTCTCCTATTATGAACGTGTTGTATCTGTTAGGTTGATAATAAACGTGTTCAGGAGAACAAAGCTATATGCAGCACTAGGAAAACATAAATAAGTGAGCAACCTTGGTGGAGGGAATTTACCCTCATCCTATCAGGTCTCTGTAATTTTACTCTTGTGTGTTCTCTCTTTAGAAAGTCTCTCCTAATCACATCTTCCCATCTAATTCCTCCTTACCCTTCAATACTCAGCTCATTCATCCAACCACCCATCTTACCCTTCAATACTCAGCTCATTCAGCCATCCACCCATTCATTCATGGTGTTTATGGGATGTTGCCAATAAGCCAAAGTTAAGTTTACTCTAACACCTGCCATCTCAAAAATGCCAAATCCTGACCCCATCTCCTTCTCAGGCTCCTGTCCTAGCTCCCTCCTCACCTTCACAGCCGAATGTCTCAAAACCGTCCATATACACTTTCTTAAGGTGCTCATCTTCCATGCCTCCATTAACCTAAAACTTCTCTTGCTAAGGTCATGAATTGTTACTATATTAATAAAATCCAATAGACAATGGTTTTCATTTTACTTGACTTCTCAGCAACTTTTCACACTCTTGGCCCCTTATGATTTGGTTTTACGTGACTTCTACTTTCATGGTTTCCTCTTGCTTTTGCAGCCAGTGGTAGAATTTTCTTTTTATTTCTAAATTTCTTTATTTTCAGTACCTTTCTAGATTCTCCTTCTCTAAATCAGTTAGGGTTCTGAGCTACAAGCAGCAGTAGCCAAAGATGGATGACAAATAATTCAAATTAAGTATTATGAGTAGCTTGTAGAATCGGAGGGAGGCTCAGAACTATGGAACTAAGACAAATACCAGAAATCATCCCAAAGGACTGACTGGTTCTTAGAGGCAGGAAACTTTGGCAGGAAAACAAGCACTGGTCACTGTGGCTAGTAGCACAGTGATGGTTTAGGTGCCTGGTAGCCAAAAATAATGGCAATTAGCCATTACTTTTCCACATCAAATCGTGTCTTAAGCTTTCTCTAAATTGACATTTCCTCTGGTGAAATCTCATCAGCTCCCATGACCTCAAAACCCTCTTATGTATCAACGTCTCTCAAATCTTGACTTCTAATCTGGACCTCTTTTCCGAGGTTCAGATTCATGTATCCAAACACATGCTTGGCAGCTCCATTTATTAGATGTCTTGTATCAGTAATATTTTAAATTTAAGAGATGCAGATCTGAACTCATTCTCTTCATGCTCCTTCTGCCTGTCTTCTTCATCTAAGTAAATAGCAATTCCATCCATACATTTCCTTGTTCCCAAAACCTGGCAGTCATCCCTGACATCTACCTCTTTTTAACTTGCTCATCCCATTCACTACCAACTCTTGTCCATTCTGCCTCCAAAATACATTTGCAATTTGCCCCCTTCTCCACTGTCACCATCCTACATTAATCTACCATCTTGTCATCTTCTTCCACAATGGCAATAGCTTCATAATTGTCTTCTTGCCTCCATTCTTGATGCATCCAATTTACCCCATCACAGCAACCAGTATAATTTGATAAAGCTTAAATTGGATGATGTCACTTCCTTAATCAGAATGCTGGAATAGCCTTGCATTTGAAAAATAAATTTTCAACGTGGCCCTTGGGATCTAGTGCCTGCTGACTGCTCCAAGCTCACCTTGAGCCATTTTTCTTCTATCACCCTTGCTCTGAACTGAACTAATCTGAGCTTTTAGTGCACTATCCTCAAATTATTTGGGGGTAAATATCAAAATCCACTAAAAAATTTCAAGGTACAAAATACAACCTCACTAGTAGACTGAAATGAAAGTAAGTTTGAAGCCAAAATCTGCCATACATACCGTTATTTATTCATTACATTTTAATTTTTATCAGCAAGTGTATTTATTTGCAAAGGCTGCCATAACAAAATATCACAGACTGGGTAAGTTAAATAACAAAAATTTACTTTGTCATGGTTCTGGAGGCTAGAAGTCCAAGATCCAAAAATATTTTTGGAAGCTCGAGGACTGAGCTGTGCAATGCAGTCTTACTAGGTCTGCATGTAGAGCAGAAAAAGAAAATCCACAAGAAAATCTTCCTGGAGACATTTCTTGAAGTTTCTCTCATTACTTTCCCAGTTATAATAAACAGCTGATAATCTCAAAGTAAACTGCTTCTGATGTCTGTCACTTAATACTAAGCCACTATATTTAGCATTCCTAGATAAATAAATTCATTCCTGGCCAACCCTGGAATTAAAGAACCCAAAAGAGCTTTAGGAAATTCCCCTAAGTAATTGATACTCTTAACTGAGTCAGTCTTGGATTAAATACCTGAAATGAAATGTGGAGAAGGGAGGTAACACCTAGGAGCCAACCATCCATGGCCAAAAAAGAATCATCTGGATGGCTTACTCCCACAGAAAATCAACCTATCAAATATCCTATTCAAACTGCATCTTGAAACATGAAGATGAAAGCTGAGTATAAACTCACTAAGATGATTATTTGGAAAGGAGTTACCTCGATGTCTTTAGAGAACCTGACCTTGATTCTGTTTCCTCCTCTGCCTATCAAGTGGGAACCTAGTTTTCCTGGTTTTCCATAAATATGTTTTCTCCTTCCCTTGCAGAATAGAGACAGCCAGGATGAGCACCGAATGGTGGGTCAAGTGGGTTTATTTAGTACTTTGTCTTCTCCAGCTGGTGCCACGCCTTTTAGCCCGGACGTCCTTTGTATGTGATGCTGTCTGACATTGTTTAACAGGATGATGGTCACACTGACAGTAGACATTCCACGTGGATCAGAAATGTGGAACACAATCACTTCCTAGTCACTTCTACACCATCAGCCTCTGTCAATTATTAAATGCTTATTTCAATGGTACCCCACAATAAAGCAATAAAGTTTTAAGTTTTCTGTTCTCAAAAAATTATCTGTGCAGAAGATCTAGATTTTGAGAAAGCTATATTCATGCAAATCAAATTTAAGGAATCAGGCTCAAAAATCATATTTCTGTATCATAAAAGCTTTGGTCAGGGCTTACTTTTATTTGTTACTTAAGCAAATAGCATGGCCTTGAGAATAGAAAAGCTAACACATACATTAATATTAGTGATACACAGCAATCTGAGACTAAGCTTTCACAACTGTGGATGGATTCAGTCAGATCAAGATGATCCAGTCTGCTCATTTGTTATCTGCTTTGCACTGAATGTTTGTATTGCCCTGAACTTTATATGTTGAAATCCTAACCCCCAGTGTGATGGCTGGTAGGTGTGATGGTTGGGAGGTGATGAGATCATGAGGGTGGAGCCCTTGTGAATGGGATTAGTGCCCTCATAAAAGGGACCCCAGGGAGCTCCCTCCCAACTTTCCACCATGTGAGGACACAGCAAGAACATGGCTGTCTATGAACCAGGAAGTGGGTCCTCACCAGACACAGAATCTGCCGGTGCCTTGATCTGGGACTTCCCAGCCTCCAGAACTGTGAGAAATAAATGCTTGTTGTTTAAACTACTCAGTCAATGATATTGTTATGACAACCCAAACAGACTAAGACAAAATCGTGTTGCAGGTCTTGTGCTTCTAGGTGTCTACTAGGCACTTTGAACACGTTTAAACTAGTCCCAAATTAGATCACCTAGTTTTTCAGTCAAGTTTGCTTTGACTATAGCTGAATGGAAATTCTTCCTTATTTACCCAAATCATCATTTCTAATAAAATTCATAATTTCACTTTTCTGTACACTTCATTAAGCAAATTGAGGCAACAACCCACTTAGAAATAACATCATAGGACTCTAAGTGATAAGACCAATCTGTTCCAAAAGAAAAATATAAAAGATATTTTCCTCCAGGTCCCAAGATCTTTTCCTTATGCTTTTAACCCAAATGAGCCCTACTTTCCATTCCAGCACCCAAGTCACCCCCTCACACCTTCCCGCCCCTGCCCCACTTCACCCTCTGATGCTTTCACATTACTCCAACCCTTTCCACTCAAAAGGAAAGAAAACAATTTAACAACCCAAGATTATTTCAGACTAAGATGAAGGTATCTGTGCTTTAATACATCATTTCCTCTAGAATGTCTGGAGTTTAAAACATCTTGGAACCCGCTGACCACCTCTTGGTGGAGAGTGGAGAAGATATACAGATACACAAATACCCCACTGTGTGACAGACACTCGTAGAGTTGTTTTCACAGGGATTGTTTCATCTAATCCTCACAACAACCTTTTTCTGTAAGCCTAAAGTATCCCTTTTTAGAGGTTAAATAAATCTCCTAAGATCGCAAAGCTAATAAATGCTAGTTACAGGATTCCAGCCCAAGTCTGTCTGACTCTTTCTCTACAGCTTATGGGCTTTTCACTCTGCCAAACCCAACCCAAATGAACCTCCAGTGGGACATTTTAGCGCTGGGGGATTTTAACACTGGCCCATGAAGGTGAGTGATATCGTTGATCAATGAAGCCCCTCAAGTAGCAGGAAGTAACCACATACTCCATCTCTGTGTCAGATTTTCTTTCCCTACCTGTGTTTTTTTCCTTTGCCACATTCTAGCTTCAATGCCTCTCCATTCCAAACTAGCCTTGCATTTTTAAAAAATCAGTTATTATTCATTCAGTTTTTAGACTGAAAATCCTCTAAGGACCTCAAGGCACCGTATAGAAAAATATTGCATAATGAATGATAAACATTGGGATTACCAGGAGGATACAACTGAGAACTCTGCATCCTTACTTTTTTCTAGTTCTGGGGAAAGTGGAAGTTTTTATCAAATTGAAATGGGCTCTTTACCCCATACCTCTAGCCAGTCTTCTCACTCTTGCTGAATATGAAGCCTTGATTAGACAGATTTTCTCATTTGATCCTCACTGCCATATTCCTAAAATGTAGATATATTGCTTCACCAACATCCAGCAAATACTCCCTCCCCAAATCATCAGTCTTCATTGCCTCTCCAGAATGATTTAAATCATCAAGGCAACAAGACCTAAGACCTCCAGCAGACATTTAAAATTAATGCATCCAGTTGAGTGTGAGCCACCTGATGCAGTCTGTCTATGGCCTTGATGACTCTAGCTCCACTAGAGGCAGAGGGAGAAGTGAGATGACAGACAATGGGAAGCAGCGTGTAGAGACATGGGCAAGAAGATGAGCAAAGAGGTCAACAGGGGCTGTCCTTCTAAGGCTTCTCCAGGTACCAGGTGTTGTGGTTGATCTGGGTCCCTCCCTCCCCAGAAAAAAGACATCTTAAAGTCCTAACCCCTAGGGCTTCCCTGGTGGCACAGTGGTTGAGAGTCCGCCTGCCGATGCAGGGGACACAGGTTCATGCCCCGGTCTGGGAAGATCCCACATGCTGCGGAGCGGCTGGGCCCGTGAGCCATGGTCGCTGAGCCTGCGTGTCCGGAGCCTGTGCTCCGCAACGGGAGAGGCCACAACAGTGAGAGGCCCGCGTACTGCAAAAAAAAAAAAAAAGTCCTAATCCCTAGAATCTCAGAGAGGAGAGAGTGTCTTTACATAGGTCGTCAAGTTAAAGTGAGGTCATTAAGGTGAGCCCTAATCCAATATGACTAGTGTCCTTCTATAAAAGGAAAGTGTGGACACAAAGGCAGACAGGCATGGAGGGAAGACAATGTGAAGAGACACTGGAGAAGACAGCCATCTACAAGCCAAGGAGAAAGGCCTGGAAGCCATCTTTCCCTCACAGCCCTGCTCTGAAGGAGCCAACCCCCGCTGGCAGCTTCATGTTGGACTTCCAGTCTCCAGAACTGTGAGACAGGACATTTCTGTTGTTTAAACCACTCAGTCTGGGCTATTTTCTTATGGCAGCTTTAGCAAACCAATGCACTGGCCTAGGTAGGGCTCTGTGGAATCTCCACCTCCATCTCCACGTTGCTTTCTCATCTGTGTGGGTCTCCATCTCATCTTTCCCTGCTTCTGTCATAAAGAAACACACGATTGGGGTGCATGTATCCTTTTGGACCATGTTTTTCTCTGGGCACATGCCCAGGAGTGGGATTGCAGGATCATATGGTAGCTCTATTTTTAGCTTCTTAAGGAACCTCCATACTGTTCTCCACAGTGGCTGCAGCAACATGGATGGACCTAGAGTTTGTCATACTGAGTGAAGTAAGTCAGACAGAGAAAGAGAAATATCGTATGATATCGCTTATACGTGGAATCTAAAAAAAAAACCAAAAAAATGATACAAATGAACTTATTTACAAAACAGAAACAGACTCACAGACTTAGAGAAGGAACTTATGGTTACCAGGGGAGAAGGGAAGGGGGAGGGATAGTTAGGGAGTTTGGGACTGACATGTACACACACGGCTATATTTAAAATGGATAACCAACAAGGACCTCCTGTATAGCACAGGGAACTCTGCTCAATATTCTGTAACAACCTAGTTGGGAAAAGAATTTGACAAAGAATAGATACATGTATATGTATAACTGAATCACTTTGTTGTACACCTGAAACTAACACAACATTGTTAATCAACTACACTCCAATATAAAACACAAAAAATTTTTTTTAGAAAGAAACACATGATTGCATTTAGGGCTCACCTGGTTCATCAGGTACAAACTCCTCCTCTCAAGATCCTTTGCTTAATCACATCTTTTGCAATAGAAGGTCACATTCATTCTTTGGCTATGTTCACAGGTTCCAGGGATCAGGAAGTAAATACATGGGCTGGGGGGGAGCATTTTTTTTTTTTCTGCCTAACCACAGGCCCAAACCACAAAGCCACTTAGGTTTACGTTTGGAAGCCTGTCTCTTAGAGATCACCACCTCTCCCTAACGAGGAATACTCATTTCAATTCAAGTCCCAGACCCCACATAAAACTGATCTAAGCCTGTGAGATTAAGATTTAAATGTTGACTTGAGTCATAACCTACCTTTTCTCCCCTCTATTTATAACACCTAGGCAGCGAGTTATCAAAACGTGAAAAAGTTGGTTCTCAATCATTCTCAGCTCTGATAAGAGTAAAAAGAGAAACCGTTTTCAACCCTCATTTATGCTTTTTATTCCAGGACCCAGGGTCCTAGTCAGGTATACGAAAGAGACTATAAAAGCCCCCCACTCTCTTAATCTTAGAAAATGTGTGCAAAGCAGTGTGGTTTTCTCCTTGGTTGTCAGAATTATAACAGCTCCACATATGTATGCAGTTTTTACATCTCCACACACTGGAGAGCTTTAATGTTCAAACACTACTTTTCTGTAAGAACTTACAAGAGTACAAACTTTTCTCTCTTTTACTATTTCTTTCTTGGCCTCAACCACCCAAATCCTTTTCTCTCTAGAATCACATAGCACAGAAGAATAAACTGAAGGTGAGTTAGAACTCCTAAAAGTACTCTGGAAAAAAATAGAAATAACAATATATTTTATAATTTCCCAAAAGGGGATTTTGGGGGAATTTGTAGTTAATTGGCCTAATAGTTGGATAAAGGAAAAATCTGGGGTTGAGCATCATTTAGGACTTGCCAAAGACTAAAGACAGATGTATAATATGTTTTAAATATTTTATAAATATATAAAATATTTAGAAGTGCCGTTTGAGATGGGGAATTATTTGCTACACTTCGAGTAGTGAGGCTTTAGAAATTCAGTGATGCTTGACCCTAGCTGTACATTAAAATCTTCTTAAAAAAACCCAAAATACCAATGCCTGGGCCACACCCCCAAATCAGAATTTCTCCTGAGATTCTAAATGCAGAGCTAATGTTGAGAATCACAAGAGTAGAGGCTTGTTTTACTGATGAGGAATTAAAACCCACAGAGCGAAGTAACCTGCCTACTAGCTGCCTGTGTGTGACCAGGAACACAAAAAGAAAAGTCTGGAAATAGGGAGCAAGAAATAGTAAGAAACTTGAAATGATTGTAAAGGGGAGTTGCCCACAGCAGAAGAAATGCGGTAACGGCTGCCAGGGATGAGGATGGTGAAAAGATGGTGGTGGTGAGGTCCCCCATAAAAATGTAAATCCTACTTAACCCTTTATCACCCCGCTGTGAGTACACCAGGGCCCTTTGGAAAAATATATCTGTGGAACTTCTTAGTAAAAGTTTAAAGTTTGGGGGAAGCCGGGCAGAAGAGCAAACTCTGAAATTCCAGAACTGGACAGTTAAGAAAATCCCGCGGAGGTAAAAGTAAAGGACTCGGCATAGATAGTAGTTTCACCAAGTTCACCACGTTTGTGTAAGATTCTGTTGTCCGTTGGCTATACTCTTACAAGAGTTGGTGAGTTGAAATTTGCTGTTACAACAAATTTGCTGCCATCATTTTCTATATATTTACAGTCATCAATCCTGCCAATAAAAGAAAAGAAACTAAAACTTATTCTAGGCTAATTAACAGCAATTTTGTTAGGTGACGTTTTTGCCTCAGATGTAGCAGATCGCCTGGATATTACTTGATTCATATCAAAAAAAAAAAACAAAACACTGTAAACTCCAGTGTCTATTTCTTTTCCCAGGTTCCTCCCCCTGGCCTATGATTCTCACGAATTCTTATCCAAGGTTTTGATGTGCTAATTTGCTCATCTGTACACACCAGCCTTGCTTGGTTTAATGAATAAATATTTAGTTTTGACAAAGGCAGGGTAAACAGAAGTCTAATTCATGAATTTGATCATTGTTTATCCCCCCACAGTGACCCTCACTTGAAATTGGTCTTGAGTCTTATCAGCCTGCTCCTTTTTATGCCTTTGCATTTCATTTGCATATCAAATATATCATTTTAAACAGGCTCCGCACAGCCTTGCTTGCAGGCGGTTACAGAACCAGTTGCCCACTGGAGCTGCAGAGAAACATTTGTAAACCCACTGTGATTACGGGAGAAGAATGGGGGACAGGGGATTATCCTCGTCTCCTATTCAGATTCGCTCCTCCAGAAATCAAGATCTTTCCTGTGTCCTGTTTTCATGGGTTTAATTGATTGACTGATTGATTCAATTTTTCATGTAAGTGTTTACTCTCCTAAAATTAGAATGACAACACAGGATTCTCCAACATTGAAACTTTGAGTTTCCTGTATCACCAAAACCTCACTTGACCACTAAGGATCCTCAACAGATTCTAAAGTGACTCCACTGAAATGCATTATCATTACAGAGAATTAGGGTACACTGGAAAATTGGCTTCAATGTACTGTCCTTCCCTTGAAACAATTTCTCCCTAAACTAAGGACAGGCAGATGGTGGCTACTGATTCAAATCAAGTTCCACTGTTCTTTAATATTCAGGAATTTGGATTTCCAGCATTATGAGAGCTACCATCATTCTATTCATATCATTTTGTAATTGGTCCTGCCTGCATTTACCAATCCACCCCCTACTCAGAATTCACCTTTTATCGTTAAAATGACAATGACACCCTTTGTTTGCTAGATAGTCTAGTGTCATATTCAAATGTCTGGTCAGGTTAAAAATATTTCAGAGATTTTAGAATGATGTTTCAAAGCTGTTTCATTTGTACGACCCACTTCCCCAAAGAGCGCTTTAGAGATGTGATCTCTAGGCACTTGAGAGCAGGATAACCAACCAAGTTCCAGCTCTGAGCCTGATGTCTGGCTTTTACGAACTCCAGAAGCAGGAATGAGAGGAAAATCATACCATCATAAGCTGCGGTGATTATGCACCTTAAAGTAACATTGCCTGCTTTTTAAAAAACTAAAATATTATGATGTAAATCTACATGTCAGTTCAAGTCAATGTACCAAATAAATGAGGCAGGAATATTGGAAAATAATACGATGGTTCCTTACCTAGGGCACCATTACATGGTGTATCGTGGCCAGAGTGCTGGATTTGAAAGCAAAGGCCTGAGTCTTATCCCATCTCTGTCTGCGATGAGAGCAAGTTCCATCCTATCGGTACATATCCATGTCCCCATCCAGGAAAGGAGACAGTTGGATTGTATTCATATGTATTAAACTGTGCACCTCAGAAGTGTTATTAAGCATTTCTTGAAAGACTTGTGCGGTCAAATAATTTGGGGGTATCACTGAATTTCACACATACACACAGAGCACATTCTTGGAGATTTGCAATATGCATTCATGTATCAAATGCCTCCTTGAGACACTCTGAAAAACCTTTACAACAAATAAACTGATTTAATAATGTTTCCCAAACATATTTCCCCAAGAATTCTATGTGTGTTCAAATAGTTCAGGTAACACTGGACAAAGGTTTTCAAAGGGGCTTCCAACTACCATCAGGCCCATCCACGTCAGGTAAGCCAGGCTTGTTACTGGTGTCAGAGGATAGTGGCTAAATTTGGGGCCTTAGAAACAGACGACCTGGGCTCAGACCGGTAGTTTCTCTGCTTCCTTGTTTTGTGACCTCAGTGCTGTTATTTAACTTCTCTGTACTTGGTTCCTTCACTGTAAAACTGAGATAATAATATCATCTCTTTCTTAGGGTCATTATGAGGATGGGATGAGTTAATAAAATATATCAAACTCTTAGCAGATTACCTAAGCCCTAGTAAGTGCTATAGCCTTATTGTTCAATATCATAAACCCTTGTCAGATGCAATGATCTAAGAGAAGGAAGAGCAGGTGTGGAAATTGATGTTTACCGAGCATCTACTGTATGCCTGTGATGTACATACATAATCTCATAAACCCTCATAATAAAACTGAGATCAAAACATAATTATTTCATTTTACAGTGAGTAAAATAAAACTCTGAGATGCTAAGGAATTTGCCTATTATTACCCAGATATTAAGATGAAAAAATACCCCCAAATTCAGGTACCCCTGACTTCAAAACTCAAGTTCTTTCCACCACATTATATGCTATAAAGCGTGAAAAGGAATAAACTTTCCTTCATTTAATAGATGAAAAAATGAGGTAGACAAACTAAAATAGATCCTAGGATCATGAGGTAAGATTCAAATTGGAAAACTATCCATATTCTGTCAACCAGCCCTATAATGTATTCATTACTGGACCCTAAAAGTAGAAGGAACTGTGAAAAGGAAAGAAGGAACTATCTCTAATTTTGATCTGGTTACAATTTTTTTAATTAAGGATATTTTGTCTCTTAATTCAGTACCTACTGTATGGATTATGTCCCATTTTAGCAGAGATTTGGCTCTCCCCTACCTAACTCAGATTATGTTTTTAGAGAAGCATAGGTTTGAAGTAGACATTTAAAGGTCAAATTAATTCTACTGCCTCCAGAAAGGATTGGATCAAAATAATTCTCAAACGATAATCCTTCACCCTAGTCTACTTTTACATATTCAGAGAGGAAAATTCTGTGACTTTGATTTTAAAAAATCAAATATTAATAATATATTTAAAATTTCATAACATGCAAAGACTTTTGAGACATTTGTGAAAATAAAAACACATTCATCAAAAAAAAATGAGAAAAATAGAATAAGAAGATGAATTGATTTTCCGTGATGGAGTACAGTATTGCTCATTAAGAACTGAAATTCAGGACGCAGGACTTGGGGAAGTAATTTATTGGATATTAATCTTCCCTTTTTGCCAGCAAGGCACAACTTTACTTAGATATGTCTGTTGCATCCGAAGTTTTAAAATATGGGGTCAAGAATATAGCTGTGCCATGTATCCAAGACTGCTATTCTGCTTGGTTCATCTTATCACTAAAACTGGGGTTTTTTTAGCAATGTCAAAGATGATAGAGCTTAGGGACTTCCCTGGTGGCACAGTGGTTAAGAATCCACCTGCCAGTGCAGGGGACATGGGTTCGATCCCTGGTCTGGGAAGATCCCACATGTCACAGAGCACCTAAGCCCGTGAGCCACAACTACTGAGCCCACGAGCCACAACAACTGAGCCCGTGGGCCACAACTACTGAGGCCCTCGTGCCTAGAGCCCATGCTCTGCAACAAGAGAAGCCACCGCAATGAGAAGCCCACACCCCACAGCGAAGAGTAGCCCCCGCTCGCCTCAACTAGAGAAAGCCCACATGCAGCAACAAAGACCCAACACAGCCAAAAATAAATTTAAATAAATAAATAAATTTATATTTTTTAAAAAAAGATGATAGAGCTTAGAGAGATTTCTATGCAAGTTAAAAGGGGCAGACAGGTGGGGCTTAGCCTACAGTGTACTTAGGTGGAACTGCCAGCTGGTTAGTTCCCATGGTCAAAGCCTGTCCTGGGACCACAGGGCATCTGATTGAATAGGCAACAAGTGTTGGGGGGTGGAGTGGGGGGTATGTCTCAGCATCTGAAAATCTGAAATTCTCCACTTAGTGAGTGAGAGAAGGGATGAGGATAGGTATTCTGATGTGGAGGAGAGAAAAAGTCTCTGTCTTTGGTAGTTGATGATCATGATGAGAAATTCACACAGTGGTTGACCTAGGACTTACTTTAACCTATGTAGCAGATAGACCTGCTATCTATCTGCATGACATAACTAGTACCTCTCTCCAACAATTTGAATTTGCAGGAGTACAGCTTCATGAGGGTATTCTTTGCCAGTCCTATTCCATCCCCTTTCTTTGCTTTCAGATATAAATTCACTGGAATGAGTGAGTTTTCCCTTGGAATTGCAGAATGCCGCGCCGACCTCAAAAAATGAAAATGTTTTGCTCAAATTTGTCCTTTGGATGTTATTTCCCCATTCTCAGAGAACCAGTACATGTTGAAGCTTTTTCCTTCAGGACTAAAAGAGATAAACATCAATATCGGTCCCTGTGGGTGTGGCAGAAGCTACCTTACCAGAATGTAAAACAATAAATGGAAAATTCCTAAGATCTTAAGATTTTTGTGATGCAAATGCAAAAGAATTCTTAGCCCTGGCAATTCCTGCCTTTCTACCTAAGGTTATAATTAAAGGCAATGTAAAACAAAGTGGTGGTTGTTGGGAGAACAATTTACTAGGACATTCTGTAATCTTGTTGACTTTATATAACGTCAGGATCTTTCCAAAAGCTGACCTTCAAAGGTGCAATTGAATGAGAGCAAAGGGAATTGGAGTTCTGCTTGAATTTCCCCACGAGCTTATTGCTTACCAGCCTTATCTATGGTGTAAAATGGCCAAATCCATCACTGGAGAGAAATACTCCTTATTTGTCTGAGCAAGGACTATCTCATATTTACAAATTGCCAAACAGAAATGACCATTATGAATCTCTCATGAGCACTGAAGAGGAGAGGATAAGCCAAGAGTATTTATTTCCTAGGCTCTATTCTTTAAGAAAATCTAGCGTTTCTTGTTTTGTTTGTTGTCATAATCTGAGGTCCCGAAACACCCGTTGTGCCCCTAAGATTGTTCACTTCACTTTTTTCAACTTTGAACATTCTAATAAGATTCCTAAGCATAAACCCTTCTACTCTTAGGATACTACTTCCATTTAAGGAGAATCCCTGACTTCTCTTACTAAAATGAAATTTTATGCAGAAAATTGAATGCAGAAGCCATTCAAAAAGTGACAGTCTTAAAGTAAGCCTCATGTGTTAATATAATCTTTTATTTGTGTGTACAAGAACCAGACTTTTGAGAGGCTTGTCAGTTAAATTGTGCCATTTCAGAGACCAGAAAAAAAAAATCCACTTTCCCTAAATAACTTTCCAGTTTCACAAATACTTATGCAATGGAGAAGTTTCTAGAAGCCCCCTTTCACAGGTAAATATGTTTCTACCCAAGAGATACTACTCTTTAGCCCAGATTAGTTCATCAGATTAACAGAGCATAGCCCTGAGGAAAAGAAGCACAGGACAGGTAAAAGTAACAGGGCTCCTCTCCTCAGAGTATGGGGAAGGCAGACCAAAAGCATTCTTCTAGGCTGGAATCTATCGGTCCAGAAATCCAAGTCACCAGAGAATCACATGGTTGTCAGGCTCTGTTTCCCAGCTGCTAGCCCTAGGCTCGTTCTGAATCTAGGGACCTGAGTCTAGCGTCCAAAAGCCAAACTCTACCGGTGAATTTTGGTTCTACCCTTCCTAAATTAACCTTTCTGTGCCTCAGTTTCCTTACTTATGAAATGGGAATAACAAGAGTAACTACTTCATAAGACTGTTGAATTAAATATTGATTTAATTGAATAAACTATCCTATGTGAAGCACTTAGAATAGTGCATGACAAATAGTAAGTGTTATCTGTAAATAGCATCAAGAATCAATAACTGGCTCCCATTTTTGTAACCATACACACACACACACACACACACACACCCAATCTATAGAAAAGGGTCAGAAGAATATACAATGAATGTGAATGGTTCAATGGAAATTATGACTGATCCTTTTAATTTGTTTCCTTTTTGTGTTTTCTAAATTCCCTACAATAAATATGATTAGCTTGACTGTCAAAATCTAGAAAAGACTAATTAATGCTTAAGGTGAAAGGATGATCATTTGTATTTTATTTACAATAACAAAAAATTGGAAACAGAAAACAGTGTCCATAAATAGGGATTAGTTCAATAAAGTATGGTTCATCCATATATTACACTTATGCACCTACAATTTTAAAATGTAATGCTGAAGAATGTTTATTGCATAAGAAAATATGATAAAGTGCATGAAAAATTAAGTAACAACACTGAATAAAAATTAATTCCTCTTTTATTAAAAATAAAGTAAATATAGTTTTATTTGACCATAAATAACAAAATGTATATATTCCCAAAAAGCTCACAGTGATTAGCCTTGCATCACAGGATGGCAGGGACTCAATTTCCTCTGTATATTTTTATAAATTTCCAAATCTTCAATAACAAACACATAATGCTTTTAAAACAGAAGAAAAGTCACTGCTTTAAAGTAAATAAAGATTAATTATCAAAATTTTAGTCCAAAAATAGAGAAGTAGAGATTCAAGCAAGGAATTAAGTTAGTAGGAAAAAAAAAAAAGAAAGAAAGTGGTTGATCTTGTTCTCCTCTGCACATAGGTGGCACTGATCAATTCCCAGATTGTATGGGTAAGGACTGGGGAAGTGTTAGAACTAAGAATGAAAACTTATGGAAGACAGCTCAAGATGCTGGATAAGAGATTAGAGGTGAACCATGAGTTCCAGGCAAAAGTGTCCCCACATCTGTCCAGCATGAGTGTGGAAGAGCCAAGACAAATTCCGTCCACTACCGGATTCTACCAATAGCCGACCCAATGCACACTCTCAAAACCAAAGTACCCAATGACTCTTTCTACTCTTAGAATTTCTGTGGAAGTTAAAGAGTGAAATGAGAGAAAAATAAATATGAGTAACCTCATTTAATAAGTAAGGAAAGGAAGACCCTGTCAAAGTAAAGACAGTAAGTCGCTCGAGTCATGAATGAAACCCAGCCAAGATGATCTTGGTGACTTCGGGGGGACGGGGTAAGATCAAACCACCATCCTTTTTGGCCCTACTTCCCATCCTAATAAATGTGTAGGTATTAAAGTAATCGAAACAGAATGTGTTAATTTACTAAGAGAGAGTAGGATTTTTAAAATAGTGCTGAGTTTACAGGAAAATCTTAATGCCATGAAACAAATTGTTAATGATGGCATC